>NC_133896.1:49964723-50269557 GCF_964199755.1 Larus michahellis | reverse complement strand
TGCAGCATGAGTAAGCTGTTGCTGAACTAAGGAATGGAGTGTGTTGGACACCTTGTGTATTCCCCACCATCTTGTTTGATGATTGGGAGGCTGTGTTTGTGAAGCGTGCTTCCTGCACAGCAAGGTGGTCCCAGCACTGTAGAGGCTGAGGGCAACAAGTTCGCTGTTGAAGAATAAAAAGAGCAAGCCCGAGAACACAAAGCAACACACTAGCGTGCCCTCTTTCAGTGACAGTGCATTCTTCAAAACATGTCTGTGGTATGAGGACTCTTTTCCCCTTGTTGTGGCGTGTCCTCACTCCCGTACTCTCTTTTGTAATCTCTTCATAAATCTCAGGCTGCAGTGGCCAGAGCTCCTCAGTAGAGGCAGAGGAATGCCATTGTCTTTGCTGTCAGTTTGGTGGTTGGGGTGTCTTCCTTGAAGCTGTGAGTTTGAACATGTCTGAAGCTGAAGAGAGCCTAGAACCCAACTGTTATTTCCTTGATGAACAATCTTAACTGATCAGCAAGGCTACAGGTTATTTTTTCCCCCATGCCTGTTGCTGAAGACGCATATGACTAAACACGTGATTCATCTTTGGAGTATTTCTTCCGCATTGATTTCTGCAGTCATGATACATTTTGCATCTGAATTGATTCCCCTGGCAACAGATTGTGATATCAGTGCCCTGGACTACTATGAAGTCACTGCAAAGAAATCCCTGGAGAATGAGGGAATAAACTCTTCAAGAAAATGGATTTTTTTTTTTTTTTTTAAGGCATGTGAAATAACAGGAAAAAGAATTCAGGAAATGACTGGTGAAGTGCATCTCACTTGAAACACTGACATTTGCCTTAGTACAAAGTCTTCAGACTACCTACGTTAGTTCTCTTGTAGGTTATTTAGAGTCACGGCTCTGTTTCAATCAGCTAAAACTGCTTTTAAAGTATTACTTACCACCTTTCCAATCTTTGTTATTTGAGTGGCACAAAAGAGAGACAAAAAGATGTTGATAATTCTTTTCATCATACAGATAACAGCTTTAATTTATTTTTTTACTTGCTCTGTAAGCTTTAAAAAAAAAAAAGTTTAGCTAAAAAAATATTGGGAAGTATATTTTATAGTGCAATTGCAATCATCTTCCCCTCATGCAGTATTTACAGTACAGTCCAATGGTAGGGTTTAAAGCAGTTGTTATTTTTGCTTGACAGGCAAGTGACACCCTGGATAGCCTCACGTGTAGATTATGGTCAATAATATATATAACTGAGCACTTAGGCTTTCAATATTGTCTTGGTTTTGTTTGTTTTCTTTTTTATATATGATCCCTTTCATACTTTTTTGTGCTTCTGAGAAGTGAAGGCACATACACAAGAGGCTGATGGGGAAGGCTGAGTGTCAGCTTGTTACGTGGCTTACAGAGCTGCTTGTTCTGCATTCAAGTTGGTACTTATTTCTGCAGCTGCATTGTATTGTTGCCGTTAACTTACTGTTAGGCTCCTAGAATTAAAGCTGCTGTTGCTTTCCTTGTGAAGTTATGTAAGCTAAAGATTATCTGTACATTTGATAAGGTATCTTTTGAGAGACTGAGAATGACCTACTAGAAAGATTGTGCTTGGAAGAGTCCTTTCGCTTCCCAACAGATAATAGTAAAACTAAGAAAACTTATGATCAGCTCTGACACAAGTTGCATCCCTAATACATTAGGTAATCGAATATCACAATTTTGTGGTATTTTAATCATAGTAAGAACTTTTCTTATCTATTACCTCATGTGACCCAGAAGCCATCTAGAGAACTTGAAAAGCAGTATTAAAATGGTATAAGTTTTTATTATGCCACATTGTAAGTGTCTTAATTTTTTCACACCCTGCTAACCCCAACCCCGGCTCTGTATGCTAAACAAGAATACATGCACCCCGTTGCGCGTGAATCTTTCAAAACCTGTACTGTGAATTCAATACCAGAAACTAAACATTGCCTTCATCGTACTATGAGGAGGGAAACAGTTTTTCAATAACAAGTTGAATAATGACAAATAGTTGTTTTTACTAGTCTATTTGTACTACTTTAAATGTGCTTAAGAGTTGTTACATGGATATACTACACTATAGTGGTCCCAGTATCTGTGTTAAGCAAATCTGAAAATGTTTGAACATATAGCTGCTTTTATTTTGGTGAATCTTTTGCTTTCAGCTAGCAGACAGCCCTAACAGGCTTTTTCAGTATTTTTTTTTTTACTGTATCTTTTGCTTTCAGGCTATATGACTGTTGTCTAAATATTGTTACATTACACGGAGGAACATAACACCTGGTGTATTTATTTCTGTACTGACCTTTATTTTTCTAATGCTCTTGTTAAAGCAGTAAATGAACAAGAAAGGTAATCAAAAGCAACTAAAAACCTACAGACCAAATGGGATGAATAATTAACTGTGGCAGTTTATTCCATAAAGTTAAAATGATGCACTGTTGCCTGATTAGTACCAGAATCATATGTAGAGACAGACTTTTAAAATCTGGATTTGGAGAGCAGATCAATTAAAGAAGTGACTAGTCATTTGCTCTTTTGTTTGGGGATAGGGGGGTGGAGTTCCTTGCATTCATGTTTTGTTTCTGTTGCAGGGAAGGTCTTTGGCTGCAGTGCAAATCACTGCAACTCATTAAAGTTTCCTGAAGCACTTAATGAACGCTTGCAAATCTACAAGGTCCCTCCCCAGCTGACGTAGAATATAAGCCATTCAGGCCACTTTGAATTGCTGAAAAGTGAGGTATTCTTGGTTTCAGTTTACTACCTGTTTGGTTTGGGGTTTTTTTTTCCCCCCACAACTTTGTGTTATTGTAAGCAGTGTTAAGTCTGCAGCTACTTTTTAAAGTATATTTCTGTCCAAACTTAATGCTGGTAGCAAGTACTTTTCTCAGCTTTTGCGAACAGTTGATACTCTGGAATCAAAATCTGAACTGCAGATAGGTTGATGTGTGTTACTCCTGGCTACAGAAGGTGACCCCTCTAACCTATTTCTTCCGCTTGCTTAGCTGTCAGCAGTTTCCTTTTATTGTAATGTACATATCAAGAACTAGAGGGCATAAGGTGAAAGAGGTTCCATTGCAGTTTGCTCTGTAATTTCTTGCACAACCCTCTATTTCTCTGAATTCAAAGTTGTGTCAGCAAAAACTTCTTGTCACAGCAGCAAATACAAGTTGTTTTGGGAAGGATGTCTCCAAGATGTAACATGACCGCTATCCTTGTGGCTCCAGAATTTTTGGCCTTGGCCATAGTTGTGAAACCTGGACATACATTATGGAATTTTCAGTGAGGTAATAGGTAAAAGCATTTCTTAAAAATAATGGAATTGAAGTCGAGGCATGACAGACTTCATGAATGAGCAAAGAGCAGTAGTTGAAAGGAAAGGCAGGACTCGCTTGAGGAACTGTTGGCACCACTGGCTTGTGAAAGAGCTATGGTGTGATTTAGGTGTTTCTCAAACTATTCAAGTAACTGACTACAGAAAGTGAGTGTATTTGTCAGTCTGTTCAGGAAGAGTATATGGAAAATGTTTGGGGTTTTTTTTTTTCAACATATAATACAATATCGAATATTTACTTACTGTGTGTAAATTGTAATTAGGCTAGCATCATTTGGCTAATCTCACAGGAGGCATATTTTTGAGGGTTTAGTAGTCGATATAGAGCTTCATCTGCCTGTTGAGACCACTAAGTATCTGATTTATAGATGTTAGTTTATACAGGTTTAATTACTCTAATGACATGACCAAATGAGAGATAAAGGGAAAAAAATATTTAGACAATTTTCTAATGCCTTGATAAGTACTGTGTTTTGGTTTTTTTTTTTCTTTTCCACTTTCAAAGGTATGAGGTCTCCTGTGCCGAATGTTAGGCTGTTTATTACAGGATCCTGGAGCCTGTAGCCAAGCAGAGCTCTCTGCTCAGGTACAGAGCTCTGGCTCAGTGCAATGCCAGTAACCAGGGTTGGACTCCAAGGACAGCATGACTCTTGTCTGCTTCCTTTCCCACTGAGCTTCGCTTTGTTCCTTTTTTTCTGTGCTGTTGCTATGACTGAATATGGTAATATGTTTATAAATCTTTTACACCAAAGCCAACTATATGATAAAGCATATCCTTTTAGACTGTCTCAATAGAAACTTAAGAGAGGGGGGAAAAAAAAGGTTCTATTTAGAAAGTTCAAAGGAGAGGGAGGCAGGCAGGCTAGGAACGGAATATTGATTGCAGCTTCATTTCTAATCAAATTATGTTGGTGAATAGGCCGCTAACATCTCCACAACTCTAAAAATAGGAAAATCTAATATGAGTGTAATACGTAGGAACTAGCATTAAAAGAAAATTGGCAACTAGCATTTGTGTCCGTGGGCTTTTGAGAAACCCTCTAAGTTTATCTTGAATGCAAGCTGAACACATGCCATTTCCTGTTGATAATTATTTTAAAATGCTCTGAATTAAGATTGCAAGCTGTCTTTAAAAGCCCATCAGGCTTATTGAAGTATTTTATGGCATAATAAAATTATACGGGGAAGGTAGGTAGGGAAGCACATGACTTCTGTATCCTGCTTTAAATGGTTCTGTTGTGCTGTAATGGCCAAAGAACATGGGGAACAAACTTACCTGAGTTGGGCAGCCTGTAGCTTCGTACACAAATGTTATAGTGACATGAGTGCAACTGTTTGACTATGGCAGTGGCTTGAGAGAGGTTCTCCCAATTCCTTGTGGTTAGGTAAGGGAGGCTGTGACTTCAATAAGCTGAAAAATAACTCTTAAAAGTGTTCTGAAGCGTTTTCTGTTGTTTTCATACACTTGGCAGAGAAGTTGATTGGTGAACTCTGTGACTCAGTTCCTGGAAGGTGTGTAAGTCACGGATGGTGAGTGTTTGCGTGACCACTTCACCAAGCAGAAAAGCAATAGCCTGTGCTCTTGTTTCAGAAGTGCTGTCCTGGTCTAGCTAACATGGGTTATGGCTACATAAGAATCTGAAATACCTATTTGCTTAATAAAGTTTTTGTTAGCTAGAATATGAATAAATTCTATTACCATCTCTGCATAGACAGTAGCTTTATATTTCTTCATAGCATGTAAAGCTTACCAGCAATGCTAAAAGAGATTCTTGGGTAAAACAGAGGTCTATACCAGTGCCTAACTTGAAAATTGTGTCTTTATCGTATGTATTTATAGCAGTTGACTTACCTATCACTATGGATTTAATAATGGACACTATTGAGGATGTAGCAAAATCCATTCTCTTTTAAAATTGTATTTTATTAATTAAGCAATATTATCAGTTGTTGTGTCAAGTATCCATTCAAATTTAAATGTATGCATTCCATAAAATCACGTGCTTTGGAGTTTACGGTATACAGAATAAACACTTGTTGTTTGTGTGCTGTAATATAAATCATCACCTTTATTTTAAAAAGGCAAATAGTTCTAGGATAGCCTTAATTTCCTGTATCTCCTTCTATAAGACTCTTAAGAAACATTAATGCATTTCTTGGTAAATTTTTGGTAAGTATTGTACCAGGTAAAATATCTCCCAGATAAAAAGCATGTTTAAACTGATTTCAAATAAAAAGATGAAATTGCACATAGATGAGCAAAAGAAGAAGATTAGAGAAAAGATATAACTGAAAAGAAAAATGTACAAACTTAGAGCATAAGTACATAACTATCAGTGTGGATATTATTTCTGTAGCAAGCTATACTTGTTTTTATTTATGTAAAGTTGACTGTACTACAATATTCAAATTTTCTCTTCCAAAAAATCTCAGTTTGATTAGCCAGTGGTCCTCAGTGATGTGAATTGACAAGTTTAGATTCTAAATCTTTAGATTCTAAATTATGGTTACTATGGTGTCTGTCCATATAAACATCTTGGTAAAGTAAACCTCTCTGAACTTTAAGTTTCAACAAATATTATTTGACTAACACTTTTATCATTACCTGAGAGGTGTTATCCCAGAACAGTTAAACACTGTTAACATTGCCCTATTCAATTAAATAAATAATGCCTCTGACACCGTTACTTCCTCTGGAGGTCTAGGAAACATCTGAGATACCCCTAATGATTCTGAGATCCAAATTCAGTTGTGACTCTAGAAACATTATAAAGGCCTTAGTCCCTTCTGTCCTCCTGGACAGAGTTTTAACAAAAATAAAAAACCTGATAGGCCTTAAATATGAAGAATAAGGGCCTGTAACACTTTATCCAAAGGCAAGAAAAGACAGTGAAAGCAATACAGGCTGCAAAGCTGTCATCGCTTGTTATTTTCTTATGGGACTCTTCCTGTTGCTGGTGCATTATTGATGTTGCTTTTTTAGCCCTGCCGTCTCCTATGACAGTTCTTGACTAGATCTGTGCCACAAAGAGCACAGTTTTGCATAAACATATTAATGTAGCAAAGAAGTTGCATAAAGTTGGTCTGTAATATTTTATCAGCCCTTTCAATTACGGTATCTAAGATAAAGGGTTTTAATTTCACTGTCTTAAATGACTTAGATTAGCAACATGGTTTTAGCAGATTAAGGCAGGCCAACTTGAACACAGTTTTTCTACTGTATCTATTCTGCTCTATGTAGTTTCTTGTGCTGTGCCAACTGTACAGTTTCTGAGCACTTTCCAGTAATCTGTTAAACAAAGTCATTGCTGTTTCTTGGCTGTGATTCTCACTTTGCAGTTCTACATTTAGGAATGGTTTTTGTGTTAGATGGCAGAGAGAAAGAAGCAGGGTGTTTTTGTTTGGTTTGGTTTTTTATTTAGTTTATGAGCACTGAATCTGTGCCTAAATTTTGTGTATAATATACATTCTCCTGTTATTTATGCTACATAAAGAGATGTTCACCAAATGTGCCCTATAGTTGGAGTAGAAGGCAGTAAGCTTTATAATGAGTCTTTAGTATCCACAGGAGTTCATTCCACCCTTGACATTTTAGTTCTGGCCAAAGAGAGATAGATGTATTTTTCAGTTTGCAGGCATCTCCGAGAGAGAAAGTCTGCTTTCATTCATCAGTAATGCCCTGGCAATACATAATGGTTACTACTCAAGCTTGTTCAAACTGACATCAGAGGCTATGTGCCGTACTCTCAAAATTCTGTAAATTGCCGTTAAAGGCAGTTGTTTAAAAAATAGGTTTTTTTTACCCCTAAAACTTAAAAAAAATTGTGATTTAACACTTTTGTTACAAGTAATATGGTGACATAAGTATAATTTAACCTAGTTTATCTTCCAAAATTGTCTGAATCGCTATCTCAAAGTAATTCAGTTTAATAAATCTCATTAATTGGGGAAGTGTGTTGTCAGGATAGAAATATTTTAAGACTAGATAAAAATTTTACTGTAGGGTTTTATTCCTCTCTAATTGTATGAATCTCTTTGGTTTTCTTTTCAGTTAGACAAGCCTTCTGCATTTTGGGTTTTTAATTAATTGATGTTATCTTATTGGCTTGTGGAACTTCTCTATAATACAGTTTTTTCTGTGGGTTGGGATATCTTCTGTAACATGCATTAGTATTTGAAGAGTTTGGTGGATACACAAATTTGAAAGAAAAGGGGAAAAATTGGAGCATGGAAGTCACCCATCACTAAGTACATATAGTGGGTTATTTTACCTCAATAAAATTGATATAACAGTCTTAGCTGAGCTTGGTTCAGAGAGAAAAGACTGTTAAGAAAGTTTTTTATACTTTTTAAAAAAACAACCCCCCAACTTCTTATATGAACGATTGCGGCCAGTACAAACTCATAAACATATTTTAAAAAAAATGTGTGAGAAACTGTTCAAAATCATGTGGTATGGACAGTGTTTTAATGTATGGTGATTCCTTCAAGACACTTAACCTAAGAGTTTGTTTAGAAGTTTTTGTAGGCTTCTTAAAGGAATTTCCTCCTTTGCAACTAACAAATAGGCAATTGGTGCACACAGGAAACACGTTTCTGGAGAGCACAGAAAACACTTGCTGGGTAGTTGTTCACTCTGATGTGTTGCTATTATGTGCACATGGGGCCTCTTCAAAAAGGAGGATTCAGGTAGATGTGCTTGTAGAGGCACGCTTATCTTCAAATGTGTGCTATTTGTGTCATCTTTTTTTTTTCTGGAAAAGTTATCTTTTTTGTGAATTCATATTTAGTTGTAACTATTTTAATTGATTGTTCGGGTGTAAACTTAAAATACCTTGCCTAGAGCAGGTTCTCCAGATGGTGCGCATCAGCTGAAACATTGCTTTATTCTTTTGTACGTATATGAGATTTTCTGTGGACTAGTACTTGCTTATAATAATAATAGTATGTATATTTTAAAAAATATTTATAAAAGCATATTTTATACATGTACATTTACATACATAAGAAGATAGTAAGCATACAAATAATATTTGAAGATATTTCCTCTAGAATAAGGAGAACTGTTATAGTTGCTCTTGAGAAGATTTGATTAGTTCTATTCATAAATGGAAAGCATCACCTGTGACTCAGTTTAGTAGCATAGTCACAGCGGCAGAAAACCTTGTTCCTTCATATTTTTGCTTTTCAAAACAATATTATTTATATTAACCTGGGGGACAGTGTTTCATTTTCTTCCAGGAGGAAGATACACAAAGAATACTGCCTGAGCAAGAAACTCTAGTTCTGTTGCCTAATGATTCATATTGCCCCTTCAGTGAAAAGAAAAGATTTTTGCTATTTTTAAAAGAAATGTAAATAAGAAAACGCTTTAAAGTTCTGTTGTTGTGGTCTTCAGGAGGTAGAGGCTTAAATCTGTTGAATCTGCAGAGAATTTTTGGCACTTACTGCACTGCAATTAAGATGTTTTCTCCAGACTTTCTTCAGAGCGGTGTTCATCAGTTATGTATCGTAGCTTAAAATACCATTATTGCAGCAGTGTTTATGAATAACAAATGAGCTGCATAATAATGCATCTGTGTGATTCCAGTTTTAGTTGTCCTTATCTTGCATAATGAGATACAGTTTTGTTAATAAAAATAATTTTAAACTTTTTTTTTTATAAAGTAGACTTTAAAATCTTTTATGTCTCTTCTTTCTCTTTGGGGCTTGTCATCTTTTTTCTTTTTCTCTTCCGTTCAGTATATGTAGATCATGAAGTTTTGGCCAAGGTTTTTGATTATTTTTTTTTGTAGCCCATTCTCCCTGCAGTTCTCTGCCTTTGGTCTTATTTGTGGTATTTGGTATGAATACAAGCCTTGGATATCAAGTGTGGAACAAAAAAAAAAAGTAATCTTATGTGTGTAATGTGGTAAATAGTGAAAGTTTGCTTCTGTATAGGAGTAACTAAGCTTTAAAAACTACAGCTGCCTTGTCAAGAGATGTACTAGTTATCATGGAGAGGTAAATAAAATGCTCTTCAAAATGAAGATCCTTTCCTGAAGAGCAGCCTGAAGTACAAGGTGAGGAGGCGGAGAGGGGAAGGAAAGAGGAAGGAGAGACCTTGTGGTGTTCAGTTCACTTCCAAGTTCAAGTAGGTTGGTTAGTTTGCTGCTGACACCTGGAAAGAGGGCTACCAGGTATTGAACTTAATGGACAAACAAAGCTTAGAGCTCCTAATATCTAAAAGTTAGGGAGATAGGAGGAATATCAGCAGTGCGTGATGTTGTCTTTAAAGAGGGATCAAAGCTATGGCTGTAAGCCTTCCAGTAGTTCCCATAATAGTGAAAAATCACATCTAAGCTGCTTAACAGCCTATGGTTGTTGGTCATATAATGTAGTGAAGCAGACCTTATCTTTTGATTATGCCTTAGTAACAAAAAATGAACTAAAAGTCCTGTATATAGGCAGAACTGCTGATGTAATAGAAATGTATTTTTGAGATGTTACTTCATTGTCTCAGTGTGGAGAGATGGGTCCCACCGTCTCAGGGTGGGGAAAAAAGGAAGAAGCAAGCAGGGTCCTTTGAATAAGTGACTCAGTTCATGTACAGGACAAGATGTGATTGTTTATATGCTCAGGATGTGCTGCCGCAGCATTAACACAAATGAAAAGATCTTATGCGTGATGGAGCTATTGTTCTCTTGTTTATAAATGGAAGTTTTTCAATGGTTAAAACAAACAAAAGACCTATGTCTTGGGTCTTTTGCCTATGATGGCCAGTCTATCTGGATTTAGTGTGTTTCATCTCTGGTGGTGGTACTTCCAAAATTCCCTGCTACTGTAAAGTCTTAATGTTCTTGTTACAAAATAGGTTTTATGTAAGTGTTGACAGGTCAAAGCAGTAAAAAGTCATGAATTAGACTTCCTAAAATCAGTGTTGGGTTGTGGGTTTGATTTTTGTAGATCTGTCAATCACATATTTAAAATGTCCTTAACCTTGTCCATATTTTGGGGGAAGCAGGACTTGCTTGGTTGTTGACCATTAAGTTAGATGTGGGAATTATTTCTCCATAACTGGGGGCAAGAAACCCAGTAATATTCCCTGAAAGTCTCTTGTGTGATTGTACAGTCCAGGAACTGGGATTTCAGGAAATGCTCAGACAATATGAATAGCACTGAAATTATAAGAGTTGCCTGTGAAAGAGAAAGAACTGGGTGGAAGGAGCTGGTGACCTGTTATAGCTTTATCAACATGGAATAGGTAATTTGTGATGTGAAGTTAGACAATGGAGTGATATGAAGGAAAGCGCACTCAAAATCAGAAGCATATGCTGTAACTACAAGAAGTTGTTAGTCATGGCAGGGATGTGGCTGGCTTTGTGTCAAATTTGCATTCATAGAGGAGAATTTAATAACTGAAAATGTATAGCAGATGGCTTTTCACAGAGTATTCCACAGTGTTGTGGAAAATTTCATTCTTGCCACCTATTTGAACATCTTTAGAAAAAGAAACCTTTTTATTGAGTGAGAGGAGAAGAAAATCGGTAAAAGCGAGGTGGGGAGGGAGGAAAAGCACTTATTAGAAGCATTAAAAGTGAGTGGAAGAACTAGTGTAGAAGATATACAGAATGTCTTGCATCACCCTTCAAAAATATGCCACCCCCACACTGATTCATAGTGGCTGTATTTTGAGGGATTTGTGTCAGGTGCAAGGCACTCTCCTTCAGTGGGAGTGCAGGCTTCTTGTGGGTGCTTCTCGATGGAACCACCTGTGTAGCACCTGGGGCTCCCAAGTATTTCCTTATGTTGCTATGGAAACCTGAAAGAGAAGGAATATATGCATAAAAGTGACATTTATTTTTATTTAGGAAGTTGGAAGAGAGTATTTGAATGACTCTTTCTTAATTAATGGTGCTTATCTAAAGATTGGGACTGATCTGAAGCAAAATAGTTAACTTTGGGGTGTGGAGTCTACCTCTTGTCCGCTTAAGAAAGTTAAGCACAGTAAATCTGAGTAGTAGTTCATTGCTGTATTGTTTTACCTAGCCAGGACAATGATTTATTTATTTATTTATTTTACATGAGTGCTGGACAGTAAATGGAAAGTAGCTTGTTTACTTTTATAAAGGCCTGTTGAAGTTTGCAGTCTAGGCACAGAAGTTGTTTGTATTGGAACTGATTTGCTCATGACAGTTTTATGCTGTGGAACAACCTTGAACAGCACTGAGTGTGAATTGTGACACAGGAGACTTTTCAGTGGATGTTGTTGGATTTTGAAGGAGCTGGTATTAGCAATGAAGCAGAAAACTGCCTCTTCCCCCCATTGTTCTCCCATTGTTGGTTTAATCTGAAATAGTACCATATCTAAAGACTTATTTACACACAAGCAGTGACCTAGCTAATTTGGCCTTAGTTCAGTCCTTTAATTAGAAATTAGGTAAAAGGTTATTTCTGGGATGCTCCAAGTTTGAACTGAGCATGTCCGTAGGATTTGAGGCAAAACAACATTAGTGTGATCTTGGCTGTTTGGATCACAGGTTATACATGGCTATTTGGCATTGACCAAATTAGACCCAAGAGAGTAAAAGCTGTCTTTCTAGTAACACCAGAACTTATGTGTGTATGCTTTCCTTAGCATTGCTTTCTACAGAGTTTCTTTTAAAGCATTTTAAACTGGGGTGTGTTTTTTTATACTTAAACTAGCATTTCAAGCACGTTTACATCTTTCCTTAGGTGCCTGTGCTTACAGTCTCAAATCTGTGGTGCTAATAAAAAGAATTAAAATGGAGGGAAAGATGGGTAATCAAACTGACCCTGAGAAGGGGTTGATTCTGTATCTGAGGTCTCGTCTAGTATACTTAGTTGCCTTGTCTATATTTGAGGTCTTGCCTAAGTTGCAACTAAGTTGCCTAGTATAACAACTGTATTTTTACAATTACCAGACCCTGTTGGCCTAATAGGGAAAAGTTTCAAAAGTATCCAGAGCTCTATAGGTTTAGTCTGCCCCAGTATGATGCCCTACTCATGAAGCGGCTTTGAAGCTTCCTCACCATTGAATATTGAAGTGCAGGTACTCTGCAAAGGGTATCTGGGATTATCTTTGACTACCAACTGGAATAAACCTCTGATGTGTGTGTTAGTGAGACACCTTACAGCTTTAGTGTTAGTCTTTTTGATAGGTGATGGAGGAACTGTTGTTGGTAAAAGAACAACCTTCTGTGTTATTTGACTGCATCAGTGTTTGACAGGTGGTCTCAGACCAAATCACTTACCCTGGATCTCTGATTTCCTTAGTAAAAAGTAGAAGCGGGGTTTGCTGTCTCCCTCCGTCCCTTATATTCTCAAGCCTCTGTGCGGTTATTGGTGTGATATTCTGAGTGTAGGTACTTCTAGATATTGTTATTAACTCTTTAAAAAAACATGAGCAGAAGGTGTTTTGCAGTAACATACTGTACAGAAATTTTGGGCGCTGATTTTATATAATGTAGAACCTTTTATGATGATTAAGCACTGTTTTAAGCCTTACATGAAGGACTCTTCTGTGGGTTTTAGAAGGAGTGGTGAATTTCAGAGATGGTAAAACTCTTTCCCCAAACACATTTCTGCTTTGGAATATACTGAAAAAGTAATAAAATTTCCTCTGCATGCCCTTTTACCCATTGAAACACCTCTGCTTCTGGTAGATGTCTACTTCTTGACAAAAAGAGAATTACTCCTGAATATTTTTGTTTAGCTATTGCTAAACCCTAAAAGCTTTAGAGCTGCCTTAATCCTATCTTGTGTGTTTCTTATGGGATTCTTTTTCTGAGCACTAATCAGATACCCTTCTAAAAGTCTTGCAAGACAGATGTAAATTGTGATCATAAGATTTTGTTTAGCTTGCACAGCTATGACTGGTGATAGTAATGAGGCTGTTTGGGAAAAGTAAAAAACCAACCACCTTTAAACTGAGCCTATTTGAATGAGTAAATCACTTTGTGTTTTCATGGTTTGCTTCTGTTAGTGAGGCGACCCAAAGATACATACTTTCTGGAGCCTGATGTGTATGTGCAGTCAATGACTCTGTCTTGCAAATGCTTTTTCTCTGTGCTTCTTTCAGTCAGTTCTTAAAAGATTATAAAAGAAATGTATGAAATAAACAGCAGAATTCTGTTTGACACCTAAACATAGGTGGCTGAGATCTTGCTTGTCAGTGGAGAGCTATTGACACAGTCAGTGGAACAGAGGAAGTGATTCACCTGAGCAGCCACGAGATGAGTGCTCGAGGGTGGGCTGCACTAGGGTGGGCTACATATTCTCTATGCTTTATTCACTACAGACTTCTTCCTCCCAGATGGATCCTACCCAGGATCTTTGGGGAAGAAATAACCTTCTACCTCTGCTTTGCGTTTTGCAAACAGAGGATATAATGGCAAATCTACACAGCCTGTTAAGCATGATGTTCTCAATCATTCAGCAGTTCCTGTCCATATGGAACCCCTTTCCAACACTCTTACCCGTGGCATTTGGGCACATGGGTCCTTTTCTGCTTTGAGCTCATTGTTAGCATGGCCTGCAAATCTCAGTTTTGGGTTGCTTTCACAGATGGCAAGTGAGAAAACATGGATGATCATGATGCTGATAAAATCCCTATCCTCACTTCTGTCATTGTATTTTCAAAGCACTATTGTACTCTGAGTGCTTCTTTATGAATGGCAGGTTGCCTTTTACCCAACCCTCCACTTACCATTTAAGATGGAAAGTATACCTGCCAATTCATGAGTAGTGAAGGGTTCCTAGCAGTGTGCCTGTGTTCATTGCACAGAGCAGTTATTCTGCTATCCTTTCTGAAGCTCTGGACTTTGGCTTGGGATGGGCTGCATGAAGAACCTGGCCGTGCAGCCAGGGATCTGCTTGGCTCTTTGGAAAAAGGGGGGTTGAGGCAGAAGGAAGCTCTTCACCTCTGAGAGTTAACCATCTACTCATCTGTGGTGTCTGGCTCTGATGCAGGCAAGGAGCCTGAATTGCTGCAGTCCCAAATCACTGTTCTTAAAAGCTAGTCTTTGGACAGCACAAACATTACGATTAGTTCTCAACTGAGTTGTCACAAAGTGCATATGTGAACTGCTCCATAAAATGAAGTGGTCTCTCCAAGGCCCACATTTCCTCTTCCAAGGTAACATCAGCTATGGCTACCACAGTAACCACGTGCAAAATGGTTATTCCCCATTTTTTCTTAGAAGCCAGACCCTGGACATACGTGGTATTTCCTCAGACTCTGGGATGGTGTGCTGCCTTCCTTGTGTTACCACTTGTCTTGGGACTGCTTCCTCTCATCTATTGCTAATCCCCAGCTCCTATTAATTGTTATTGTGATAGGAGAGATGTACGATGATTCCATGCTTTTTTCTTTGAGTGTTTCTCACTTCCAAAAATATGGCTGTTCCCAGACAGGCCGTTTTGGCTATTGGGGCCACTACTGTCTGTATATATTTTTTTGTTTTCTTTTGGCAGCTGCAATGAAAATCTTAAAAAACCAAATCAATCACTCAATAACAACTTTATTATTAACAGCTTGGTGCCCTTGTCAGGCATCAATTACCCAAGAGTCACAGAAAAAAACAACGGCATTGGATGGCATTCATCATCTTTTCCCGTAGCATAGCTGGAAGAGCACTTGTGTAGTTTGAGGGGGATGTGCATTCAGTTTTCTGCGTGTGGGAGAATTTCAGCTCACATCACAGGGAGTGTGCTAGTCCCTGTGGGGATGAGGTAGCATCCAAGATTCTCACTGACAGTATTCTGCTCAGTATAAAGAACTGGGCATTCGATACAGCAGGAAGCGCAAGCTACATTTACGGTGCTTCAGGAAGGTACACAGAGGGTAATTCTTCTCATCTCAAGGTGAGACTGTTGCAGCAAGGAGACTTCAGTTTAGGATTTGAGATAGGATTTGAAATTGGACCTCTGGTGTCTTGGGGTAACGTTAGTGTTGAGCTATAAAGCAATCACAAAAGGGTCTTTGCCAAACTGTTCCACCTCATCAAGATAGAAGACGAGTGATAGGCCACTTGTCTAGAGATAACTGGGTCCTCCATTGTCTGCTTGCTTCTGATTTACAACAAAACAAAAACAAAACTGCAACAACAATAACAAAAAAAAAAACCAAACCAAAAAGAACAAACCCAAACCCTCTCCCCTGCAAACCCACACAAAACCCAAAAAAACCCACCAACAAAAACGTATATTACATCAGGAGAAGATTTCAAGAGCCTCTGTTGCTTGACCCGACCTTGCATCATGATGGCAAGAGGACAACTGCCGTTTTGGCCAAATACAATCAGATAGAGGAATGTCTTGGAAATTACTCTTCTGTACCATTGGTGAGCTCTCAATCCAGTATGAATAAATACTCATAGTAGTGTTTTGGGAATTTAGACACAATTCTTTTCTAAACTTCACTGAATTTAAACTGACCCTACGATTAGTTTTACTCATTTCAGAAGTAGATTTGCCACACGCTAATTGATTTCCTCAACTCCAAAAGAAATGCAACTTTCAGCAGATGTATTCCCTGGATGCTATTGTTCTTTTTATCTCTATTGATGTTGTGACCTTGAGGTTCCAGGAACGCATGGGGTGCATGGTGATGATAGACCTTGCTGACCACTAGAGACTTCAGTGAGGGAGAGGACATAAGGGAGATGGGGATCTGGTTTGGGCTTGTATCCAATCAATACAATATATTTTTAGACTATTTTGTACTAAGGAAGTAAACAATTAATGCTGTGTAAAGG
Organism: Larus michahellis; assembly: GCF_964199755.1. Classification (NCBI taxonomy): domain Eukaryota; kingdom Metazoa; phylum Chordata; class Aves; order Charadriiformes; family Laridae; genus Larus; species Larus michahellis. The sequence continues at coordinate 50,253,455 of NC_133896.1, read as the reverse complement.
TTAGAGATAGACCCACCCATTCTTGGAAGTATGTACGGCTTGTCCTGAGTGACATCAGTGGTGGATCTGTCTTGTGTGTATATGCAATTAGGTGATTTATTACAGTATAATTTTGTGCCAAAGGTTATTTAAATAATGTCTTGGGTTGTTTCAGGAAACTGTTGTTTTACACTGAGCTTTTTCTCTTTACTGAATTTGGCCAGACCCAATAAATCCATTTAAAGAAATATTTGCAATATGGGCTACAGATCTAGTATCTAAGCTTTTCAGCTATTTGCCTTAATTGCTTTACTTTGCCGTATGAGCCTTTGGAAAGATACAAGTATTCTATGTCAAACTTATTGCTTGTATTAAATGTGTATTTTAGTTACCACAACAGTACTATGAGTGTTATCACTTTAAAAAGTGATCTGTAAAAGCTATTTAATATTATTATATTTCTAAGACTTGGTCAATTAAGAAAAAAAAAAATCAATAAAAATGGAAGTTAGTTTTGACACTTGTGACTTTTGTCACTCTTTAAATTGGGTATGACCCTGAATATAGAATGCCATCCTTGTGTGTCATGTGCAAATTCTAAAATGAGATCTCATCAATAAAGTGTATTTTCTGTGAAACACATATGACTGATGATATTAAATAATACACAATTTTTGTATATTTATAAAAATTACTTGCACCTCTTTTTAATAATTAAGCATATAGCTCAATATTGATTATTTTTAACAAACTGGTAAAGTGCAGAGTTATTAGGCCACAGCACTGGTTTAATCCTTGGAATAGAGTCCAAGACTAAAAGGTCACCAGTATTGTCTATAAGAGATTGTCAACTCCAAAGCTCTTCAGTTTGCATTTTTCAAGTGTCCATTTTTCCCAGAGGTTGGTGAGCATGACCTTTTATGTTACCTAGCTTGCACCCTGAGCAGTGCAGTAGCAAAAGAAAAAGGAAAAAAAAAAAAAGTACTGTAATCCTCAGTAATATAAGGATAAGAATATGAAATAGGAGTAGAGATGATCTTGTCTCTGAAATGGTCAAATACAGACCCAATTTTATGCCTGTATTACGTCCTCTGTGTTTGTAACCTGTCATGATAGACAAAGGGTGAGAATAGTTCTCCTGATCAATCTGTGCGTGATGCACGTCATTAACAGTAGGACACCGTGTCTGGTTCCTGAGCCTGTATTTTAAGGGGAATACAGGAATACTGGAGAGAATTTCCAGAAGGGCCACCAAAAGTGTACAAGGATGAGAAAACAATCCTTACAAGAATGCCTAATGATGTTTTTATGTTTTTAATCAAGGAAAAGTTTGAATGGTGATCACTGGATGACATGTATGTGCATAGAGGTCTTGCTGCAAGATGTTCATTATTATAGACAATAATAAATACTATACTTGGAAATCAAATTTTTAATATAGGATGTCAGGCATTTTGAAGCAAAGAGTAGTTAAAGCATTTCACAAATGCATTTTTTAAAGATACCTTAATACACCTCCTGCCTTGTCTCTGCAGTGGTCTTGCCTGAGCAATTGTATTAGTCCCCTGTGGTCTTAAAGCTCGGAAAACCTGTTATGGCTAGAGTGTTTGTTAAGCAGTCTCTATAGATATGATATTGTTGTGGCAGCTTTCATGAAATGTCCATTCTTTGTCACAGAGGCTAGCACGGGATGCTAATAGGGATGAAGCTATTCTGGTTAGATCATTCTTGTCTCATGCCTCCCCCGTGGCTTTGACTTCATATGAGGAAATGTCTTTTTCTACTATAAGCTACTTTATATTGTGTACTTGTTATAATTACATGCAGAAAAGGGAACTGAAAGTTGGATTTAAAATAGTAAAATTCAAATTTTATTTATCTCTTTTCTCTCTCCTCAGGTGGAAAGACATGACATGAATACCCTGAGTTTACCGCTTAACATTCGCCGTGGAGGCTCTGACACCAACCTGAACTTTGATGTACCAGATGGGGTCCTAGACTTTCACAAAGTCAAACTCAGTGCAGATAGCTTGAAACAGAAAATCCTCAAGGTTACAGAACAAATCAAAGTTGAACAAACAGCTCGAGATGGAAACGTGGCTGAGTATTTGAAACTGGTAAACAGTGCAGACAAGCAACAGGCTGGGCGCATTAAACAAGTCTTTGAGAAGAAGAACCAGAAGTCTGCCCACTCCATTGCCCAGCTACAGAAAAAATTGGAACAGTATCACAAAAAGCTCAAGGATATTGAACAAAATGGATCTTCCAAAAGTACTAAAGACACTTCCAAAGATAACTTGAAAGATATTCAGCATGGAAAGTCTCGTATCTCTGGGCATGGAACAGAGAGCAGCAAGTCGGGTGTGCCGGGTGTGTCCTTGACACCACCTGTCTTCGTTTTCAGCAAGTCCAGAGAGTTTGCAAACCTGATCCGAAACAAATTTGGTAGTGCAGACAACATTGCTCATCTCAAAAATACCTTGGATGAATTTCGGCCAGAAACGAGTTCTAGAACGTATGGGGGCAGTGCCACCATTGTTGCCAAACCAAAATATGTTAGTGACGATGAATGCTCCAGCGGGACCTCTGGCTCAGCAGATAGTAATGGGAATACTTCCTTTGGTCCTGCCGTGGCAAGTACCCTGGACAGCCAAGGAAAACTTTCCGTGATTTTGGAGGAACTAAGGGAAATCAAGGAGACACAGTCCCAGTTAGCTGATGATATTGAGAATTTAAAAGCACAGTTTAAGAGAGACTATGGCTTTATTTCTCAGATGTTACAAGAGGAAAGATATAGGTATTTTTTTTTTTTTAAACTGTTCTCTTGAAATGACTTTTGAATGGGTATAGAAGCTATCTGGAATGTGTAAATGTGGCGGTGTGCTTGTGTGTGTGGTATTTCAGAAGCAAGAGGAAAAAATAATTCCAATCAATATCTGGTACTAAAATGTTCCACTCCTTCCAATAACTGAAAATACATGTAGAACATGTCCTAGAATGTCCTATCAATTGATGTGTTAGCTCTTTGCCTTTTGTCAAAGGCTTGTCAGAAAAGTCCCTCATCTGACATCTTACTGGCATATTGTGTTATGTGAATATGGCGTAGAGGAGACACCAATTGTTTTGTTGAAGAATTCCGATCTATTGTGACTTGTAAATGCTAGTCAGTTTATGGTGTAGCAGAGCTGAGATACACCTGATAAATATACATACACTTTAGTCCTGAATACCTTGTCCAAATACTTCTCAGCCACATTGCTCTCTTGTGGATGCAATGACACTTTGTACCCTGGTGTAACACACAGCTGTGAAATGTAATTTTAAGTGCTGTAGCGCAGCTTCCTCTTGCATTTGTTACTTGGCAATTAATTCCTTTATTATCCACTGGGGGAACTGAGATGTGTTCTACAGAGGGCTTGCACCTGCTGTACGTACATCCCATTTGTCATATCGTTTGTTAAAGTGTGCATTGATTCTTGAAGTCTTTACTACGGTAATGGGCAAAAACTCAGTTTGAATTGCAATATTTAATGTTTCCCGTACATTTATTGAAATGCAAGGGAAGGTTGGATATCAGGTGGTAACATGGGGGAGGAAAGAACAGAGCAAATGGCCTACTGCACTCAGGACTTGGTTTCAGGACAGGGCAGAGCGGCCTGTTCTGGCAGCTCACTGCTGTTAAGATCTCACTCCTCCTACCACCGTTTCCACAGCTGGACAATTTTGCCTCCATCATTTTTGTGCCGACTGCAGTGTTTGCCTGTTTGTGTGTTAAACTGAGTTATAAACTCACAAAAAAAAATAATATTTTTCTGATGGTTTAATTGAAATGGTTTACTGTGTAGAGACATGCCGGAACAGGCTGCACATGAATGGCAGGACCTTGCAGTTCTGCGAGAGGGGATACGGGGAACATTTTTCCTTTAGCTACTGGTGAGCTGCTAACTGACTCAAGCTTACTTATGAAACCATATCTTCTTGTCTAAATGAGAAGTGAGAAACGGAAAAATGTAAGTTGGATACCCTTAGCCACTGTTTATAGTTCATATAATTTGCCAATGATGTACAAATATTTGCTTTTTAACACCCACTGCCAGCAAGGGAACACTCAAAAAAGGCTTTCAGTCTGCTGAATAAATGCTTATGGAGGGTTTCCAAAGTTTTTACTGATTTCTCTGTGTGCTCTCTAATGCCGGTCAGATGAATCCATAGTACACTGGGAAGTTACCTTTTAAAATGTGTAATTGTTTTCATGACTTAGCATTATTTGACTAGAACGCACTAAATTTAGACCTTTTTTCCTGATAAGATATGAAAGGTTGGAAGACCAGTTAAATGACCTCACTGATCTTCATCAACATGAGACAGCAAACTTGAAACAAGAGCTAGCCAGCATAGAGGAGAAAGTGGCGTATCAAGCATATGAGCGATCACGAGATGTTCAGGTACTTCTTTTTTTTACTTCTCATAAACTTCTAACATTTTGTAGAAATCTTATACTGTACAATACTTGCATCCTTCTACAACTTTGTGTATAAGGAGTCTGGGGAATGATTTAAGCCCATGTGTTGTCTGTTTTAAGATGAAAACCCAGCATGTTTAAATCCATTTGTTTCAATGGGTTCCAAATTTTATCTGCTGGAATTGAAGACATGGCCTAGGCAGGCTTGTGGATGAAGAATGACCTGTTTTAATTTCTTGCACCAGAGGATGAAAGAATTTAGTAATGTGTAAAATGCCACTTTTGACAATTTCCTAATACTAACCTCTTGCTCAGACTTTTGATGATGTGTAGTCATCTCGCTGGCAAAGTTTATTATAAATTGAGTTTAAGGTAAAAAGTAAGAAAACTAATTGATAAATAGACTTGTGGGTTTTGCCAGTTATAATTTAAGAGTTTTAATCCATGGTTACAACAGCCCCTATAATCAAAGCTCTAGGGTGTGTTCACCTCAGTGATCAGTTCTTGTCATGTCTGGCTTCAATCAAAAGCCAGTAATAACTTCTACGAGTCTGTCCTGACAGCATGTAGTTACATACTTGAATATTTATATACAATGTAATAGAATTCATATAATGCATAATGTTTCTATCCAAAGTCTGAGCACTTCTGAACACAGAGAGCGCCGGCAGCAGGATGACCACCCTGTTTCCTGATTGGTGTGGGAGTCAGGAACACCCTGGGAACAGAGTGGGAAAGGGATGGTACAGAATCTAAGCATATCATAGGTTCCTTTGTAGGTTTAAAGAGAGGTCTCTCATGCAGGACTCTTTTCTGTCAAGGCATCTTGAGGATGTAAAAACTGAATGAGACCCAAGTTCTCCAGTGGAAGGGCTGTGAAATGTTCACTAACTCATTAGCAGAACCCCACAGGGGTGTCAGAGACTTTTAAAACTAATTGAAGTGCTACATTGATACAGCCTTGTATCTTTTTTCTCTGTACATTTTGGCCTGTTTAAACCTGTCTCTTAGGGGATTTGGCAAATAAGCAAAAACAGAGTAAATCATTTAAATTGTGGATATTTTAAGTAACAACCTAACTTTGGAGCACTCTCTCCCTAAGGGATGGGCAGATTGTTTTTTAAAACAAACGTTCAGCCTCTCAACAGAGAACTGCAGGTTTTGGGCTTTTACAGCCGGACTTTCTCTAAAGCAGCATGAGATGATGTGGGAATAATTTACAGTCAGAGTGGAAGAAGGATCAGGAAGGTTCTTTAGTGTGTAGTGGAGAGCATGCATGAACCCTAAGGGACTTTGTCCCACCCATTAAGAACTGTCTTCTGTATTATTACTAATTCCTAGAACAGCGAAAGGAAGCAGCCTTTTATCGGGTACTGTGCCCACGTGCTTTGCATGGACTTTGGTGCCTGGCTGGTCACGTGACAGTTCAACTTGCCAAAACAAGGGAGAAGTGACCCCGCCAAAGCAAGCTAATAACTCTGTGTGCAGTGGTTTTGTTTGTTTGGTTTTATGTGGAGGATTGGGTTGAATCAGTTTACCGTGGGATCAGGTGAATGCCCCTGCCAATGCAAGGAAAATGTTTGGAGGCTGAGAGTGGGGAAGGAAGTTGGGAAGCTGGAGCATAATTTTTCCCTTTTACACAGTGGTAAAAGTTTATGTCAAATTGATCAGTTCCATTAATTATAGACTTGCACTGTGTTACATCATGGTGCCCAAGTCCCAACTCCAGCAAAAAGTGGCATTTTGGCAAGTAAGTGAAGCAGTCAGAATTTTTTCCATGTTTCACTTTGAGAGGGCTTAAGCGTGGGGTTAGTGACTTAAGAACCATTTTACTGGAAGACCGTTTTTAGTCCACCCTCAAGCAGATGAACAAGGTCTGCTTTCTTTAGAACAAAACTTGAAGTGGAATATATCACGTGAGAGAGAGAGTCCCACAAAAGCATCATCAGAGTTTTCTCCACTGTCTCCAGTGCACGCTGCCCGCTTGGGGTATGGATTTAATGAGCCTTCACGCTGACAGAGGAGAAAGCAACCTCCTACTGAGGACTCAATCCCAGCACTGCAGTGGCTTTGAGGGGAAAAAAAAAAAAAGTAATGTAGACCAGAGAGGTGGTGTAAACCAAATGATACGTGTTGCAAAGTAGATTTAATTAGCATCACAGCAAGCCTGTGCTACCCTAATGTTTTCTATAGCATATGCGAAGAAACTTTGATGCTGTTTTAATGCAGTGAAAGTTGCCATGGCAACAGGTCTCCCAGTTCTTTATCTTGTCAACATATGCCGGAAACATTATCTGTCATGAACATTAGAGTTATACTTTTTCTAAAGCATGAAAAATGTAAAACCTACATTTTGGACAGTGTTGTCAGACTTGATTATGCCTGAGCAGACAGTGATACACACATGCAGATATATATATACGTGCATTTATTTTTAAGAGTTGGTGGTTCATTCAAGTTTTAGGAGTCTATAATAAATTACACTTCTACCTAGCTGATGGATGGCTCTACAGCTAAAATGGGAAAAGTGGTGTATGGAAATAGAGCTGTCCTAATTCTTGTTTTCTGTCTCCAGGAAGCCTTGGAATCGTGCCAGACACGGGTTTCGAAGCTGGAGCTGCATCAGCAAGAACAGCAAGCACAGCAGTCCGAAACGGTTAATGCCAAAGTGCTCCTGGGGAAATGCATAAATGTTATCCTGGCCTTCATGACTGTCATCTTAGTGTGTGTTTCTACAATTGCAAAGTTCATTGCTCCTATGATGAAGAGCCGTTTTCATATCATCTGCACTTTTTTCGCAGTGACACTGCTGGCAATATTTTGTAAAAACTGGGATCATATCATTTGTGCCATAGAAAGGATGATTATACCAAGATGAAGCTGCTGATCTGGCTGCTTTCTTTTTCCTTTTTTTTTTTTTTTTTTTCCTTCGCCTCCCTGTTTTTTAAGTGCTGTGTGTACAGATTATTTTTTGTCAGTTTAAATGTGCGGACTGGATGGAGAAAGCTACAAAGACTCTTGAACTTTAAGGTGTAAATACATAAATGCATACTTGTTGGCAGTCACTTGCCTGTTCGATCCAATTGTGTCTAATTGGCTGTGTCTGTGATGAACTGCTCACTTATGTCGGTCTTCTGCCTTAATCCAACAGGTTTTCCACTTTACAGACCCACACCCACAAAAGGTGGTATGAGGCTCTGGGAGGGATGCAAGCAACTGCGAGTGTCAAGAGTGCTTTTTACGAGACTGGAGTGTGATTAGGAGGGAGTGCACCATAATGTGCATCAGCCCTGTTAGACTAATAAATTAATTTTCTCTCTGAATCCAACTAGGATGATTAGCCAAATTATACAGTCATATGTATTAATAGTTGTTGATTCTAAATTAATGGGTATGTGTATATGCGGTTTCTAGTTTTCAGCACCAGCAAAAATTGATGCTTCTGCTAGTAACCTTTTGCACAGAGAGTTTATTGTTTGTAAATGAGACCAGTGATGACTACTGACCACAGTTAGCGGTTGTTCTATCCTGGCACTGTTCCTTATCACACTTGGGGAAACACACAAATGCGGCCAAAGGCTTCCAAAGCTGAACTGAATTGAATGACAAGATCTCGGTGCCGCTTTATAAAGGAGTAAAGAAGCAAGTAACTGGTGGGCAAGTTGTCATGCAGACCAAAGCACTCCCTTCCTTCAAGCCCTGCAACCTGCAAGGGGAACGGAGTACGCAGCGAGGCAAGATTTAGATTAGCCTTTGTGAGCACTGAGTTTGTTGGGGTGCTCCAATGGAATGCGAAGCAGATAGGTAGTGGGACTTGGGGTACAGTGGATTCCTTTCTTGCATCAGATTAAGGAATGTGGAAGAAACATGAGGGAACAACTTCTTAGGGGAGCAGGGAGTTAAACTTCTGTAAATATACAATCACTGTGCAGACTCTCTTGATGAACATTCCTGAAAATAATGTATAAGCATACAGTACTACTACTAGGAGATGGTTGGGTTTGTTTTCTTACTGGAATTTATTTTGCTTGACTTAAAAACTGCAAAAAAAAAAAAAAAAAAAATTCCCTGAAATCTGCTTGGCTTTCAGCCATGGTGTAAAACAAGATCTTTTAATAAAAAAACCAAAACAAACCACCACAACCATAATTCTTCTCCACTCTCCGTTAAATGAACAGACAGTGTCTCCAGTTATTTGATGTTCAGTATTGCTTACTTTGAAAATAATTTTTACAACAGATTTTTTTCAGTTGCAGTATTTGTTATGCTGGTTTTACAGGGTGGGGGGCAGGGATTATTCAATTTATTTAGTTTTAATCAAGTGCAATAGTTGGTGTAGAAACTCAGAAAACCTTATTCTGAGGAAAGGGAGCGGAGGGAGGAGGGGGCAGGGGAAGAAATTTGACATTTTACCACACTTGGATCAACAGTGAATACAGTTACTTTTTGTGGCTTCAGGGACTGAAGGAAAGACAAAATTAACTGCATAAATAATGATATGACTCAGCATTTAGAAAATTCAATTAAAACACTTAAAGAATACTTCAATGACTTTTAATATGTGCTACGCCTTTGAACCGAGAAATTGGAAAGGATTGTGCTGGCTCGCAGGCACCGGAAATGGATCAGATCAGGCACACCCATGTTATCCTAACCCAGCCTCGCCTCATCTTCAGAGGAAAGTGGAGTGGAAAGAAAAAGTCCTGCTGAGAGGGATATGACTCTCTAAAACCCAAACTTACCAATCAGTTTATCCCTGGCTGTGTCAGGAAGAATTATTATATAGATACATTCTTCTTTTCTTTAAATTTTTTTTCTGTTTGCCTTTACCCCTGTATTCCCGGTATCCCCTGAAGAAGGAAAGATTGTGTTATGTATAACACTTTTCTGTCTTAATTGCTGCATGCGCTTCTGCTGCTGTATGGTTCAGGGAGACCTTTCTTCTCATGTCTCTTAACCCATTTCGGCCCTGTATGCGTGCATTGCAACAGGCCTTCACCCCCACCCTCCAAGTGCTTAGCCTCCTTTTACAGCCAGCTCGTAAACTGAGGGGATTGCTTCCACCAATGCAGCTCATAAACTTGTCTTCACAGGAAAGTCCCTTCCACAATGTTAAAAACGTTAAAAGGAAAAAAGAACTAGCTCTTTCCTGGCCTTTACATCACAAGAAAGGGTGTCCCTCAGTTTATTTTTATGCCCTTTTGATGTGTCCTGAGATCCTCTTGGTCTTTTCCACTGTTTTCATATAATTTGTTCTTATCTTTGTTTTTGAAAAGGTGTATAATGTCTTTTTATAGTTGGTATTTTCCATTTCTTTAGTCAATGAGTCTGCTTCTATTCAGAGTCCTTTCTTTTCTGAAGTCTTTTCCTAAATTCCACCACCCATTTTACTAATCAGCCCTATGACTTTTTTTCCCCGCCTCATTTCCATAGGCTGGAAGATCGTACATGCATTACAAAAAAAAACTGGTACCGATCCTCAGAAAGCTGTGACTCTTCATAGTGGTTTTTTGACATCTTTATTATAATCTCTACTCTTCCACTCCATTTGCACAGCCACCTTCTGGTTTGGCCACTTGAGAAAACGCTGTTTGTCTAGAATTTTGTTAAATGGGTTCAGAAGGGTACCTGTGCAAGAAAAATACTACATGTTAGTGATTTTTGCATAAGAAAAACTCCTTTACCTGTTGCATGGTTATATGTCTAAAGAGATAATCCTCCCAGTGCTAGTGCATGTAGTTAAAAACGTAATGTCAGGTAGTCTCAAGGTCAGGCAGGAAAAAGGTTAGTTGTTTTTCTTATAACAGAGGAAGCTGGTATGGTGCGACTCGGGGACATGAAAGCTTCTGCTCCAAGGGCATCCTATTACAGTCATAGAACCATAGGGTTGGAAGGGACCTCTGGAGATCATCTCGTCTAACCCCCCTGCCAGAGCAGGATTGTCTTAGAGCAGGTTGCACAGGAATGTGTCCAGGTGGGTTTTGAATGTCTCCAGAGATGGAGACTCCACCACCTCTCTGGGCAGCCTGTTCCAGTGCTCTGCCACCCTCAGGGTAAAAAAGTTCCTCCTCATGTTTAGGTGGAACTTCCTATGCTCAAGTTTGTGCCCATTACCTCTTGTCGTGTCGCTGGGCACCACTGAAAAGAGCCTGGCCCCATTCTCCTGACACCCACCCTTTAAGTGTTGATAAGATTCCCCCTCAGTCGTCTTTTTTCCAGACTGAAGAGACCCAAATCCCTCAGCCTTTCTTCATAAGAGAGATGTTCCAGTCCCCTAATCATCTTTGTAGCTCTCTGCTGCACCCTCTCCAGCAGTTCCCTGTCCCTCTTGAACCCTCTCTGCCCAAATCTCCAACCTGTCCAGGTCTCTCTGTATGGCGGCACAGCCTTCTGGTGTGTTAGCAACCTCCTCCCCCCCCCAGCTTTGTGTCATTGGCAAACTTGCTGAGGGTGCACTCTGTCCCCTCATGGGAGAGTCCTGGCAGACGACTTCGGTGCAAAATGAGAATAGAACATAAAATCAATGGGCCTGTGAAAGATTGCTCACTGTCTTGATAAAATCTGACTGGGTCCAAATTGGAAACAAGGGTCTTGCGTTTCCTTATCGGCTTTATATCTGGCAGAGGATGCAAAAAGCTGTAAAGGCTGCATAATGTTACTCATGCAAATTAAACCAACCCTAACTGGTAAATGGGAACAGCACTTCTCTAGGTTATTTTCCCTGCTGGATTTAAATCTCCGGAGAATGTGACATGCATCAACAAATTTTAAAAAAGACACGAAGGGCAAAAGCCTGCTGTTGGGTGAAACTGCCATAGTTTTGCCCAGAGTAAGGCTGCGGTGCCAGGAGCTCTGCCAAGCGGAAGGCCACCCAAAGGGGAGGGAGGTCTCCCCTCCTGCCTTCAGCCTCCCGTTTCTCACCTTGTGCTGATGCTGGTGTGTGGTGTGGTCTTCCACATGCTAGGTGAGCTCACTAGGCTGGAAGAAAAACCAGCGAAAGGGATGGATAGTTCTCCACATCTAGAGACTCAGAGGGATGATGGAGAGGTCTCATGAGTGCCACACTGGGACAAAAAGTGAGATGACCCTTTTTCTTTCTTGCTGCCATGAGTGACTCATTAGCTGCCCTTAAAACTGCGCTCTAGGCAGCCTCCCTGCAGAACGATGGGGCAGCTTCAGCGCAGGAAAGTTCTTAGCCTTTGCCTACAGGGAACAGATAGGAAGAGCAGCAGGGTGTGGTAGTAGCCCAGGCTAGCGGGCTGGTAGCGCCTGTGCCACTAACTTTAGTATCAGCATCACTTCCATTGCTTGGGCTGGGGTTATGCGAGTGTACGTATCTGGCCTGCAGTCGGAGCTCTGCTTGCTGTGAAAAAGTACGCCTAGGCCATCCCAAACAGTTGCAAGACCTCTCTTAATGAGAACGTTGTTCAGCTTCTCAATCAATTAACCATGTTCTGTCAGGGTACCGTGTGCTTTATGTTCTCATATGACACATTAGACGTTCTTAGTATACTCCTTACACTTACTCATCGTGCGCCTCTAAAACACTCCCACTCAACAAAAAGTTGCCAGACAGTGTCTTCTCTGCTTGGTGCTGCCCGGTAGTCAATTATTTCACTTCACTTTGACAGTAGTTCTCCAAATGAACCAGCCCTTCAGTTAGTTTGTAATACCTGTTCTATAGGCTTTTGGCAGATTTTTTTGCTCAGAGGTTTCTGGAGGTTTAGTTTCTCGTGAAGGTTAGCACAATTTTCCTGATCTCTCCCATTTCAGCATTCAGGTCTAAATTAGGTTTCCTCTACAGCTTGTATAATGGATCCTTCCACTAGCTTCAGCTATAGCTGCTACTGTTGAACATCCAATTAAGTCATTGACAGCACTGAGTGAGACACGGTTTAAATTCCTTCTCCTTTCTGCTTTACGTTATGTATGTTCATGCAGCTTCTCATTTTAACTGCGCTCCTGTGATGTCTGCTTGTTCTGAATTCTTAGAGAAGCACTACCAAATGTGGCTGCTTTTTACTTTAATCTCAAAATGCTTGTATTATGCGGTGCCTCTGCTGCAGGGCCACCACGTATAGATCTGGTATCTCCACTACACGAAGGATATTTAAAAGCCAATAGTTTTCTTTGAACAAATCATGCCTGCTTATCTGGGGAATAGAAATTCAATAGGCGAAGGCAATTTGCTCTAGGAAAGATACATGATCCACTGACTGGAAGCTGAAGCTAGACAAATCCAGCATAAGCATGAGCTTCAGTTCTGTAATCATAAGGGTTACAAGCTAATGATTAGCTACGGAATAACATAAAGGACTCCAGCATTTGAAGTTTAGCTGAATGCTGCTGTTCAAAGAGGAATCAGTTCAGGCTTACGTTTGTTACAAAGTTAACTGCATAATCACAGGTAGTGCTTTATGGAGTTAAAATCAATGAATAACAAATTATTAGGGGAAAAAAACAACCACCAACCCACAGAAGCTTGTGGTTCATTTAGGTGGTATGGAAACCAGGCTCCTTTCCACTGTGATATAGACATTTTACTTCCAGATTCAATGGTACAACAGAAGGTAAATACAGATTAATGTAATTAGACACTTTAATTTGGATAACAGAATTTAATCACTTCTGAAAGTACATCTAGGAATAGCAATCAGGCAAGTTTATTCTCCTCTTTTTTAATCAAGCAAATATTTATCTGCTTTTTTTCATTTAATATCATGCCAAAACATGGCCTTTAATTAATTACGTTGCTCTTCTTTAAAATGCAAGAGATTATAAAAGGCTTGTGTTCAGATAAATTTTGAATGGTCTCTCTGATGCTGAGTAGAATCTAGCAGGAAGAATCAAACAATTTTACACTACAGCAGCGAAAGACTAAAAAAAGTTTAATTTTAATTAATTGCTTATTTTCCATGAAAAAAGGAAACTGAGGTGATGCTGTATATAAAGACTGCATGAGGACTAGTCAGACTATCTTGTACGGTTGATTTGCTGTATGTTTAGCATATTAAGTTGTACTGCTGTTGGAAAGTTTTGCACAAAGCCACATTTCCTTTTTACCCAGGGAACCTGGGTCTGGTAGTATCGAGGTGTACCAAAAATTGTCTGGTTTTATTGACTAAAGTTAATTGTCTCAGTGTGTAATCTACCACGTTTCTCATGCCATTTTTATTTGGTGCAGCACTGTGGAAAGATGCAACTACGAAAATGTAATTTTTGTATATTTTGTTGTGTAGTCATGACTGCCTCTAAGATGCCATTAACATTTTTTAAAATAAAAATATTTACACTTGAATGTTATTTCTTAAACTTACTATCTGATCACTCAAACCCCTGTCAGTTTTTCTTATTCAGTAACAAAGTTATTCGATTGAGTATAAGCCCCAGCTTTAAAATACTGATGAAACTGAGCATTCTGCTCTGCTGCAGTTTTGACCAAAACTGGTAATTTGAATTTTATTTACAGCTATGACAGGGCAAAACTGCAAACATCAAATGAGGTCTCATCATTGCTCTTCTCCAGAGCTTGTGTGAACACACTGTGCAAACGTGACGCTATTGTGCCAAGCAGTTGGACTCATTTTGGATTATTTTTTTGGAAAATTGAATTAGAAACCTAAGCTGAATTTTCACATTATTGTCAGAATCTTGGTCACATGTGCCAAAAATGTAATACTGGCATGCCTAATAGTTAACATAACTGACATAAAGCAAAACATTTGCATTTATTTTTCACAAAGCAGAGGTCTTGTCAGCTGGCACCAGCAGCCATTGGGAACAATATTACTTTTATACCAAGAACAGTGTAGAAACAGTGTGGTAACTGCATGTTGCCTTGCGATCACGCCGTACTTCCCATTTCCTCCTATTCAAGGAAATAGCATACAGCAGCTCCCATGTCACCTGCAGACTTTCCAAGGTCTTGTCATGCTGAGTTTCCCGCGGGTGCCTGGAACTCAGTCTATATTAAGGCTGACTCCATTCACAAACACCAGGTTCCCCCACAACTGCTAATAACTTTTGCCCACTTCTGGCATGGGCTGAATAACCCCTGCTAACACACTGGCAAACCAGATGTAAAAAAAGTCATCTCACTCATCATCAGTTCTTCCAGTTGTTCATAACTCTGGCTTTGAAGAGCACATAACACACCCTGGGAACTGTTTGAGCACCCAAAAATAGAAAGGCAGAGAGGAAAATACAATGTTTATTGTAAACAATAGTAAACAAAGTAAACAATACTGTTTAACTTAGCACAGAAAGAGAAGTGTCACTCATAGCCGAGTAGCGGTCACTATACAGTGTCAGCAATCACTGGATGAGATAAATAACCCTTAGCAATATTCACTTAAAATACTTTGTGTTGGTGCCCCCAATACCTCCAAGAACCAAAGTTGTACAAACGTGCCAGAAACCATCTGAAGGCACCCAAGACTTCATCTGTTACTACACTACAACTCATTCAGATACACCAAAAACTGCCTTGAATTTGTTAGTTGAGACACTGCTGGCGGTGCAGTTTAAACTTAGTGATAAACGCTTCCTGAAGGCATGTGTGCCATAGCTCTACTCGTGCTAATGTGGCAGAGTACAGCAATCGAACGGCAGGTGCTGCCTCCCATGGAAACGAGCACAGAGCTGATGTAATTGAAAGGAGGAATTTCCACGCTGTATCCTCCTCAATTCATGTTTGGACTGTGGACTTAGATGGCAACTCATTAGTTTCGTGAAGTCACCTAATGGATCTATGCTTCGTTGCCTTTTATGTGCAGCCTACCAGATTCAGACAGAAGAAAAGCAGAGAGGCTGAACTCCCCTGCCTTAGGACAAGCTTGAAGCTGGCCAGTGCTAAGCTGCTGAAAGAAGCATTGACACACTTTTGACAGAAACTTTAGGAACTGAGGCTGCATTTGATGTAGTCATGATCCCTTCAGTTGGTGAGCTTGGGGTTCTACCCATCTACATGCGTAAATTTGGAAAAACTCTTTTCAATGTGGCTGGAATGGAGTCAATCTAATGGAAATGAAAGCACAGTCAGGACTGAAGCCTGTAATATATGACAACAATACATATAAGTTTGAAACCTCCTTGTATCCCAATGAATTCCCTCTGTATTTTTCTGCTGAATACCATTTTAATAAGTTGGTATTGGTCTGGGAAACATCCTTTTCCCCCATAGCCACAGGCTGAAAGGGAAGGACGCAGAAGATTGGTATTTATAAGCATGAGATACTCTATATACACGCTGAACTGAAAAGTAGAGACCACAACCCCTGTGTGATCAGCACTCCCAGGCAGCTCATTTGCCCGAGTAAAGGCTTCATAAACTGCCTCATGCCTTACATCTACTGATGTCCTGTGTGCTAAAAATTACTTTATGGCCCTATTGATCTCAACAGTAAAAACCCCTCTGAGTTTAAGAGGAAGACTCTCATCACAGTGCTATGGCACTTAAAAGCAATTTCATCTTCTGATTTTGCAATGCCAAAAATATTATTTTTCTCAGGCAATCTACACGCAACAATGTATGGCTTTAACTCTCCACCACAAATAGCACACGGTCACAGACACCTCTCCTGCAACCTTATGAGATGATGAAACTATTTGGATGCTTTCAGCTCTGCTGACTCAGAGGTTGAACAGAGCTTGTACTCCCAATTAATTACTAATTCCCCACTTGGCCTCTATCCTGCTAGGTTGGATTCAGGTCAAGGTGACATAAAATAAGCATGGATTAAACTACAGGTACAACCAGCAGCACGTGTGCATAACAGCAAAACCCTTCTCTAAAGGTATGCCACTGGGCCACAGGAGCTTGCGGATTTATCTAATCTAGCAACTATTTTCAGCTTGCTCCACTGAGGCAGCAAGGAAGTCTAAACGAGCTTTCAAACTCATTGAGGCATTTTCTGACCATACTTAACGTAGTATATTCTTCCAAAGAGAGTATCTGCAAATCGCATCAAAATATTTTCCTAGGCTTCTCTACATATTTTACAGCTCTTTGTGTGCTGCTTGCTTTGTGTGAGGATGAACCTTGATGCCCTGTGAAATGCTGATCTACCCAGAACTAATATAAGATGTCATTTAAAGAGACATACAATCTCTGATACTGTCAACTGAAAACCTTGAGGTCTCTAAATGAAATCTCCTTACTTTTATGTGAGCCCCACAGTGAATTTAAACAGCGTGCCTTAAAGACACCTTACTTTTTTGTGAAATAAACTACTGAGACCTGTGGCTGCATAAATTTCTATTTCTACAAAAAACCTGTGTTGTGGGAAGTGTTTCAAAAAGGGAAATTTGCCACTGTTAGAATAATGCAACATATTATAAAGGTATTATACCAGCTTCCTTTAGGCTATCACTGAATTAGAAGAGTAAGACTGACATAAACAAAGAGAAAGACTCCCAGGTCAAGCCCACCTGAATCACTACAGCAGCTCTATTTTTAAAGCAAGCAGAGGTAGGAGCAGGTTTTCAGCACAGCTTCTCTCATCGCTGGGAGACATGGAGAGAGACGGTCACTGTGACGAACAGGAGCATCATCACCACTCATACTTTAAAAAAATGCTATCAGGTGATTAACTAGAATAACCTGACTCAGTGGGCCTTGGAGGGAAACACATGCTCTTTTTTGATCCATGTGAAAAACATGAAGGCAAAAATAAAGTAACACAATTTCCACCATCTTGACTCATCCTCTTAGAACAAGATTCCACACTGGAAATGGCTGCACAAAAATTGCACCATTAATCAACAGATTGCCTGGCAAGAGCCACCCAACCCTGTCTGTTGATTTTAGTTATCTAAACAATTTTAGATTTTGTAATTTTTTTGCTACGTTCCCTGCAGAGCTCACACTGAGTGACCTAGATTCTTGATGTCATGTTTCTCATGTAAATTAATTGTTTTCCAATAGATTATAGCTGTGTAATCCTGATGTGAACAGACACTAATAGAACCAGAGAAAGAATCTGGGCCACGCTACCATTCCTGTTAATGAAGCTGCATAAGGAAGGAAGACGTCTGTTTGGCCTTAGTTAGCATTAATATTTGTAGAGCTGATAGTGAAAAAAATAATTTAAAAACGGGCAAATTTGATACAGAAAACAAAACAGTCAGGTACGCAACTTCATAACACTTTTTAAAAAGATTTCTTGCTTTGTAAAGCCGTGTAGAACCATGCCTTTCTTTTTTCATCATAATCTGTTTTGCATCAAAATTAAATTTCAGTTCATTTTGGACGGTGAAATTTTAAGTTGTTGCAGTGTTACTTATTTCAGTATAGGTATACATTGGTATAGGTTGAATACCATTGGTATTTCACTTCTAATATTGGCCACAAGCACAACATAGATGTAAAACTGCACAGCAACATCAGTCTGCACAGTCAGGCTTCCAGTGAAGTACTAACCTCTTGCCGTAGTAACTATGGAAGTGACTGTACTGTTTTAGACACCTTTTTATTAGCTGAGCTTACAACCACCTCTAGGGGAGCCAACTGTAATTGTTATCTCCAGATCAGTATAAAACTACCGGCAAGTTTAACATTTGTCTTTTTTTTTTCCTCTTTGGGGATGTGTGTGTGTGTCATCGGTAATACCCACCTTCTAATAAACTATTTGAAGCCAATTTTAATCCTTATTAAAGGATTGTTAATCTTATTAGGGGAGCGTCAATACCGGTCTGGATGATCAATCTCCCGCTTTAGTCAAAGAGATTTTAGAGGGAAATTGAGGAAGTTTACGAGAAGATCACGATTACGGTATTTCAACTGCTCTCACAAGCGGATTTCTGTCAGAAAACAGCGCCCATCGCCCAGGAGCGCCTGGAATGTATTTTCCTTTGTACATGGCTATACACAAGCCCGAGTGTTCAGCTTGGTACGGACAGTAGCTACTTTTTACCGCTGGATACAAAACATAACGCATACTTTTTACCTCAGCTAGAAAGCGTTAGACTCGGGTACCCATTACGGGAAACCGCTGTGAGCTGTACGGCGGCGCTCCCCCTTCCCTCCCGCCCCTCACAAGCGAAAACTGCAGCGACAGGCACAGAACCTCCTGAATCCGGCGCAGAAGCTTCAAACTGCCACGCGGCGGCACCGAACCCGCGCTTTGAACCCGCGCTTTAAACCCGCGCCGTTCACCGGAGGGACGGCGGCGACTGCCATACCCCACTTCCCCTCCCTCCCCTCACCCCCAACCGCCGCAGCGGCCGTTGGCGCCCGGCACCGCCCCTCGGGGGCGGGACAAGCCGGCGGCCGGCGCAGGCGCGCGCGGAGCGCCGCGCTCGCGCTCGCCCGTTGCCCCGGCAACGCTGCGTCGCCTCCCCGCGCCGGTTGGCCGCGGCCTGCCCCGGCGCTCCCAGCATGCCCCGCGCCCCGCGGCGGCCCGGCGGGCGGAGGCGGTGGCGGGAGGTGAGGCGCCATTTTTAAATTCCTCGAACGGGTGGCGGGCCGCTGGTGGCTGGGCTGGCCGGGATGTGAGGGGCAGGGCACAGCTGAGGGAAAGCCGGGCGGGCGGACCCACTGCGGGTCTTCCTGCTTGGGGCTTCATCTCGCGGCCTGCGAGCTGTGAGGCCTACCGACCTTTGCTCCGGGCCGGCTCGCACCTTCCCCTGGGCCGTTAACCGAGCAGAGAGCTGTATAAGCTGGGAAGAGAGGTCGGCAGCTCGCCCCAGAGCGCGATCGTCTTGTGTCCCGTCTGGTGGTAACAGCCTGCTGCGGCCTCTGTTGACTGGTCGTGGGCTGTGAGTTTGGGAATCACCCAGCACAAGCCCGGGGTGGCAAAGTACGGGGGTAGGAAGAGCCTGCTTTCAAACGTTTGCGTGCTTTTTTTTTCCACCAGTGAACTTCAGCCGTGTGCGGTTTGAGGATAATGATTATTTTTCTGCACTTCTGGGTGTGTGACATCTCTATCAGTGTTGTTCCTCTGACCAAATTCCTATGTCCACAAGTCATAGGAAAAGGACCAGTGAAAATGTCAGGATGACTTACATGGCTCGCTTTGCCTTGCATGCTCTTAGCCTACATACTATAAGGTGCATATAATCATATTTCTGCCTACAGGAGCTGTAGGATACATATACTAACATGAGACCTGTGCCCTGTCTGAACATCTCTGTTTTTAAGTCAATACGAAAGGGAAGTGATTGTTCAGAAGAGTTTTGGCTGTAGACAATGGAACTATTTGTGACAAGCAGCCATCTGTATGCCCGAATAAAACTGGATGAGATTCTAGTGAGCAAGTTTCTCATGTGTGTTTGAAGGTCTCTTTTTATGAAAAAAACAGTGGAAAACATATGTGGCATGTGTAAACTAGCTGTTCTTGAGTACAGCTAGGTTTACCAACTGTAGCTCCCATGCAAAATTTCAGTTTGATCAATAACTGCTGTCAGTTTGATTTAGTAGTGTATGTGGCTAAAGCAAAAATTTTAATCCTGAGCTAAGATATAACATTCTTCGTTGCTTTTCACCTAATAAAATTAACCATATCTCTTGTGTAAGACAGAAATGGAAAGGGTGATACTGTGTGCCATGCGTAGGGATGGACACTGAAATAGTGTATGCTTAATTGTTGTTGGAATTTGTACTTTGAACAGTGTTGTGGAAAAAGTGATAGTAGTTTGAAGGAGATTGATTCTATAATGTAGAAGTCATACAGATGTTCTCCAAAATTTCTGCACTTAGGCATGCAAAGGTATTAAGTGTTTACTTTCACTGGATTCTCTACAGTGATATCTGAGCAGTATCCAGATTATGAACTTCCTATAACAGAGGTTTTCACGTTTCTCTTTGATAGTTTTTTTTTCCCCCCAGTATATATGTTTTTAAGGTGATTACTTTGGCTATTGCAAGTTGCTAATGGTGGATTAGTAGAATATGGACTGTTAAAGTAATAAGAAATATGCTATCATATTTCTCAAATTAGAGTTAATTTTGGTTTTTATTCACTTGATATTCACGTGAGTGTGTTGCATAGTCATTTAAGGTAGGATTTGTTTCACTTTGACTGTCTAAAAGGTAGGTATCTGGTCTATGGCTGTGATTTTGTGAACATCTGAGCTCATGATGTGACAACTCTTTGCTCCTAAAAGGAGAAAGCGTTGCTCCTCCTCCTGCCTATATGTTTGGCTCTTTGTTCCTTTCTCCTAGCCAGTACCAGCTGCCTGCTTTCACTGATGATGTAGCTTGTTGGATTTTTCCATGAACTAGAATGATTCACTGACCTCACAGAAAAACCACTGAGTGTTTTCTGCTTGTTTAAGTGTGTTGGCTTTTTGAGTTAAATCAGTTCATGGAAGGGTCTGATGAATGAAACATCTAGGAATGGAAAAGAAGAAAGGAGGAGTGAAACCTCCCATTCCTGGTGACAGTGAGCTCTTGTATTGGATTGCACTTTTTCCTTAGTTCATTATATAGTCTTACTGTAGACTCTTAAGGAGGGATGAGAAGGGTTAGTGTTTGAAGAGACACTTTCATGAGGCTGTGCTACCTTTTGAGTGTCTCGCTTATACTTTCAGGCAAATAGTTTTATTGTTTCACAAGACCTTGGCTGATTCAATTAGGAAAAAAAGAAGAAAAAAAAAAAAGGAAAGAGCATATAAAAAGGTCTAGAGTTCTGACAGAGTCAGGCAAATGGATTAAACCATACATTGTGTGAAATAGCTGTTTGGCTTTCAACAGTTTTTACTGAGAATTTTAGTACTTGAACAAAACATGGCACAAGGCTAAATACTGTTAAGTTTTTCGTCAGTAGTTGCAAAATTACATTTAACTGTTTAAAACAGTGTTCAAATATGACAAATTGATATGTGCTAAGTTTGGCTGTGGCATGGAAAGCAGAGCCCTGAGTGAGTTATATGTCACCCAAGTGAATTACCAATACATGCTGAAGTCACATAACTAGGTTATGCCAGGTAAGCTAGAAGGAAGCCTTGTTATTGTAAATGACATAGAATAGAACTAAAAATAGTAATATAAATAAATAAAAATGTATTGATATCTTCATATTTTTCTCTAAAAACAAGTATTCTCACCATTTTAGGTGCTTGTAGCAAACAAAAAGTTGAAATATAGTATAGCCGAAAAAATCTTCTAAAAGAAGAAAAACCCTTTCGTGTTGTGTAGACATAAAGGAGAGAGATGCGAATTACGTCTTTAAGCAAGGTTTCTCTCTGTATGAAAATAAATAATTGGAGAAGAAAGGCAAAACAAAGGTGATTCTTGGAAATGTGATTGAGTTACTTCACTTAGCTAGGTATTCTACAATAAATATTGCTATTTTAGCTACTGAGTGTGCATTTCCTAGGTTTCAGGACTCTGCACCAAACCTTTGTATGTGTACCTGCACAAAATTATGTTAAGATTTCATAGTATGAATTCAGGGCAGCTGATGCAAGTTTGCAGTTCTGTAACATGATGAAATTTGGCAAATATATAGGTGGAGAATTCATTTTATATATGATGTGGGTTTAGTTTCTTTAAAGGTTTTAAGGTTCTCTACCTGAACAGATCTCCGAGAGAGGAAGAAATGTTAACTAGTGTTCCTTTAAAGTATTTCTCTAAAATTATGGGTGTAGGCTTGTGTAAAATTTTGATGATTATTTAAAGTCCGTTCATTGACTATGAGAAAGTACTGTAAGCCATTAGGACAGAAGAAATTCTTGTTAGTAATATACTTACAATATTTGTAGCCCTAAAAGATGTTGGCTATTCTGCCAGGAATTATTTTATGATTGGGAGGAGGGGGAAGTTTTTTTATTTGTAAGAATGTGAGTAGGTTAAATATTACAAGTTTCTATTAATGATTTCAAGGAGAGTGCTCTCATGAACTAATGAAATCTCTGTGTTGTAGTTAGTTTCACAGTTGGTGCCAGGAATGCAAATCATGAAACTTGCCACTAGATGTCCCTGCAAGCCAAAATAGTTTTGCTTCCTTAAATACATACTCCTTGGGTTTTTGGAGTCTGAAACAATTGTTTTGTAAGCTACAATTTTTTCCCTCTGTTCTTTCCTTTTTTCTTTCTCATGAAATTTTCATGCATATGAATACATGACCAGGTGTGTGTCTTGCTTTACAATTTGTGCGCTTTTTGATAGTAGCAAAAGCTGTGAGGAGAGAACGTGTTTCCCACCTGCAGCAGCTTGGAACTGAGAGTACAAAAGGTTGCAATTCCATTTATCTTTTTCTTTTGGTTGATATGCTCTCAGAAAATGCCATGGATTTTTGGTGTCTTTGTATCTGTTATGCCACTTCAGAAGTACTTCTTACTCAAATAAGTGGCAGGATTCAGACCCGATTTTAAATCCTGTGTTCCTAATTCTGAGCTTTGGCTTATAGTTTGATAGTTATATTTGGTATCTGGAGCTTATGAAAGCAAAGATCTGAGACAGAGATAAGTACTATTGCCTGGGTGGTTGGTTTTTTGTGTTTGGTGGGGATTTTGGGGGGTTTTTGTTTTGGTTCATGTTTTTTTTTGGTTGTTGTTGTTGCTTTGTTGTTTTTTTGTGGTGTTTTTTTTTTTTTGTTTTGTTTTTTTTTTTTTTTTTTACGGTGATCGTGATAACCCTGTTGGTATGCAGTATGCTTAAAAATTCTTCAGATGTGCTGCTTTGGGTTTTCTCTGCATACCAGAGAAAACCAGACTTTCCGTCTTCTCATGTGGTTTATTGTCCTTAGGATCACTGACCAATTCTCCTCATGCAGCTGTTGGTTTAACAATTGAAAATGTATTTGTATTGAGTTTGGAAATTGCTGTAGTTCTTTGTTTCTCAACAACCAACAAAATTCAGGCATGAAAAATAGATACTGTATTGGTTAGATGGTTCTTCAGAACTTGTGCTATTACTGTTTGAAATTGGGTTTGCATGTAGGACAGTCACTGAGGAGAACGTTCCTTATTCTGATTTCTTCCCCCTTAACCTCTCAGCAAATTTGGGTAAAGCAGAATACAAAGTTGCTGCTGTCACTTTGCCTATGCTAGTGTTGCAACTCTGGTAGATTTTCCTCCGACCTTTCCCCATTTTAGTGACAGAGGAAGGAAAAATGGGAAAGAAAACGTAAATGTAAGACTTCCTTGACATGTCTTTTAGTGGAATGGGCACTGACATTCAACGCTTATTTCCCTATATGAAAGGCAGATTTTCATCTTGCTTATAGTTCAGGGGTTTACAAAATCAAATGGTAAGCGTTTAAGATAGGTCCATGAAAGATTTAAAGAGTGGAACGGTAGAAAACATTATATATTCAACTGTATATGTAAAGGAGGTGAGGTATTTGCAGTGATGGTGGAGATTTAACATTTTTCCTGTTTGAGTTTTACTTTGTACAGTTACAGTTAGTACACTGCAAACGTGGAGCTCTTAGGCACCAGTCCAGTTATGCCAAAAGCTAAAATGGCAGAGTAATTGGTTTCAAAGCCTGTAACTTCCCTAAAGTACGGTTACAGTCCTTCTTCACCCAGATCCCTTAGAATTGTCAGTAATGATCAGATTAATACATCTTGCTTATAATATTGAAAAGAACTAATGAGGCATATTAGAATACTTCCTCATTTCTCAGCATCTGTTGATTTGCAGCTTTCTCACACTGATCTGATATTGTCACATTTAGCAAAACTCTTTCTGGAAAGGTCATGAGAAACCACCAGATAAACTATGAAAATGAGGAAGTGACATGTATCAACGATATTTCAGGGTTGAACTCTGGGCAGGTATCATAGAATCATAGAATGCTTAGAGTTGGAAGGGACCTTAAAGATCATCTAGACTCCCCTGCCATGGGTAGGGACACCTCCCACTAGACCAAGTTGCTCAAAGCCCCATCCGCTTGAAGGCCTTGAAGGCCACTTGCAGGGATGGGGCCTCCACAGCTTCCCTGGGCAACCTGTTCCAGTCTTACCACCCTTCAGGGTAAAGAATTTCTCCCTAATGTCTGATCTAAATCTCCCCTCTTTCAGTTTAAAATCATTACCTCTCGTCCTATCGCTACACTCCCTGATAAAGAGTCCTTCCCCATCTCTCCTGTAGGTCCCCTTCGGGTACTGGAAGGCCGCAATAAGGTCCCCTTGCAGTCTTCTCTTCTCCAGGCTGAACAACCCCAGTTCTCTCAGCCTGTCTTCATAGGAGAGGTGCTCCAGCCCTCTGATCATCTTCGTGGTCCTCCTCTGGGCTCGCTCCAACAGGTCCATGTCCTTCGTATGTTGTGGGCTCCAGATCTTCCAGATTGTCCATGAAACCTTAACTTTTCTCCAGAGACGGCTTGATAGGAATTCAACAGTGAGAATTATCTGTTGTTCTTCCAGCTGAAATGATGGTGTATTGAGTAGTACAATTTGTTAAGATAGCGTGACAGGCTGTGACTGTGCTAAGTAGTAGTAAAAGCTGTATGTGTCTGATGTCTGTGGCCTCTGCTTGAACCCTGGTTAACCACGCATAATTAGGGCATTACCAGCATCATGGTTTGATTCTTAGTGTATAGCATAAATAAAAATAACATTTAATGTGATCTGTCACATAGAGATCCTTGTGCTTATTTTGTATTTACTCAAATAATCTCCACGCTTAAGTTTATTTGGTGCCCTTGGAAGGGCTATTACTTTTCAGGGCAGGCATAATGAGCAGAGAAGAGTTGCCCTTTCACTAGAGGTTTCTGGTCTGAGTTACCGTACAGCCAGGATTCTTATGTACTGAAAGCAAAAGCATGTGAAATCTTTGAATTGTGAATGTATTTGATTGCTAATTACATGTCCTTGTATTTGTTCAGGTGACTTGATCTTCTGGAATGTCAGCAGAAAGAGTGGATGGCATTGTAGATTAGTTATAAGTTAAATTTTATTTTGTCTTGTCCGTACTTACTGTGAACAGTCATCAAAAAATGGATGCTTTGGGCACTCTTCTTCCTCCCGTGGTTGGAAATGGTGATACGGCTAATTCACAAGAATTACAAAAACTTCTGATTGATGAAAAAATGCGATGTGAACACCATAAAGCAAACTATCAAACGATAAAAGCAGAACATCTAAGGTACACTAATTTAAACAGGTTTCTTCATTTGAGCTGTTAAAAGGTGAAGATAAATGTTGGGTGGAAGGGATTTGTGTGTATGTGTGTCTGTTAGCTATTTCTGTATTTAAGGACAGATTTGAGCATTGTTCATATTAGAAAATAAACAATTCAAAATAGCTTAAGACATTGCAGATTAGTTTTCTGAAGTACTTTTTATGCTTGTAAATATGGGATAACTTTTCAGTATATTACAGGAAGAGGATATTAATAGCTTAGTTCTAACTTGATATTTGTATGTTTGCTTCTGCACGTGAGTTTTTTGAGATTGAAGATCTAGTTAAATATAAGGTGTAAATATAAAATAAATATGTATTTTATCTTGCAGATTACAAGAGGAATATACAAAATCACAAGATGAACTGAAGCGGTTGTTAGTTGAAAAGCAGACTGTACATGACAAATTTCAGCTTCTTCTGGCTGAATATCGAGAGGAGTTGCTGGGTAAAACACAAGAGCTGGAAAAAATGAAGATGCAGGTGAGGTAATTTACTGGCAGGACTTAATATGAATCTTAATCCTGTAGTAGGGCCACGCATATATTTTTGTTTACCTAACATGTATATACCTAGGTTGAATATATTTCAGATATCTTGAAATTCACACAAATCGAGTAATGTTTCTTCTCTAGAGTGACTCTGGGATAAAATTATTGTTTTCTTGTTTAACCGAATTTTCCAAATCCTGTTGTTATGTGCTATGTGAATAGTAAGACCCTCAGACTCTGTCTGTGCTTGCTCTCCTCTTATGGGGAGAATCATCTACTCTGGAAGATAACTTAGATGCCTAAACCTCTTGGGATAAGTGGCTGGAAAAATAGGTATTTGTTTGTCTTTGTGATGACAGCTTTCCCCATCTTAAAAAAATCCAACCAACCAAAAAAACCCACAACCCAACATTTAAGATAACTTGGATGACACTTTCTATAACTGCTTGTTTCCTTGAACTAATGCAGGACATAGGAAACACGTATAGCATCTAACAAAGGATCCCAGACCCATTGAATGGAGATGTGCCTTGGTACCATAACTAGAATTAGTTTTCAGGCACTTCAGGGTACAGAAAAATGGAAGAAAAGTAGAATAAATTAGAATAAGTCACAGGTTGTGGGTGAAATTTTTTTTTAATGCTTTTTCTTGGTAGATAGTTTGCTGTATTAACCATACCCAAGAAAACTTAACAAAATACCACGCAGCATGGAGCTTAAGGCTGATCTTGGTTTCATTTCAAATCACTACCCATGTATCTGGTGGAGAACGTGTATCTAATGTGCTTTACAGAGAATTGGTCTGGTGTTGCTCATTTTGATTCTTTGGGGTTGGTTCACTTACTGTTTAAGTTTTTCCAAGTACTAATTCTTTATTTTTTATGTGAGACCACTTTTCATTTCTCCCCTCCCCCACAAAGGAGATAAATTTCTTGGCAATTCAGCTTGACATTTGTATTGCTTCTACCAGTAAATACTGACATTTTAAATGCTTCTGTTATCTTCCCAGAATATTTTTAGTTCACTGGTATGTTTTTTTTTGCTTCTGTAACTACTATTGAAAATTCTTTAGAAAAACATAGAAAATTAAGCAAGATTACTAAAATCATATTTGAAATACTTTGCTCCTGGTTATTTGTCCTATCACAGTGTAAATAAATGAATATGACTAGTTATTTATAATACCTTTCTGTTTTAAGGTGCTAACTCCTCAAAAATTAGAACTGTTAAAAGCACAAATACAGCAGGAATTGGAATCTCCTATGACAGAACGTTATCGGAAACTAGAAAATGTAAGTAGTAAGTATTGAAATTCTATTTCATTTAGAGTAGTGATCACAAATTTATAGTTGTTTCTAAAATTGTAGGAAATTAAAACTGAAAGAGGAGCAAAGTATGGCACTCTTTATCTGGTACTGCTGCCCCAGGCAGTGAAGGTTGAAACCCTAGAAGGGGGAGGAGGAGGGATTCAGTTCGTCAAATATAACTCGTGAAATGATAGGAATGTTGCATCGATATTTGAAGGAAATAAATCTGAAAACTTGTCTGATTGATGTTTTTGGGTTTTTGTCTAATTTAGGAAGTGGAAAAATACAGGACAGAATATAACAAACTTCGTTATGAACACACTTTCCTGAAATCAGAATTCGAACATCAAAAGGAAGAACATGCCCGTATTTTAGAAGAGAAGAAAATCAAATATGAGGCTGAGGTACATAGAATGTTACAGTAGCTTAAAGTGTCTCTGATGACAAAGCTGCTTGAACACTGTGAAAATGTTAGTACTTGATGGGTTGTCAGTTTGGCACTATTTCGTAATGTGGTGTTTGTTTCCGTTCTCTTAATTCTCAAAACACTTTTATGACTTAGCCTAAAGCTGTCTCTGTAGGTTTGTTCAGTGATGTGTCGCAATATCATTTGTGCTATATAAGTAAAAATAGACTTGCCTTCTCATAAATGACAGCCAGTGTCTTTGCTTAATGCTTTTTTTAATCACACTTGTGATGGTATTTGAGACATTATGCTAATCTGAAATTAGTAAGTTATCTTAGCGACCGATGTAAGTTTAGATTTTAAATTACTTATGTGGCAACTAATCCAAGAAGAAGGCAGCAGAAAGTATTGTTAATACCACACAAGGGTGCATTTTGCAACTAAGTTGTATCATGACAGTGGTGGTCACAAGGATACTGAAAACTCTGGTAACTTTATTTCATTTGTCTATTCAGCTCTTGAATAAACCATTCATGAAGTTTTCTGTTTCAGAATTGGACTTTCAGACGTGTAGCTAAGTAAATTGCTGGCTTATTTACGTTTTAAATATATGCAGCGGTGTAAATGAGTGTTGCATATATCATTTGCATATTCATTTAAGTATTTGTCTGGGACCATATATCCTAAGATGCCAGATTTGAATGTATTAGTCCAAACATGAGACTCAAATCAAAGCAATTATCACTTTCAAAATCAATCTAAATTTGGAAATGCAATGCATTAAAAACAGAACAGTTGTCCTTCCCGGAGCTAAACCCACATGCTGCTTTACAGCCTGCCTCTCTTGTGGGCTTGTTGAGTTTTTGCTAGTCTTGCAGCTAATTAGCACACTTAAAGAGAATGAAACTACCTTGAGCCCAGGGTGCGATGTGATCTAGTTTCTCTCTCTTAGAGCCTTTTTAACCTTCCGTGCCATTTATCACAAGGAGGCTACGAAAACATCCTAATTCTTAAATGATGGCTTGGGCGTGTCATGCAAGAAATGTTTGTATCTCCTCATAAAAGGGATCAGGAGAGCTTTTACTGCAGAGATTGGCTTTGCTCCATAGAGATCACTGATGCAACTTTTAAAAGCACTGCTTCAGATCAGAGTTTGGACTAGTCTCCAATATAAAGAGATCTCTTACATCCCTTACTTTCTCAGTCTTTTGCCCCCAGTATTACATTCAGTCCACAGAACTTATTTTGAAACAGTAGAATCTATATATTTATGATACGTTTAGTTACAGTCTTGAGATTAGTTTGTACCTGTCATACTACCTTGTAACAGAAAGTTGTTTTTTTTTTTTGCTTTATTTTCTGTCTGACAGTCACATTGGCTGTTTTGAGTTACTAGCAGATTTGAGTTCTGTTGTGGTTATAGAATTGTGGAATCATAATATAAGAGACCTCCTTCTGGTCCAACATCCTGCTTAAAATATTGAAGTGTAATGAGATCAAGTTACTTAGGACTATGTCCAGTCGAGTCTTGAACATCTGAGAGGATGGAGATTCCACAACCTTTCTGGACAAACTATTCCTGTATTTAACCATCTTTGTGGTAAATTTTTTTTCCTAATAGCTAATTGGAATTTCACATGTTCCAACTTGTGTCTATTGCCTCTCTTCCCATTGCCATGCATATCCTTCTCTTCTTCAAGCTCAAGAGGCATAGTTCTCTCAGCCTGTCCTTACATGTCATCTTTCCCAAACCCCTCACCATCATGGTGGCCATCCACTGAACTTGCTCCCGTTTGTCATTATTCTTTGTGTACTGGACAAACTCCACATGCAGTCTTAAAAGTACTGTAAGGGGACAAAGGATCACTTCCCTGGTTCATCTAGGTGTCCTGCTGCCAATCTGCCAGGATCCACTTTGCCATCTTTGCTGCAATGGTACTCTTCTGACTAATGTTCAACTTGTTGTCAACTAGTTGGACAACATGTTGATCCTTTTCCATGGAGCCGCTTCCTAGGCAGTTGCCCCAGCCTGTAGTGTTGCATTGGGTTACTCCATCCAAGACATATGATTTACTGAAGAGGTTTTAGTCAGCCTGTTCCTTCAGCCTGTCCAGATCCCTCTGAGTAGCAGTTCTGCTTTCCAGCACATTGACCATTTCCCCCCAGTTTGGTGTCACCTGTAAGCTTGCTGAAAGTGCTTCATCTCATCATCCAGGTCACTAACGAGGAATTCAACCAGTATTGGACCTGTACGGATCTCAGAGAGACACCCCCAGTTACAGGCAGTCAGCTGGGCTTTGCACCACCAGTCATCACTCTGAGCCTGGCAACCCAGCCAGCTTTCCACCCACTTTATCATCTGCTTTTCCAGCCCATATCTCATCAATTTGGTGAGAGAGAAGATTATGGGAGACTGTATCAAAGGCCTTGTTAAAATCAAGGTATACAAGATTCACAGTCCTCTTCTTGTGTGCAGTGCCGGTCACCTCTTTTTCTAGAAAGCAGAGAAGTAGGTCAGGCACGATGTGCCCTTGATAAACCCCGCTTTCCATCACCTTGTCTTTCATGTGTTTAGAAATAGCTTTTAAGAGGGTTTGCTTTATAACCTTCACAGAGACTGATGTGAAGCTGGCAGTCTCCTGTAGTTGTCTGGATCCTTCTTGACCTTTTTGCTCTTCTTGATGATGGGTGTGCTGGCTGTCACTTTCAGTCATCAGGAACCTTTTCTGATTGCCATGACTTTTCAAAGATGATAGAGAATAGCCTTGCAATGATACCAGTGAGCTCCTTCAAAATGCTTGGATCCATTCCAAGGACTTGTGTGTGTCCAGTGAATTAAATGATCCCTAACCCTAACATTTTCTTCCTCTACTCTGGGTACTGCTTTACTACCATAGACTGCTAGGAGGCTCAGGGGCATCTGGGGTCCGAGGACAAGCCTTATCAGTGAAAACTGAAGCAGAAAAGGCATTGAAGAATGGCTCTGTTGATTTTCCTATTCTAAGAAAGAAAAAAAATGTGAACATAACTTCTTAATATTTTAAATGCACACTGCTGCTCTTTCCTGAATTGTCAACTGCTGTATTTGTTGATGCCTGACACCTAACCAATGTAAAAGCTTTTATTTTTTTGATTAACAACTATCAGATTGCAAGGCTGGATAAAGATAAAGAAGAACTCCATAATCAGCTGCTTAGTGTTGATCCCACGAGGGACAGTAAACGCGTGGAGGCGCTCTCTAGAGAAAAGGCACAACTGTATCAGAAATTAAAAGGCTTAGAAGCAGAAGTAGCAGAACTAAGAGCAGAAAGAGACAATTGTGGTGTGCAAGCGGAAAATGTTCAAAGAGTACAAGTACGACAGTTAGCTGAGATGCAGGCTCTGACAAGGTCTCTAGAGGTAAGATTCTTTTTTTTTTCTTTTTTTTTTAATTCTGCCTCCTTGTAGAGTGTAGTGAGAATAACACTTGGCCTGATAGAACTGTTGCTGAAGTCACCGATAATTTTGCCATTGACTCCACAATTTGAATTTGTACATTTCAGATTTAAAAGCAAACTGTAAGTACATTAGGAATTGGGAGTCATGTACTGCCAATTCAACTTTGGAAAGGTGCAGAGCTCAATCAAGAGATTCTGTTGAATGATCTCCTTTCTAAACGTGTGAGTGATATCCATGTTTGCAGTCAGTAAGATGCTCGTGTCAGAGCTTGTCACTTGGCTGGAGTTAGAAACTGATGATAATATGTTAATGATTTGCTACAGTAAATTTTTTATTCTTTTCAAAGCTGTCATATGATGCTCCCCAATTTCTTTAATCCTTTCCTCATGTGTCATTTTCTTTCTTGCCTACCTGTGTCTCTCACTTCTCCAACACCTTAGTTCTTGGCTGTTGCTCTCTCCTAAAGAACCTTCGGCATTTCAGGCCTGTTGTATGTTTCCCAGGGTTCCGCTATATTCCTCATCTGTGGTCTTCAGTCTTCCTGTCAGTTCTTGCTATCTCTCTAGGTAGTGAGTCTTTCCATGTGAGTCTTTCCAAGTGAGTCTTTCTTTCTCATGCAGTTGAGTATATAGATAGACGGTTCATTTTCCTTTTTACTGTTATCGGTGCTGGCTGTATACCTTTGTTACAAAATGCTCTGATCATGACTTAAAAAGAAAAGTGTTGTAATATTCTTAATTTAGAAAACTAAAAAAAAAAAAATATCTGCTGGAAATAGGTCAGTTCAGAAAAAGGAAGGTGAAATTGTAGGTTAGATTACCTTTTTGATACTTAATAAAGCTCAGGGTCTTGAGTCTATGATACTCAAGGTAATTGCATTTTATTTCCTCTTAATTTCCTCTTAATTTATTTCCTCTTAATTCTTCAGTTAGTATAACTGCATAGCCCAACATATGACATCTTTTTGAGCACCACTTATAGTCATACTGATGTAACAGCCCAGTAATTTACT
Organism: Larus michahellis; assembly: GCF_964199755.1. Lineage (NCBI taxonomy): Eukaryota > Metazoa > Chordata > Aves > Charadriiformes > Laridae > Larus > Larus michahellis. The sequence goes on along the minus strand of NC_133896.1, from coordinate 50,221,291 downwards.
TGTAGGAATACCTGCTGCCTTCTAACCAAGTCAGATTACCTCTGCCTCTTCTGAAGTAGGATTGAAAATGTGTGTGATTCTTTGCAGGCAGTGTTAGTAAAAACAGTCATGACTTTTGAGTAAAATTCAAGATACTTGTTGTATTGGAACATATTGTTGAGCAAAGATATTTATGTATTATATTATTATATAATACAAAGGGTCCGTAATACCTGAAAGCCCAGATCAATCGAACCTTTCAGGTGAATAGCAAGAGACAGCACTGTTCCAAAAAAATCTTACAAATAACTCCTTTGTTCAAGGCAGAAAAGAAGTCTGCTGAACTACAGATTGGTCGACTTGAGAAAGAACTGCAGATGAGTCACGAGCAAAACATTCTCTTAACTAGCAAACTTCACAAATCTGAACGAGAAGTCAATTCCTTAGCTGCTAAAGTAAGTGCTTTTATGGGATCTGAAATACATTTTTCATATCCTGTTATGCTTAGGTTTATATTTTACGTTAAGAATAAAGTAATGTCTTCTGCTGTGATTTAAAATAGGTTTGGGATTTTTTTCACAATTTGAGTTGGAAGATACAGAATATGTGACTTTACAGGAGAAACGTCATCTGTAAAAGTATCTCTAAAGACTGAGGTTATGCCCTTTTTATTTAATTTTTTAGATCTTTTTTCTAAACAGAACAGGGCTGGAAGAGGTGTCTTTATATTAATGTTTTTACTATTTATGAAAATACCACCCTTATTTGATGGAAACAAGCATTACTTTTTTGTAAAGTGTGTAAAGTATAATAGAGCTTTAAACTGATTTTTTTTTTTTAGTGGAGCTACGGTTTCTGGAGATTTTAAAAAGTATCCTCTGAATGGGCTGTGTGAAGCAAGCTGCATTGGAATCTCCTGCGGAGATTTAGGTTATATTGGAAGCAGGATAGTCACATTAGCATAGCGTTCTTCTTGGGCTAATGCCAGCATAGCTTGGTACAGGAACAATTCTGTACAGCACTGCATTGTATTATTTTAAGTAGATCATTGTCTTGCAATATGTTTGAGTACCTTAGTTGTTGGGTTGGCACCAGATCTTAGAGGTTTGGGGTTTTTTGGGGTTGTGGTTTTTTTTTTTTTTTGCTATCTCAGAGAAATTTCTAGAAAAGTACTTAAGAAAAAAAAGATCAGAAGGCTTCAAGTTTAGGGAAAACCTGAAAGTGCTTAAGAAACTTGACATCATTGTTTAGTATTTCAGCATAATTATGTTAGTATGGATCCCAAATTCAGAGTTTTATCTGGTTGCAGTGACTCCTCAGCTACACAACTTAAAAGACAGATCCTTTATGCAATTTCATATGTGATTATTTCAATAAACAAGAAAAATTGGGACACTGATAAACCATTTTACCTTCAAATATTTCAGAATGCTTACATTGCTTTATGTAAATTTGAGTCAGGATACTAGTCCTAATGAAATAGTTACTTGGGTAAATATTAGCTTTCTGTTGTCTCTGATTCCCTCCTTTCTGGAAAGAATACTGGGTAATAAATTTTTATCACATCTGTCAGTTTTAGGTAGCAAATTTAATCCCCTGTGTTTTCTTACCTTTCTGGAGAGGCTTAGTGAGTTATGAACTCACTGCAAAGCCAGTAACTTTGGTCTTATATATCTAGATGAATGCAGAATTATTTTAAGCTCTCTGTTGACTTAAATCTATCCTGCATTTCTGAATATACTTTCCAAAGTAACACTGACATGCACTTTGTATGGGTACCTCCACCCACTTCTGCACCCACTCAAACTTATTCCTGAGCACAGGTGCACGCGTTTGACTTCCGGATTTTGTGCCTTAAAAAAGCCACCTTAAATCTTTGCAAATTGCCCTGGAATGTTCTCAACTTAGTATTTAAGCAACCAAATCCACCGTGTAGTTACTTAATAAGCTGCTATGTCATTCTTAACCTTTTGCCACTTGTATATGCTAGCAGGTTGTAATTACATTTGTCATTGTGAATGGATTTTCATTATAAGTGCTTTCCTCTAGATATTTAATTCTCATTGACCGTGTAATTACTGCGTACAAATGCCTAAACTATAGAAAGTTTCCATGCAAGCAGTAATTGTCTTTGAATTGATGTTCTTAAAGCTCCTGCTTTTGTGAGGCCATTTGATGTGTATGTCACAGTTGTAGAGAAGTATTGGATTTAAAATGCACTTTAAAACTATGAAGACCTGTTTTTTGAGAAAGTGGTGTAGCACTCCAGGAGGTCAAGGGACTATAAATAGTTAGCAAATTGAAATTACTTGGGGGAGCAATTGATAATCTGGTTTTGCATATTGCTATTTTTTTTTCACCTCAGGAGATTAAATTTAACTTTATTTTAGCTGGACTTTGAAGGATCTTTAGTCAGAGTGAAGTATGCATAAACTGACATGCTAATGCTTGAGTTAGCAAGGCATCAGGGTCTTGTGCAAGTTGGGTCAGTGTCACAGCAAGATACTTCCAATGAGTAGTCTTTAATACCCCAATATTCAGAGGCTGGCTTGTAGAATGTATAGTATTTACTCAGAAACCAAGTTTTCACAGGCAATCCTGCACATCTGTGCAAATATCACCAAGGCTTCCTAAAAGAGTAGCTTTTCTACACTGTAGCTTATAATAACTGGCTGGTTGAAGATGAAATACGTGTCAATAGTCAGACAGCCTCGTTTCTGGTATATATGTTGTGTTTGAGCGCTTCAATTTTTTTAATCGGGGAATACATAAAACCTGCATTTCAAGATGACTGACTACTCATTCAATAATCTTCAGTGTGTGACCGGAGGAATTAATAAAAACCTGTAATAGCACTGATCATGATTTGGGGAATCAGATCATGTCACAGAATCACAGAATGGTAGGGACTTCTGGAGATCATCTAGTCTAACCCCCCTGCCAAAGCAGGTTCCCCTAGAGCAGGTTGCACAGGAACGCATCCAGGCGGGTTTTGAATATCTCCAGAGAAGGAGACCCCACCACCTCTCCGGGCAGCCTGTTCCAGTGCTCTGCCACCCTCAAAGTAAAGAAGTTTTTCCTCATGTTGAGATGGAATTTCCTGTGTTCCCGTTTGTGCCCGTTGCCCCTTGTCCTGTCACTGGGCACCACTGAAAAGAGCCTGGCCCCATCTTCCTGACACCCACCCTTTAGATATTAATAAGCATTGATGAGGTCCCCTCTCAGTCTTCTCCAGGCAAAACAGACCCAGGTCTCTCAGCCTTTCCTCGTAAGAGAGGTGCTCCAGTCCCTTGATCATCTTCGTAGGCCTTTATATGTCAATAGCTTTAGTGTTACAGTATCTGTCATAGAATCATAGAATCTTCATGGTTGGAAAGGACCTTTGAGATCATCAAGTCCAACCAAACAACCTACAATCTCTGCCACTAGAGCATGCCCTGAAGTGCCACATCTACATGTTTCTTAAATATCTCTAGGGATGATGATTCAACCACCTCCCTGGGCAGGCTGTTCCAGTGCCTGACCACTCTTTCAGTAAAGTAATTCTTCCTGATATCTAACCTAAACCTCCCCTGCCGCAACTTCAGACCATTTCCTCTGGTCCTGTCATTATTCACCTGGGAGAAGAGGCCAACACCCACCTCTCTCCAACCTCCTTTCAGGTAGTTGTAGAGGGCAATGAGGTCTCCCCTCAACCTCCTCTTCTCCAAGCTAAACATGCCCAGCTCCCTCAGCCTCTCCTCATATGACCTGGTCTCCAGACCCCTCACCAGCCTGGTAGCTCTCCTCTGGACACGCTCCAGCACTTCAATGTCCCTCTTGGTACACAGGGGCCCAGAACTGAACACAGTACTCGAGGTGAGGCCTCACCAGTGCCGAGTACAGAGGCACGATCACTTCCCTGCTCCTGCTGGCCACGCTATTCCTGATACAAGCCAGAATGCTGTTGGCCTTCTTGGCCACCTGGGCACACTGCTGGCTCATGTTAAGCTGGCTCCACCAGCACCCCCAGGTCCTTTTCTGCTGGGCAGCTTTCCAGCCACTCTTCCCCAAGCCTGTAGCGTTGCTTGGGGTTGTTGTGACCAAAATGCAGGACCCAGCACTTGACCTTATTAAACCTCATACAGTTGGCCTTGGCCCATCGATCCAGCCTGTCCAGGTCCCTCTGTAGAGCCTTCCTACCCTCAAGCAGATCAACACTCCCACCTAGTTTGGTGTCGTCTGCAAACTTACTGAGGGTGCACTCAATCCCCTCATCCAGATCATTGATAAAGATATTAAACAAAACTGGCCCCAAAACTGAGCCCTGAGGGACACCACTGGTGACTGGCTGCCAAGAGGATTTCACCCCATTAATCACAAATACCCCTATAATCACCATTACCCCTATAATCCATTTCCGCCTATAATCACCATTAAAATTATCTGGCCTGCCCGTATCTTAAGGGGGCCTACAAGAAAGGTGGTGAGGGACCCTTGAGGATGTCGGGTAATGGTAGGACTAGAGGGAATGGATTAAAACTAGAGATGGGTCGATTCAGACTGAACGTTAGGAAGAAGTTCTTCACCATGAGGGTGGTGAGACACTGGAACAGGTTGCCCAGAGAGGTGGTGGAAGCCCCATCCCTGGAAGTTTTTAAGGCCAGGCTGGATGGGGCTCTGAGCAACCTGATCTAGTGGGAGGTGTCCCTGTCCATGGCAGGGGGGTTGGAACTAGGTGATCTTTAAGGTCCCTTGCAGTAGATAAAAAAAAATAATTAAGGTACATTTAAAGTAAGTGTAGTCCATATTATTTTCACAGAATTTCTTGTTAACAAAATATCACATGAAAAACTTACAGTAAAGCTGCAAATGTGTATTTAATTTTGTTGATTTGTGGTTTTTTTTTTCTAATTCATAGGTAGAAGAACTTAAACATTCACATAAATTGGAAGTAACAAATGTCAAACTGGAGGCAGCAAGAACAAAGAGTGATGTAGAAAGAGAGAGAAACAAGATTCAAAGTGAAATGGATGGTAAAATGTGCAATTAATTTCTAATGATTTCTTTTGTAACTTCTAGTCAGAATACTACAATCATTTTTCCTCCAAGCATTCCCCAGCAGCCTTCACCTTCTAATTCTGATCTAGGTCACAGGTCTGACAATTCATTTTATATTTGAAATAACTGTTTTTTCACTTGGTCTACTAGGTTGAGAAGAACAGTTACAGAACAATTTTTCATTTACGTAAATTAGTGAATTTATGACACCATTTGAGCATAATCTGTTTCAAATCATGTACTTCACTTGGATATTTTTTTCATTCTTGCCAAATTCTAGTGTCATTCAGACTCTGCTTGAAACTTTAACATACCATATTGGTTGTTTTGCTTTCTAATTCTGTGTTCATGGAATTGATAACAATTGGGTAAGGCTGCTATGTGAAATAAAATACAATTTCTGTTTCATTCCTTGAAGAAAATAGCCAATGTTCTAAGCTACCTAATACAGCTGAGTATGTAGGCAACTTGGAATAGCTTTCGAGAGTGAAAAGCCAAAGCTTTCTAGTACTAGTTACGTGTCGATGATTTAAATCACTACACAACTTTGAAGTGGACTATCTTTACTGATTTGCTGTAACCCCAAAATAGTACCTTCACCTCCCTGGAACAGTTGTTCCTGTTCACTTGCTTTGATATTAAGTTCTCTAAGAGCAACTAAAAAGTGGTGTTTTCTGTATCGACAATGCACTTACAGCATATTGCGAACAGAAAACGTTGGACCCTATGAAATACGAAACTAAATACAGGCAAGATTTAAGCTAACCTGAACTTGCTGTGGAATCCAGTTTGTGTCACTGAATTAGCTAAATAACCAGGAGTAGCTGTTCTCGCGTGTTGGCTTATTTGCCAGTGAACACAGGTGTCTTGGTCACAAGTTTTTAATTTGCATCTTTTATCCCTGCCTATAGGGTCATAATTTTAGAATTGCCTCACTTGGTAATATGAGTGGATTAAAAGGTGAGATTTGTTGTTGCCAAGTTACTACAGTTTCACTGGTAACCAGTTACTGTTTACCATAAACTTCTTCATAAAAAGAAAATAACCAGTTTTCTTGCTTGACCTTTTTGTAGCTATTGTGGAATAGTTATTTTATTTTATTTTATTTTATTTTATTTTATTTTATTTTATTTTATTTTATTTTATTTTATTTTATTTTATTTTATTTTATTTTATTTTATTTTATTTTTTAATCCAGATACAACTGCTTAGCAAAAATTGCTTTAGAGTTTAAATCTATAACAACACCAACTGTTTAATTACTTTTGTATGTTAAGATAATAAACCCTCACAGACAGAGATTCCAATGTAGTGGTTACTGTTCAAAAAGTCTTTGAAATGTTGCTTTTATACTAAGAAAGGCCGTGTCTCTTCTGTTTTTCTTGTTTTTTGTTTTTTGCTTTTTTTTCCCCATTCATTTATTCTATCATGTGAATTGTGATTTCTAGCTCCCTTTTAACAATTTATAAAGTTATTTTAATACTGGTTTTCATCAGGCTGATATCAATAATGACATTTTAACTTTTTTTAATGTATAATGCAGGATTGCTGTCAGACAAGGAAATCCTTAAGGCAGCTGTTGAACGTCATAAGGTGCTGTTAGTAGAAAAGGATCGGGAGCTAATTCGTAAAGTGCAAGCTGCCAAAGAGGAAGTTTTTGAAAAAATTGCAGCCTTACAGGATGAAAAGTATGTTTGTTGATTTACTGCTCAACTTCTTAAAAAAAAAAAAAAAAAAAAAAAAAAAAAGAGGAGTGTTTTGAGTGACTTTTAAAAAATGCCATTCTTAGCAACTATACACTTCTGGCATTTTGTCATGATTCTTGTGTGCGTGTTGAATAACATCTCAGGTTAGAACTCGAGAACAGATTAGCTGATCTAGAGAAGATGAAGATGGAACAAGATACTTGGAGACAATCTGAAAAGGATCAGTATGAAGAGAAACTACGTGTTGTACAGATGGCAGAAGAATCTAGCAAAAAGGAACTTCAGCGTTTGCGGTAGTGTGGCTTTTCTAACCTTAACGCAAATTTCCCATTTTTCCCCCCGCTAATTTCTTTACAGTTGTCAGTATAAAAGTTTACTATTCATAGATACACAAGTGTTCATTATGGTAAATTAAACAGAATTATCTGTTGCATTGTTTAAAAAGAGGATAGAATTAAAAATGTATTGTTTAAAAAAAGAAAACGCCATTTTTCATCCAAACATTTTAAAAATGCATGATTTTAATGAACATTTTAAAGACATAATTTTGCAATACTCATGGTTGTTAAAAGTGGGTCCGTGTTGGCTGCTGGCACAGCCCCAGCATTAGAATAAACCATTTTTCTTTCCACAATGGCACCATCTCAGCAACTGGCAAACTGGGGCCCTAAAACGATATCTCTTTGAGTTGGTTACTGTATTTGTATGAAGGTCGGTATGATAAAATGAGCAAAAATCATACTCCAGAAGCAAACAAATCAATGCATTTCTCACACCTATATGAACTCTAATAATCAACAAAAATATATTTTAATCATTGCTTAGTTAACTATTTATCAGCCTTTCAAATTGTGCAATATAGTCTATTGTCAGACTGATTTGTCCTAACTTGTAACATCTATATGTTAATCAGATAAAAATAAGGATGTCTTCTACAATTTTAGATTAAAAATGCAACAGCAAGCTATTCAGACAGAGGAGTTGGAAGAAAAGAAACGTGAAAGTGTTGATCTGAAACAGGTAATGTTTTATTGCATTGTAACGTTTTATGGAGAAATACAGTCTTTCCTGCAGTTACCATGTCCAGTGTTCAAAGATTAGATTGAATTTTTAAGGCCTTTTTTTCCTGAGGCACAAAATGCATACAACAGATATTTAAAAGCGGAAGTGTTCAGAAATCAGTCATGCTTTCCCGGACCTTTATAAATGGATTACAGCTTTCTGCTTCACGCATTTTGTGGGTACCAAGGATTTCAGAGTTGAATGTTTATAGACTGGTATATTGAGTACGGTTATGCACTATTTAACTGGAGATTCAGTTTCCATGGAGACTTATAAATTGTTTCTAGGTAATGCTTTGCATTTACACTGCATCTCTTATCTGAGGTTCTTCAAGTGCTTAACAGATGTTTCATAAATGAATAAACTTGTGTAAAGAGGTATATTTCTATTGCAGAGTGAATTCATGGCAGTGTTGAAAATAAAACCTAATTATTTTAACTCCTGCTTGCCCATGGTGTTATGTAGTAGACAAGAACATAGCTGTGCATCAAAGTAGTCTGCGAGCTGCGTGCACTTGAAGTTCAAGGCAATGTGGTTTTTTTACCTTCAGAAATTGGGGTATCAGAGTGTCCATGTGGGGAGAGGAAAAGGAAAGGGAAATCATCCTATCTGTGTGCTGGCTTTTGGTTGGAGGTTGGACTTTTCCGACTCTCTACGTACTTGGTTTTGTGAACTGGTTGGTGCAGGCACTGCTGGCTGTAGCGCATTGTGTGTTCTGAGAGAGAAGAGGCTGGGTAGCTCCACAGCTCTGCTACCAAATGTTGTGCGGTGCTCTAGTTCTGTTCAGCCCTGGAGCTTAATTAATGTCGGATTTCTTAAGTTCTAGGGGACACATCAATGACTGAAGACTTCTACCTCCCTTTCGTTTTCTGCTACAATAGAAAACCTTCTTTGTCTACAATCATAGAATGTGTCGGGTTTGAAGGGACCTTTAAAGGTCATCTATCCAAGCCCCCTGCAGTAAGCAGGGACATCTTTAACTAGGTCAGATTAACAGTAGCGATTTACTGTAAAGCTTCTGGAGAAGCTGTTGCGTAACGAGAAAAGGAACAAACGAGAAAGGCTTATGAAACGGTAGTGCAGCTGTTTGGTGTCTGCGTTTTGCTCTATCTCAGTATCTCAGAATTAATTGTTAGTTACTTGTGTACCTTCTTAAATGGAAAAATTGCATTTTTATTTTTTTTTTTTGTAGCAAATTCATGACCTGCAACTCCAGCTTGCCTCACTTTCTCAATCAGAAAATGATTTGCTGGAGTCCAATCAGAAGCTGAAGGAAATAATAGAGAGATTAAAACAGGAATGTCAACATGCAAGGACTCAGGCAGAAAAAGCTCAACTGGAAACAGAGAAGTAATTTTTTTCTTCCTTTTGTCTTTGCTTTTCCTTTTCATATTGCTTGCATTCCTTTCATGTGGATTACTTAACTATGGATTCTAGATTCTGAATAAAGTCAGAAATTAAAAATGAACAGGAAATATTGGATAATTGTAAAAAATGGCTACACTTTCTGCAGTATGTATGAAAGCTTTGCTTGTGATAACTTCAAAAATAGGAGTTTGTTTCTATTCATGTCTGTTACAATTAATGATTGACTAGTGAAATATAGTATTTGTATAAAATGAAATCCTATATATACTGAAGTGAATGTCAAACTTATATTAGTTTAAGTGGATCTAGAGTTTTACACACAGTTCTTTTAAGAATATTCAGGCAATAAGGGTGAAAAAAGCATATCAGCATTGTATTATGCTTTAGAAGGTTTCGGGGCTGTATACGTGTATATATACTTTTTTTATTTTCCCCTGTCCCACTAGATCCTTTTAGCTGACAGGAGACAAATAAAAGCTTATTGGATATCTTCTAGTTGCTCTCATCAAAATTAAAAATAATCACTTTTCTTTTCTGCACAAGCTTTTTTGCACCATCAAAATATGCTAATAAATTCTGAAGGAAACCAAATCTTGTTCAGACTCCATATAGCAATGATCACTTATCTGTAATTTAAAGATTAATTTATCAGTTCGTCTGGAAATAGCTATTTAGTATTTCGTAGCCTAATAACCAAGTACGTGTCTAACTTGTCCTGGATTATTGTGTGGTGGGTTTTAAAAAGTCATTGTCCCAGATTAAACAGAAAACTTGCAAAAGATCTAGTGTGGTATTTTTTGTTTTAACTTCCCTTTTGCTATGGATTGGTACTGGAATTGCGTTGTTGTCATTAGTTTAAATATTGCTTTTCAGTTTAACATTTGAAGAAATTATTGCATTGGGACTGCAGAATATGGTTGTGAGTAGCACGTTAAATGCTCTGGGTGTTTACTTTAGGAAGGTGTATTCATATTTTCAGTGAGATTGTCACTGTTAGTTGTGTGAGACTGTCAGTGTCTTTTACGTATCTGTGGGCCGTAAACCTGTCAGGAGCAGGTTTTGCTGGGAAGGTGGAAGGACCTTGGCAGTCCTCAGACATCATTGTATAAGTATGTAGATAACAGGAGATGCACCGAGGCTGATACCGCAGAAACTGAGCAGATTTGCAGCCTACATGTAAGTCCTCCAGGTCTGTCCTACTGTTACCCGGGGAGCCTTGGGACATGTTTCCATTCTTTTTCTGACTCTGTGGGGGATAGGACTTCCTTCCTCAGTTCAGTAATTCTTACGGGCTTCAATTCCAAGAGTTAAGTTGCACCAAAGCAACTTGGCTTAAAGAGGAAGTGAAATAAGGACCAAAAGATAAGAAAGCCTAAGATAAACAGTTTCAGATAAGTAAAATAATGCCAGTTGAGCCATAAGTAGGCAAAGCAGCTGCCTGCCTGCCTGTGTCAATCTTAGGCTTGGAAATGAAAATGTGAAAGGAGAAAAAGGGCTGAAGGCAAGCTATGAGACTGATTCAGATCAGAGATGAGCTCAAACAGGCACTTGTTAAACGTTTCAGGAACAGCTTTATTGGCATTAAAAAAAAAATAATCTCACGGCGTTTTTAACCACTGTCTCAAACGACATTCTTTTACTGTTAAGCAGTGCTTTTCGAGAAAGCCCTTTGGTTCCTGGGTATTAGTAGTTATTTACAGTCAACAGCAAGGTACGAGCCACGCTGGGTCTGCTAAAAGAACTGTGACAGGTACCAAGCGGGCCAGGATCCTGGTTCTGATATGAGGGTGGATGATTCCTGATACATCTGCAGCGGGGAAGGGAAAGGCTGTTTGGTGAGAAATTTATGGAGAGTCCCTGAAATTTATTCAGAGTCCCTGTAGGGAAACTGCATCGACCCAGGACTGGAGTGGTACGGATGCACTATACCATGTCTTGGACTGTGTTTCTTAAAAGCTGTTGCACAGAATCTCACCATTTGATTTTTTTTTTTTTCTTTATAGTAATGTAGTTAAATATGCGGTTAGTTCTTGTCTACTTTGACCCACAGTGCAGATAGCCCAAACAAACCAGGCAGCAGAGAGAAACTGGCTCCTTTTACTATCGACTGCAGGAGAACACAGCCTAATTTTAGTGTGTTGCCTACGCAAAGGCCTGAACAGATAACATATGCTGTCAGTGGTGCGTGTTCGGCTGGAATGTTGTCTAGGAACCATCTTGGTGGGAGCTTCCTGTTGTGTTGGCGTTTGTTCTGGTCGGGAGCACACGCCGGTCGTCTGTCCTTCTCTATTCCAAAGGCACAGTAGACCAGGCAGGGCAGCAACCCGTTCTCTTACATCTCTTACCCCCCAAACAGAGCAGGCAGCTGTCGGCTCTTCTGACAACTGGTGTTTGGCAGAGGTGTCTACTCTTGTGTTCCAGTGTGAGCCTTTGATCTGAATTCCGAGTTTTTCTGTGGACGGTTTGGCAACAGGCCAAACCAACAAGCAGCCAACAACTAACGAGCTTATTGGAATCAGTTTTCAAAATGTGCCTCACAGTTGAACAAAGCCTAGGATGATGTTAATGCACGGGTTCGGATGTTGTTAGTCATGATCAGATCGTCAGCACAATCAAATTTAAATCACGTCCTTCAAGTATATAAAGGTTGGAGTTGTGAAAAGATGCATCTGTTTTAAGAGCCTTAAAGCATTAATCCGACATCCTGCTTTTGTACATATAACCTCTTAATCTTTTAATCTGATTTTTTTCAAAGGACTTTAGAATACAAACGTATAGAATGGCTGGAGGAGAAGCACGTGCTTACCCAGCGCATCACGGAGAAAGAAGAGAAATACAACCAAGTGAAGAACAGGCTGTGTCGGGCTGCTGTTGCTCAGAAAAAGGCACGTTGACTCTTCCTTTATGAATGATCCAGCTAATGAAAAGTTCAGCTTTACTTTGGCCAGATAGAATTGTTTTATTATCGAGAGTTTATTTGCAATCTACTGAATATGGTAACAAAATATATCAAGTTCTTTGAGACTAGCGTAGAAATAGGTTGAAGCGATATGCAAAAGAATATTACAGCCAACAGCTCTGTTATAATGCCATCAAATGATTTTGTGAGGCTTTTTTTGCGCACGTGCATGTGTGGATATATGGTTATTTAAGAGGTGGACTCCTTAATTAGGATTATGTTTCAGATACTAGACAAATGATGTTCTGCTTTGCTGTGATGGAATATCAAAACTTTATGTTGTCTTCTAAGCTTGCTATTTATAAAATAACTTGAAAGGAAAAGCTGACTAATTGTTTATAAAAGCTCAAGATTAATTGGCAGTTTTATACATTGGACATACACAGGTTATGAAACCTACCGGTAGCTTTTAAGGTGGTAAAGTTGAGGCCAACATGCGCAAAAAAAAAAAAAACAACCCAAAAAACCAAAAAAGAACAGTGCATACATTCTTTTTGTCATGTTTATACTTATTTATACATGGTCATTTAAAGAATGAGTTTTGTAATTCTCAAATAGAGTCAGTGTTTGTTAGTACAGTCGGTCACCGACCAACAAGTGACTGACAGCTGTGCCTCTTTCAGTCGCAGCTATGGATCATTTCCCCTCTCTTCTGTTTCCCGTCGCGGGGATTCAGAACCTTCAAACACCACAGCACCACTTCTTAAGGAAGGAAAATCTGAAAAACTGTCACAGCTTTGAAACCACGTACAGCGTATATTTAATTTTTACAGGATCTAATCTGTGAAAGCATTACTTAGCTCTGTTTGAAATGTCTGTTTGACAGAGAAAGACTCTCACTGATAATAAACAAAGGAGGATGCAAGAGAAACTAGAACTTTTGGAAGCCAAGATAGAAGAGCTAGAAAAAGAAAATCAGGTGCTAAATAGGTAATAAACTTTGCTTTTTCTTAGCTTGAAAAATGATACATGCCCAAGATCCGACTTAGAAACATGAAGTAATTTTGAAGATACGTTGCAGTTTAGTAACTGGAGTCCGGTGTAAGGGAATTTTCAGCACTAGAATTCTTTGAATGGACTCTGTTTAGGACGGGCAGCTGGGAGCTTATAAGACACCTGCAAGGCTGTCTCTTTGGGGAGAAACGAGGGGAAAATATCTGATAGATGCAGTTGCAGGAATCCCTTCGAAAGAAAGAAGTGAAAAAAACTTCATAATTGCAAGAGAAACAGATTTTGCAACTCTCTGAAAGACAAACTCCTATTTTTTTCTTCTTCATTGAGCACCTGTGGAGGGCTTGATTCCAAGAAATAATTCAATGTGGCTCCTGTGGCTCACCACTGTGAATGCTGTTAAAAACTTAATTTACTCCATGTAAATTCTAATCTGAAAACAGCAGATAGCTTAATATATAGAGGGACAAAAGTCCCTCTATAAAAGGGGATAGACATAAAATCCATAAAAAGGATAAAAAGATAGACATTTAGACAGAAGAATATACACAGGTGTTCCACCTTCCTGTTCTTCTGGTACGGCATGTTCCTGCATGGGGATAGTAAACAGCAGAGTTCTTGGGGAGACGTACGCTTCTGTGTTGGGGTAATAAAGATTTTGAGCAATAAGAAATCTCTTATTTCCTAGGCAGAATGTTTCCTATGAAGAATATGCGCGCCTCCAGAAGAGACTAAAGGACTTGCAACGTAGGCACAATGAATTCCGGAGTTTAATTCTGAATCCTAACATACCGTCGCTCAATCCAGTCAGTATAATGTCATCATCTGCCTTGCCTCCTGGGCCTGAAGCCTCCTTCCCCCTTCTTCAGGTGGTGACGTATTTACAAGTTGTGAAAATAATACAACAAAAGAGGGTCCTGGAACAGTCCTTCATTAGAGCCCTTAGTCTTAAGGAAGGAGCATCTGATCTTTGAACAGAGGAAGGAAGCCTTCAGGAATGCTTCTCGTGATGTTCCCTTCCTCGCAAGAGGGAGAGGTTCTTGAAAGACAAATGATAATTTACAGCATGTAACAAACGGGTGGTTTTAGTCTGGTTCTCCCTACTTTGTCCTTCTCCTGAGGGGCTCTAAATGGCTCCTTCTGGGCAAGAAATACAGGTCTGTGTGCCTCTTCATCTAAGAGGAGGGATGCCCGCATGCATATTTCTTGCTGGTGTTGTTCATCATCAATGTCAGAATCATGGAACAGTCTGGGTTGGAAGGGACCTTCAAAGGTCCCATCTGGTGCAACCCCCTTGCAGTGAGCGAGGACAAACCCTGAACAATACCCACAAGACGTTGAGGAGTAGGATTTCGTGAATAAGGGTATTTTGGACTTCACAGTTTTTATTTTAAAATCATTAATTAAAGAAAACAAAAGAGAAAATATAAGACAATATGAAGACAGGCTGAGAGAGTTGGGGTTGTTCAGCCTGGAGAAGAGAAGGCTCCGGGGAGACCTTAGAGGGGCCTTTCAGTACCTAAAGGGGGCCTACAGGAGAGATGGGGAGGGACTCTTTGTCAGGGAGTGGAGCGATAGGACGAGGGGTAACAGTTTTAAACTGAAAGAGGGGCGATTTAGATTAGATATTAGGGAGAAATTCTTTACCGTGAGGGTGGTGAGGCACTGGAACAGGTTTCCCAGAGAAGCTGTGGATGCCCCATTCCTGGAAGTGTTCAAGGCCAGGCTGGATGGGGCTTTGAGCAGCCTGGTCTAGTGGGAGGTGTCCCTGCCCATGGCAGGGGGGTTGGAACTAGATGATGTTTAAGGTCCCTTCCAGCCCGAACCATTCTATGAAAATGAAATTATTGCTCATTTTTGTCCCTTGTAGGTGCAAATTGTAATATAACTTTTAAATTTATTTATTTCAAGGAGGAACAGCATCAGAGAGAGCTTTCCCTGCTTCGCAAGCGGTTGGAAGAACTAGAAACCACACAGAGAAAACAGCTGCAAGATCTTGGGCCATCCAGAGAGCGAGCAACGGGGGGCACGTACAGGACCTTGGCTAGAAACAGGCTCACTGGAGAGGGCGATGCCCAAAGTGAGGACTCCAAATAGAATGTGCAAACTCTACATGCTGTTTGTTTTCAATAGCTTATCCTTTGTACGTGCTTTTAATATTGTGCCAAAAACACGCTTGTACGTGCCTGAATAGCAGAAAATATATTCTGCGTAGTTTTGTATTTATTTTTGATAGACTCTCATAAATTATCAAATATAATTGATTAGCACTGAAAGGTTAACTACATTTTGAAATGTTTTTATATAAATGTGAAATTATTTGGAAGTCAAAACACGAAATAAACTCATCACACAAAACTTTAAAATACATTGATCAAGGTTGAGTTGTGCTGACATTTAAGATAAAAAGTAAAATGAAATTTTTTTGGATAAATCCTTTAAAACTTATTTGATACCATCCTTTTACTCCTTCAAGGTAGAAGTTACTGTATCAGTGTGGAGTTTCGCTGGGTCGCTGTTTCGATTGTTGACGATGCTGTAATCCACATTGGGATTGTTATTTTGAAGTTCCCACGTGGACAGAGAGGGTGAAATGAAATGGAAAAAATGCTGAAAACTTCTATTTCCTACCCTCGACAATGTGCCTCTTGTATTTTTACAATGGGAATAAGCAATAATTGGGTTTTTTATTATAATGCAGTAGAGATGAAGTATAACAACTTGCCTTCACATTATGAAAACGTAAGTTTGTATTTGTTGCTGCTGTGATTTGTTTACTTAAGTACAATAAAAATATTTATTCAAGATTGAATGTATTGATTTAAAAAATCTTTTTTTCTTCATTATCACTTTAGCAACAGAAACTTACAAGGGGATCAATTAATTTTTTTGGTTTGATAGTGAAAAGTTTCCTGGAAGTGTAGGAATTATTTTTATCTGTGGTTTTTTTGTTGGGTTGTGTTTCTTTTGTTGTTGTTGTTTTTTTTTTTTGCACTGCAGTGAAAGTATGAGACAGTGAGACAGGCAGTGCGATTTCTTTTAATAGGTTATTCGGTGGTGTTATTAGGCTGCAGTAATAGACAACGGAGTAACTACATTCCATACAGTGACATTGTCCTTCATTCAACTTTTCTCTCCGGAGGCTGCATTTTCGCTTTTTCCCTGCAGTACGTAAGTACAGGGATTGTACTGCACTTCCTGGGGGAATTTGTTACGACTTCTCTGAGGAAAACGGTGTAACTATTAGAAGCAACAGAAGCTATTTCTGCTGTCTCCTGCAGCATTAATTTGGAAAAAAGTAACGTAAGGGTCACTGAGGTTTGCCAGAATATAATGGTTGCAAAGAGCTGGCTGGCAGAGCCTGGTGTTCCTGTCCCCGACCCCGGTGCCCTGGTCTGCAGCAGGACTTCACCTGATGGCAGGGGGCAGGGAGGGGGGAGCACACAAGCGAGGGAAGCCTTGGCGGGGGGCAGAAGAAGGGTGCCAGCAGGAGGAAGAACGATGGTTAGCTGCTGGTTTGTGGGCTCCCTTTCCCAGTCTGGCTCAGGCTCTTTGCGCAAGAGTTCATTGCGGGTACCAGCTTATCCTCTGTTTTAACATTTTTACCTTTTAAAATGTACCAACTCCCTCAGGGCCTTAAAGCAAAGAAGTAGCGCGGCTCCTGAGGGCTGGGTGGAGGTGCAGCGGGCACCCCACCTTCAGCCACCGCCTCCCAGAGGTGGGAAGGCTGCGGGAGTCGCACGTACCCCCAGCATTGCCTGACACCGCCCCGTACCTTCCTTTTTGTGCTGTCCCCAGCCGCAGAGGGACATCAGTGGTTTGTGCCACACGGCGCTGGCCTGTGGCTGCGACCTGCCACCTCCACTGGCACACTCCGTGTCCTACACACCGGTCCCTGCGTGACCTCGGCATCACTGCAAGCTGCGCTTGCCCTCCTTTAACCAATTTTAAAGTACACAAGTTAATCAAAAATAACCTCCAAATGCATTTTATTCTAGATAAACCCATACAAACACCAACATGTATTTGTCATTTGCACTTTTTTTTTTTTTTTAAAACCATTCATTTTAAACAACAGATTAACTTCTGTACAACAGGAATTACTTTACACATTAGTAAGATTTGACTTTCAACTAGATGACTGCAAAATAATGCTCTGTAAGCTAGTGTTAGAAAATACGCTGTTTGCCTGTAAACATGTGGAAATAAGTTAAAAGAGAAGTTTGCTTTCATTTCAGAGAACACTGTTAGAATTGTTGGGTTGCTGTAATACAGCTTTAATCAGAGGTGGGTTGTTGTTGTTTTTTTTGTTTTGTTTTGTTTTGTTTTTTGTGTCCAGGTACCGGTAACAGGGAATCGCAGATACGGAAGATGTGCCAATGTTTTGTGTGCTGACCCGAACCTACCAAAAGAGCCACAATCACTTCATTATACTTCACATCACTTTGTGAGATCCACTTGATGGGTTACAACGTCCCAGCATGACTTTAAAAATGGTTTACTAACAGAGTGACGCTGTTTAGGAGGCTTGAATAAAATCCTATTCCAGGCCGTAGGCTAAAGCTCCGGGGCCTGCTTCAACACATACTTAATCTCTAGAAATCATTAAAGCTATTGCAGCAAACAAGCAGTAGAACAAATACAGAATAGGACTGGTTTTTCGTTTCCTCATCATATAAACACATATAGTGAAGTTCACAGGATCAGACCCACGCAAACAGATTATATTTTACAGCTTTTCCAAGCGGAAATGTTGGGATTTTTTTTTTTTTTTTCCTTTTTTTTCTGCCTGTACAGAAGGTTACTGTTGAACAAAACTATCACAGTTCATTCAAACGCACTGCCAGCAAACACCTGAACGGGAATGGAACTGCTGAGATGTCTGGCTAAACTGGAAAGAGTAATCTGCTCATGCCCCTCCTTCAATATTAATTACTGTGCTTTTTTTTAAAATTATTTATTTATTTGATGCTGCTTTAAAAGGTTAGGTTAAGAATGATAAAAATCAAGCCCTTAAGTACAGGTATTCTAAGCTTAAGTGCTACTCAAGCCAAGGTCCACTCCTTTAGGACAGAGGGCAAGATAGGTTAGGGGTGGGGTGGGGTGGGGTGGGTTTTTTTCCCCCAATTAAAATTAAACTTACCACAATACATCGTGCCAGGCAGAGAAGAGAACTGCTGAAAGTACTGCAACACTGTAGTGCAGTTTCCTGAACAAAGCCATACATTCCATCAAGTATAAAGTGTAAACTTAATAGCAAGTGTAAGACTTGACTTAAAAAAAACCAAACAAAAACAAAAACAAAAAAGCCATCACAGTATGGGTTGGTGGCTGCCCTCGCCCATATGCCAGAGGGACAACTTGTGCAATCCCATGGCAGGGAGGGGGCAGACCAGGCGGCAACGTGTTTTTTCTGTTTGCTTTGCCCCCACGTGAACAGGCGGCCAAAGCGTGGTTAACGTCTACTGGCGCTGGCTGGCCACGTGCTGTGGGATTGTGCCCAGTACCAGCTTCTGGTAGCCACTGCAGCCAAACCAGCCCGCTTTAGTACTGCCGCACTGCGGCCTCGGGGCTCCCCCAGCACAGCAGGGCA
The DNA here is from genome assembly GCF_964199755.1 of Larus michahellis. NCBI lineage: Eukaryota > Metazoa > Chordata > Aves > Charadriiformes > Laridae > Larus > Larus michahellis. The sequence goes on along the minus strand of NC_133896.1, from coordinate 50,202,633 downwards.
CACTCATAAATGCTTTGAGCGCTCGGCTGCCTGGGAGCCCTGCGTAGGTGCCTGGCTGGTCACAGCCCCAGCATGGGCTTTCTATACTGAACTTGGGCCACCTGTGCCATTCATGGCCTGTGGCACCCTCGCCGCTGCCAAGGCAGGGGACAGCTCTTCCCTCGCCCGCGGGACACTGCGCTACGCCATGCGCCTCTGGCGGTAGGAAAAGTATCACCATCTCATCAACACCTTACCTCAAGTCTAAGGGAGCCTCAGGAAGCGCCTCTGTGTGACTGATGCCGAGCCCAGGGCAAGAAAAGATTCCAAGTCTGTAGTGGAGGGTAGGACTGTGCCGGTGCGGTAGCCGAGCCAGAGCCACGGCTGCTCCTCCGTGGCTTTGCATGGTAGCCATTGCACCAGCCTCTTCTCAGCAGCGTGGCCACACACCTGCTTTCCAGCCGGGCTAACTTTAGCCACCAATGCAAATGTACTGGACACCCTCCTTTGAAACCGGCCAAGCTTCAAAAAACACCCGATCAAGACCAAGGCAGACAGTTACCCCCTCCCCAACCCCAACCCCAGCTACCACCTTTGTATCACTTTCTCGTACGGGGTCAGAGATTACACCAGCCCTCCTATTCTTACCCTCTTTTGACAAAGTCTTTGTGTGGACAACCTGGGAAAAAAAAAATAATGTGCTGGCTTTAGGTTCACGAGGCCCTTGTAGAGGGGGTGGCCGGGACTGCCAGCACTGACGCACGGGCCCATCGTGCCCCTGAGCACAGGTCTGTGCACCAACGGGAGCCCTCGTCAGCCGCTTCAGCAAATCACAACGCTGTTCCCGTGCGGCGCAGCTGCACCGCAGGCTTCACCTGTGAAGCAGCTCACAAGTGTTTCACAGCTTATTTAAGGATGGAAAGGTAGAAATGTAAACACAGACTGATGGCGGTCTAGTGCCTTTCTCCAAAAGCCTCCCCCCCCGCCGCCCCCCACGGCTCAGTGGTCGGCTTCACTTTGCACGTGGAATTTCTATCCTAAGGAAGAGAAGTCCCGCCATGTGGCACTTGGCCTTCAAACCTCAGACCGGCCTTTTCTGCTGAACACACTTGTCCTAAGTGTCACTTTGGTGCTGGTTTTTGTTTTTTTTTTTTTTTTTCCCCCGAAGAGGAACCAGTGTACATTTGTCTGGAAGGAAGGAAACCGCAGCTGCCCTGTATTCTGAAGCTGGAGCTCATCCAGACAGTTTGCAAAGGCTGCTGAAAGGATGTGGCGCAACATCAGCTTTCTCTCTTCAAAAAAAGAGCTACTTACAAGTAGGAACTTACAAGTTCACACGGGCAACCCTGAACTTGCAGTGTGTTTTGCGCATCTCCTACGAGCTTGTTTTTAAGTAAGCAGAAAGCTTACTTTTAGGCAATATTTTTGAACCAAAACGTATGCGTGTTGGCCCTGCCAACACTAGACTCACTTTTGCTTTCCCGTGCCCACGTGTGAATACGTAACCCTGCCCGTACTTCATTCCCAAACGTAGATATTACTTGGAATGGTCAGAGTGGAGAAGAGTGTCCAAATGTTTCAAACCCTGTACATATAGACAGTCAAAACAGTTTTGGGAGCAGTAGCGCTTATTTAAAATCCCCCACAGTGCCGCTGTGAGTCAGTGCTCTGCTCAAAGCCATTTGCATTTTTTCTTTTCATCAAATAAGGCTTTTACTTGCTGGAGCTGTTTCTGGACTTCTTCAAACCCCCGTTCTCGCTCAAGTTTGCTGACAATCTGTTAACAATTAGCAAAAAGAAGAGAATCATTTTTTTAGTGCTTATTTTACTTGCTGTTTTTTAAAGCCTGCTTTTCTGCATTCCAACAACTGCTGGCAGAAAAATCCATCTGAATGCCTGCCTATACGTAAACATTCTTTTCTGACTCTAACACTTTATTTTGGGAGTTTTCCTTTCAAGTCATTATGATTACAGGATTTGCAACACTTCCCCAAAAGAAAGACAGAGCCAAGCAAAAAAGCCCAAACAAATCCAGCACATGCTCATCTCCTGAAGCGTGAGGCAGGGCCAGTGCGGCAGCTTTACCCTAGAGCCAGTTCACAAGTGATGTTTTGTTTCTCTTCCTCTGCCCTATACAGTGAGGGCAATAAACTGCCTCTCTTCCTCTAACTGGCCCACTTGGCACTGGCCCCAAGTGATAGGAAGGAGCATTACAGCTGTCTGAAAACTCTTTGCTGGCAACTCTACAAAGCAACCGAGGCCTCAGCAAGCAATGAACGAGGTTTAGCTGCTCCTGGTCAAAAGCGGGAGGCAGAAGAGCAGAGGGAGGGTTTCCTTCTAAGGACGGGATAAGTTTAGCCACTACTAGCTTCAAAAAAGCAAAAAAGGGCACTAAGATTAGAAAGTTTTCTGAAGTCTCCTATGTCAACAATTTTAATGAGCTTAATAAAGTGTAGTGCCACTCCGAGTGTCGTCCCATGCTTCTTTTAGAGGCAAAGATTTAATGCTGAACTCAGATACTTTAAGATGTCAGAGATCAGAAGTGGTAAGCTCGCTAACAGGTGATGGAGAGCTGGATGATTGCAGCCAGCGCCGATGCTGCGCTGCTGGGGATGAAAGAGAGAACGGTCTGGTTGCTGGGAGACCCAGACAACCTGCTGGAAGTGGTAACGAGCCCCTCCAGGCAGCACACCCCAGCTGCCTCTTATCTGCCTCCCTTCGCAGGCACACGCAGCCTCTGTTAAGGATGCCGAGCAAAAGGGAGCGGAGAATCCTGTCATGCAAAGCGAAGGGCAGGGATTTTCTTACAAAGCAGCTTAGAGGTAGCCTGTGAGTAAGTGCTTTCAGTTGAGAAATGGTTTATTTTGTTAGCAATAGCAGGGACTGGAAGCTATAGCTTCTTTTCTTTAAGAGAAAGACTGTCAGAGCAGAGCGTGAGAGGGCTATGATGGGAAAGGAGCAGACACCTCTTGCTGTAAGGCTGAGCGTGCTCCGCTGAGGTGTTTGCACTGACTGTTAAATTGAGATCCCCGGTGCTAGTCTAATCTGATTTCGGAATCTCCAGGGAAATGGAGCGCGTGCACAGGAGTTGTGACAGGCATTAGCAGACGCTCCGCAAACACGGTAAAACAAGAAGTCTAGACTATTCAGGAACTTCCTTAAAACTGCAGGGAGCATTTTATTGCTACTGTCTCTGAGAAATAAAGTGGTGATGGTAAAGGTGCATTTTCAAAATTTTGGCCCCTCTGAGAGATGGGGGGGCTGCAGCTGCCCCGCTCTGGCCCCACACAGCTCAGCGGGAGGAGCGGCCTCGGCTGCATCCCCAAGGGGCTGTCTCTGGACGGGCACCCAGTAAGTCACGCCCCAGGACAGCCTTTGGTTACTTTGTCAAGCCCAATTTACCAGCCTGAGGTGCCAGGCTAACATTAAGGGGTTGAGCAGGAATAGCAGACGTGCTTACCTCGTCATAATATTTCACTATGTATCTGTGGATTTCAATCAAGGCCACTTTCTCATTAAATTCATTTTCATGTTTCTAAAACAGAAAACAGTTCTGGTCAGGTAGTTCTCCTTTTTAAAAAACTTCACATGAAAGCAAATGAAGTTCCTACTTCTCAATCATACCTTAGATTCCTGAGTTAGAAATTCTTCAACCTCTGAAGTGGTCAATGGAGGCAGATCCCTGATGGCTTTGTAGTACGCTTTCACCTCCTTCTTGTAGAGTGGAATGTCCTTAGCGTAGAGAAGTTTATTTGTTGGTGCTTCCTTAAAAGAAAATATTTGAAGCCTTGTCAATTTTCACAGCACAGATTTCCTAAGGTTCCACCTCCACATAGTTAATTGCATCTAATTGTGTCTGTTCTCTGTGTGACTCATGTCTCTTTGCAGTGGTTACATGCAAGGAATCAAGGCTATGAAATAAAGATGAAGAACAGACCCAGGGACGTCAGTAACAGTGCATTGTGTTTCATGACAGTCACCATATAATTATTTCTATTGGCATCAGGAGTGATGAGCATCTGTCCCTCAGACATATTTTTCTTTCTTCCTTCCTCCTCACCCCTCCCCAGGCCTGAAAGATTGAGAAAGCTGAACCCAAGGCCTTGAGGCTGCTACGGGATACAGCAGCGCTGCGGAAAGTTCCCCTAGGGTAACACACCGGAGAGCCTTGCTAGGTCCTGTCCTGGCAGAGGTTCCCCTTAAACTCTTTGGTCCCTACTACTCCTTTCGCTCTGGGGCTCCAGAGCGTGGAGAGCTGACTGCCAGGCATGCACAGCCAAAGAGATTTATTTTTTTCCCCAGGGCTTCAACAACCCGGGTCAGGAGTCACCTACTAGGCAGCTTTAGGCTCATCTGAAGAAATAAATGCTGATGGTTTGTGGTAGGAGCCGAAGCCCCACCTGGAAACCATGTTTTCAGAACGTAAAAGTGGAGGCTGGTAGTTTCCTGTCACTGCTCTAGTTTAAATTCTGGGGAATAAATGACACAACCATGTGATACCTTGTCACGACTGTTTCCACTGTGCGATGAAATGATTTAAATGTTTGTTTACTGAAGTGGCTGAAGAATGTTTTAAGCTAAAAGGCTAAAAATTATGAAAGTACATACATTTTAGTACTAAAAGGCCACAAGATGCTTACTGCATTGCAAACCTTTATCAGGTTTCAGCATCCCTTTTCAAATGGCTTCATGGGAGCTGCTGTATCAGTAATAGTATTTCACAAGGGATGTTAAGCATAGAAACCTAACAGAGCATGCTCAGTTGCAGTTTTTCCATCAAGTAAGTGATGTGATGAGTTTTAATTCATGACACTTCACTCCTAAAATAAGACAAATAAGTGCATTATTTGTTCTTTACCTTTAACAGATGAGCGAATTGGATCAGATCATGTAGGAAATTAGTTCATTTTTATATATATTTTTTTTTTTTTGCTAAAAAAATCTCTACCCTGCTTTTCTTGGTAGTATGAGCCTGAACAAATGCTTCCTGCTTTGGTCCCAAGAAAATGAAAATATCCTGGGGGAAAATCAAGTATTTCTGATCCCCAGAGTTCTGGACACTGTACTAAAGGGCTTTTGAATATAAGATTTCTGGACTTGTTACTCCAGCAAATAATTTTGCATACAAAAAGAGAGCAGCTAATACATGTAAAAGGAACTGTTTCAAACTTCAGAGTTCTTTCAAGCACTCTTACAGCTCCCAGTAGCTTCTATGTGTGTTTTCTGCACATTGGTGTGTGGCAGACAAAATTTGGACTACTTATCAAATAATGTCAATACTATTAAGACCTTTGTTTAAAAATTCTGTAAAACTTCATTGAAATCTTACTATTTTCACCCTCTTCCACATATTCTATATACACACTGCAGAAACAAACTGCAGAGAAGACAAGCAGCAGCTAACTATAAATACGGCATTCTAGTAGCTGTATCTGTCTACTCGAGTGAATTCTTTGGTCTTGTGAGACGGAGCAACAAGGAGTGGAAACCCAGCTTAATTAGGCCACTGACAGTTTTGCCCCAATGTCAGCAGATGCAGGACTTCATCCTCTAAATAATTACACAGTTGAAGAAGACATTGGTTGAGGAGTTAGCAAAAGACTGGAAGGGCAGCATTACCTTCCCCAGTGTCTGTTCTGCTAGAGAAAAGGCATCCATGAAAGCTTGTGCGATTACAGACAAACAGCCATCTATATGTGAAGTCTTCTTAATATCAAAGACAAACTGGGGATTCTTCAGTATGTTCACCCAGAAACGAAGAGGAAGACTAGACAGAGAAAGAACAAGCATCCTTAAAATTAACCACTCATGTAGCACAACTGCTTTAAAATGGTAATTTAATTGCACTGCACTCATGGAAAGAAGCACATTTCAAGGCCATTTATTCATGTTAAAAAAGAGATCAGGAAACAAAGGCTTCAGAGCAAACACATCAGTCAGTCACCCTTCCATCTTCAAACAATGCTCTCAACCTGCAGATACTTCTTTCTGAGTGCAAAGACAGTATGCAGTCCTGGAAGCTATGATGGTTTGTGTTCAACACACTAAAATTATCAGGATCCACAACGCCAAACCACGTCTTCACCCAGGCATGCCAAAATCTTATTCTTCTGATCACCTGTTCCATCTTTGCAACTATGTTTTCAGAGAGTGCACGCACTCCTGTGCATATCATACGGACATACCTGTTGGTTTTCCATATATGCACCACATCAGGGTCAGTAATTTTTTTGCTCTCAGCCTGGGCATCCAGAAAGTCAAAAAAGTACTTGATGGCAACAGGTGCTTTATTGTTGGGTAAACTCCAAATACTCCTGAAGAGCTTTTCAACAACCGAATGAATCGCAACCTGAAAAGTAAGAAAATGAACGGTGCTGTTATTACACAAGAAAAGAGTAGGATTTTTTGCCTCAGAGAGTTGAGCATGCCCCAGAGCAACCACACACAGAAACTACAACACGCTTGTGGCAAACATCTAGGGCATAGGTTATTGGCAAACAAGACAGTCAGTAACAAAAATGAAACTACAAGTACACCATAATGATCTGCTTTCAAATGTCATGTGTCCTATCACTTTACCGACAGGAGAATTGTGGTGAACCTTGTAATAAATCGCAGGCGGAAGGAATCCCTCGTTCCAACAAAGACAACATCAACTCTTCAGATACTGTGGGCACCGTTGCTGAAGGCATTTGGAACTTGTGAATGGAAGTAACAGGGAGGTGAGCAAAAGGAGTTTAACCAGTTTTCTAGGGCGCTGGTGCCATCTGCGACACATGTTGAACACATGTGCTCATCAACACTTCACAGCCAAGCGACTGTGGCACTTGATCTAATTCTAGGATAACAGCCTTGGGTGGCATATGAAGACACTGATGTTAGAAAGAAGAACTGAAAACTGGGTATTTCTGATCCAGAAGTGAAGCTGTTTGGCTCACAAAAGCAAGGGCTTGGTTACTGATGGACTCACTGACATCATTACAGAGAATTCATAAACAGAGGCAAACAAACAACACTGTTTTGTGCTTCTTTTCTTCACATCTGTTCTGAAGATCAGTTCAGCCCAGTCTTCCCTCAACAAGAAGGATTCCAGTGTATCCCAGGGCCTTGATGCGCTACTGGCCAGTTCATTTCACCTGGCAAACTCTGCAATTGTGTCTGTGTGCTGGTATAGGTGACAGAGAGAGAGGGAGAGAGACACGGTTCCGTGCAATTTCCTTTAGCGCACAGCATATCATGGGTGAAATTTCACAGTGAAGGATATCACAGCACTGTTGTTCAGAGTACCACCCTGCTTTGGAGAAGGAGATGAATAATTTAAAGCCCTTTAAAGGACTGTTTCTTAAGAGCCTGATCTTTTCTTTTGTACTTCAGTCTTCCACCATAAGATACTACTAGTTTACTCCAGCAATTCCTAAGGGCTTATGTTAGTTTCCACAGCTAATGAAAAATGACCAGTCTTCACTCTCACTTTGGGTAGTCCTAAATTACTTCAGATGCTATCAACAATCTAATTAAATAATGATGGACAGATTTTTAAATGCAAGAAGGCCATAATCTTCATCCCTTCAGGCCTCTTGTATCACACAGCACTCAGGGTTGTGCACTGATTAATATTTTAAGTAATATGCTGTTGCAAAGAGTTTTATAACCTTTTGAGTAGGTCAGAAACAAGATGATATTACCAGAGGGAGTGAGCAGGGCTTATTCCTAAGGAATGTGCATTGTATAAATTAGGTAATTGTATTATAGATCCTAAGGACCTTGTTTTTAAAATTAATCTAGTTATTTTTGATGCTTAATTTGAGACCCTAGAATATTATTTCATTTCATGGGCAGTATTTTCTGACACTCAGGCCTTGGAAGTTGTCTGTAAGCTGGGCAAACACTCGTAGAGAGTGAGGAGATCGTTGATTGAAAGCTGTCTCTCCAGAAGGGATGAGACTCTATGGGACTCAGTGGCAAACTCACTTTCTATAAGGTCAGTAACCACCTTTTTCCTTTAACCTGAGAAAAAAGGTTGTGCTTACTGAGGAGACAGAGAGTGTGAGTAACAGCCAATTTTAGAACTATAGCATTAGAAAACCTGAAATGTGGCCATCTTTGCAAATGGTCATAATTCACAGTTAGCACAGTGATTTTTATAGGCTACCTTTTTACTTAACATTTGATATACATGCAGGAAGCCTGTGTAATTTCTGCTTTAATGTCTATTTCTGCTGTGCCAAACTAGCCATGCCTAACACCAGCCCTCCCTCAAAATAAGGACTTTACAGTTTACCTTGGTTGACAGAAGTTTTGTCAGATACATTTCTTTCACTTTGAATTTTTGTTTTCCTTTGTGACCTGCTCCTTTCACATCTTTGTTTGCTTCAGAGTCTGGTAAAATCTGTCATGAAGAGATTAGAGAGATTACACAGATACAAATGCAGCTCAGTATTAAATTTACCATTTAACAGTGTAATGACTGAACTCACCAAATGACAGTGTTCATCCGAGTAGTCCACATCTAAACACCAGAAAGCAGAGAACAAACAGGCATTAACCAAACACAGCTACAAGCTTGTGAGCTCTGCTGAGCTCTGGGCTGTGCAGCAGAGTGCATGGCTCAGGATGCCTAGCAAGCAGGCTTGGTGTCACGTTTTCCTGCTTGCGGTCTGGGGGAAGCCTCTGAGAAACGCACAGGTCCTGGCTCACTTCCCCAGTGCCAACCTGTAGCTCGGACCACTAAGCTAGGGCATCATCATCATCTGCTGCTGGGGTAAGCTGGCAGCAAATCACAGCCCCTCTGAAAGGAGGCCGACAGCAGAGGAGATGATTGCATTTAGCAGTCAGCGCAGGGAGCTGAGGTCATGCTTGAAAGCAATGGCTGAGAACAAACCCTACTCTTGCCGAAGGAGAGGGCAATGCCATCCCAATGACTTGCCCCTCAGGGACACATCTCTCCTAACTTTAGATGTTCACTTTGACCATGAGGTGAATCACATGCTAGGAGTGTCTTTCTCTCCCCAGGGGCTACAGAAAGTCCACCTCTGCTGAGCCACCAGCTGGGCTGAATCAATCTGCATCACAAGGGTGGATGAGATGAACTGACCCTTTGCAAGCACCCTTTAACTCCTGACCTGCTGCTGAGACAGATGAGTCAAATCTTTCAGAAACACAGTTGAAAGAATAAGGAAAATGTCAAAACTGCATCTTTTTGTTATGCCTGTCTCCGGACAGTGCACCACTCTGTTCATGATGCACAGTGCTGGGCACCGGAGCAGGGCATGTTCCCTGTGGTTGTCTCACCAGTCAGCACTTTGTGTCACCTGGGCTTCCCTGCCCTGCTTTCCTGCCTATGAGTCCGTATTTTTAAGCGTTCATTTGCTGAGGGCTCTCAGTCCTTCTGCCCTCCTTTCCTTTGCCTTCTTCCCTCCTTCTAGGCCCACTGTGCCTGCAGAGGCCCAGAGCCAGGGTAACATGCCTCTTCATTTGGGTCAGCTATACTGAAGTGCCAATTTTTCTGACCTCCTATTGACCAAGATACAACCTGTCATAGCTTAGCCCTTTGCATTCCCAGCCCATTCTCTGCGAAAGATTAAATAGATTGCAGTTCCCTTGTTACCTGATCGGGTATTTGTCTTCTTTTTAAAGACTTTTATGGTTGCTCCACTTGAAATCTGAAAGCAAAAAAGAAATGTATCTTGCTGAAACAAAAGTGTTTAGAATTCATGAAACTCTCAGTTTCATTTCCTCTGTCCTTAAATCCGTGGCAGCGCAGGAGTGTGCCAGCCCACTCTGTTCTCACCACACTGTGCAGGGCTCTCCGCAGGCAGCCAGGGCTGGGCTTTCAGGCACAGGCAGCAGCTAGTTTGTCAGCCTCACCTGGCAAGGTGGGAAAGCAGTGCTTCCGACAAGCCGGCCTTTAAAGCCTTTCCCTTTCTTTGATTTTTCTGGTTCAGCCCCTATTTGGACATTTTCGTTTTTATGTACTGCTTTGTGCTGCTTCTTGCACCCGCCTTTCTACAGGTTGCCTGGGCTGAATTCTCTGGCTCCAACACAATAGGATATTACGGGAAGGTGAGGTAGAGAGGGGAACACAGGGATGATTTCTCTTTTGGCCCCCTTTCTTCCAGCTCAGTCCATTCCAGAGCTTTCCTCCCACGCCCTATGGAGAGGCCACGCTGAGAGTCTAGCCTGGTGCTCCCAAGAACTATCTTCAAACTTCAGTTCCCAAAGTGAGCAAAATATTTATGCTCTGTGGTCTGTAAGGTCAAGATCCATATCTAGCCACCTTGGGATTTCTAGGAAGAATCTTCCCCCTCCTTCCCTGAATTTATAGTGTTGCCAGGATAGTAACTTATCTTTACAAGAAACTGGCAAGTCATGCTTTTATTGTCAAAGAGTAACTCAAAAACGGCTCCCACTGAGAACTACACCACTGCTCTACTGTCAAATGTTGGGTCTTGCCAAGTGCTAGTATTCTTCCCTCTATAATTACAAAAACAACTGGCCAGTTCTAGGAAGGGATCTCTGCCAAAATAATTTAAGTGTTTTTTAAACCTTGGCAGCCAGCCCGGTGTGAGAAACCAGTTCAAACATTAAGATACTCTATCAAAAGCTGTGCCTTGCGCCAGAGAAATCTGCACTTACACTTGCTCCTGGAAAGTAAATGCAATCTATTTTATAAGTATGATTTTTTTGCATGGTTTCCATTTATCATACAGTGTTTCACAGCTCTTTCAGATAACACACAGCACTTTAAAACCATGCTACAAGTGGGACTATGCTCTAAGGCTGGCTTGTGAGATGACACAAACACTCAGAGAAAACAAGAGTCCTCCTACTCGGCCCTGAGGACAGGTAAACAGGAACAGGGCTACCCAGAAGCTTACTCCCTCCCAGAGCAGCATGAGCAATGCGCTGCCTCCACTCCCTCTCGAAGAAGCAGCTCAGTGCTGAAATATGTCAGTTCCTGTCCTGAGGGAGACGGGTAGAGCTCAGAGGGAGAACTGTGCTTCCCTCCAGGAACCAGAGATGATGATGCAGGGCAGCCATGATCCAAGCCGCCACTTCGGTTTTATTTCTGGGACAAATACCGCTTTTAGCACTGAGTGGAATGTGCTTGCCCTTCTTTACCATTACTGCACTGGCTGTACTTGCTGCTTCTTTCAGATCAATTAAAACAACAACAAAAAAAGCCCTTCTTTTTGGGTCCTGCTGCCTAAATCACCTTTCATGGCGGACTGCTCCCACAGGCACCTCAAAACATCCTTACTTTGTCAGGTGCGTTACTGCAGAGGACAAACAGGGAGAGGGGAGATATGTTCAGATCCACACAACACAGAGTACAGCTACTTTGCAAAACAGAAGATGTAGTAGCGTGGCTCTACACCTCTTTCTTGTTCTCCAGGCTTCCTGTCCTCCCTATAATCTGGTCACACATTCAGATCACACGTTCAGATTCGCTCTCTGGTGCTGTGCCCGCTCCTGGAATGTTGAGAAATTTGCTACAGGTTGAGAAATTTGAGATCTGACTGGACAGCAGATCTGAAAGCAGTTCTCTAGCTCTCTTCTGGTGTGGGAAATAGGACATCATGATAACTTGTCAAGGCTTGTGGTTATTCTCATGCAAACAATAGTGCAGACCTCAAATAATCACATCAATAACCCTACTAGGAGCAAAAAAATAGAGCAAAAGGAGCACACAAGTCAGAGACACACTAAAGTCTAACAGGAGTACAGTGTATTTTTCTCCCTTCAGAAACACCACGCAAAAATGCAAACACCCCCTATTTGCACATTTTAAAAATCAGTGTACAAAGTCTGCGTTTTCAAGAGTGACTGATGATCCTGAGACCTTTACAATACAACCCTCATGCTCCAGTATTTTTAAAAAAATTGTCAGTACTTCCCAGTTTCAAAAATCTGGTTACTTTCTAGCATTTAAGGCTGGCAAACAAACAACCCTCCCCCCCAAAAAAAAAGCCCCAGGCTTGCCACAAAACTCTAGGCACTGTTGAAATGTAAGCTGGAATTCCTCAGGCAACATGAGTACCCTCACACTGTGTATGTAATGTTCCCTTTTCGTGCTAACTAGACACCTTTACATTCCTTTTTGCATTAATACGCATACAAGAAAATAAACGAGATACACTAATGGCTGATACTTGCCACTAAGCCACTGCCTAAAACGCCACTAAGCTCCTGCCTAAAACGTACATTATTTTGTCAGTGTCAGAAAAAGCGAACTAAAATATCTAACAGAGATACCCAGCACAATTTCCATAAGGCAGCTGCTAAGCTATAATTAGTATAGTTACAGCTTTGCAAAAACAACTGAACCTCCAACCTTACTTGCGTCTGCCTGCAGAAACCACAGACGAAAATAAGGGCTGGGACAACGACGCCCAGGGATGACAGTGACCAACTGGAGCAGACTCATTTGCCATAGCACCCATGAGCCATGGCACGTCATGACCTCAGGAAGTGCACAAAAGCTGCCAGGTAAAATTAGGGAGCACTTGCAATAGCTGCCTGCAGTAAAGAGGGCAGGTACTAACATGTTAGACAGAAGTTCAAACATCTAATCAGATTCAAATCTACATTGACCTTTGCTGCATAGACTCTGACTGCAAGACTACAATGTCCTAATTTGTACAAAGTCTTCACAAGTAGAGTGGAGGGAAGTCCCATGCTAATCTGTAGACAAGATTCAAGAGAGGCACACGAAAAGCTGTATTTAAGACACTGGATGGTGACTCAGGACATCTGAGTTCACCGCTGCCTCCCTGGGAGGTAAGGAAAGCAACAAACTCCTACAGAGATCTGTAAAGTGACACGAAATGAGCTTGCTCCAGACCTCAGCAGCCTTGTGCTCCACCCAAACTATGAAGAGTCCTGCTAGGAGTACTTGTTCCTCTCTGTGGGTGGCACTGTACTTGCTCAGGCAGACAGAAATATGCTCAGGGCTGGCTCAGGTTTCTCAGCACCGTACTGCATTGCATGACACAGACTTACACTCATCATCAAAACTTCTAAACAAATAAAAATCAATTATCGTGTTAAGAGCCAGACTTCCAAATTCAACGAGGCATCAAGAAAGCCCACTAAAAGCACTCAACATACTAACTTCATCTGCAGGATCTATCTATAAGCATCAAAATGTGAGCTACGTCTGCTGCACGTTCTACCCCAGCCTCTCACCCTCTATTTTGACTGGTGTCAGTGGAAACTCCTTAGACAGGCAATGCTGCTTGCTATGCTTTCCCCCAAGGGCTCTGCCACCAGTTGCAGCCTCATGTGTTGTTAAAATGATGGAATAATTATTGCAGCATTGAAAAGGACTGGTTTATAGGTGCAATTGGAAGTGGAGGGGAAAACTTACAGTAAAAAAGTAGCGACAGTAGATGGAAGCAGAAACAGAGAGAAAGAAGGAAAGAGACTGACACAGAAGGTCTCAAGAGAAGAGCAACCAAACTCAATGACTCTCAATGAGCTTTCACAAGTATCACTACCACCTGTTCACGTAATCAAAATATGAGGTGGGAAGAGGTAAACAACTGCTCATGGTGCAACAAAAACTCAGCAGCAGAGACTAGAAAAGATTCAAGGCAACGTTCATAGCTGGAAATCAGATGCTCTTTTAACTGAAATGCCCAACAGAAGTAACAGTTTACCTGGTGTTCTTGAATCAAGCAACCCTGCAACAAGCAAACCTCTGAAAAGTAATTGAAAACATATGACTTGGCAAGACAGTTGGCAAGAACGTTGGCAAGAAAGTTAATGTGTCACATATTTCTTTCCTTCTGTTGATGATGCTCAGCTACCTCTTCAAGGTTTTGGTCAATCAAGATACTTCTGTGCAGACAGCATTTGGGAGTTGGGGGGAAACTGCTTGTCAATTCACTGGTATGACTTTCGTGCTTACCTCGTAATGACCGATGGTATTTAGCTTCCTTATCCCATCCTCCATCACTTCTGAGGAACCATCAATATCTAACAATTCTCTTTGCTGCTCCTCAGATACAAGTTCTGCAGTATGACAGCAACAGAAAACAATTACATCCCAATGGCATTCTCACTGTACCAAAGTTTGTAAAGAAAAACAACACCTAATTATTTTTGGACCAGTGGCTCCCAACTAAGCTGTTTCTCTCTGTCCTTGTGCTAGGTCACATGAGAGCAGTTTTGTACTCCCACACCGCAGATTCCTTTTCTGGGGTGACAGCCTGTGTGGCTTTCATTACTGCAGGCTATTGGTGCTTCAAGACAGAGTTTTTGGAGGTGCTTTCACCTAATCTAGCTATTCTGTTGCACAAGCATGCCCTGGTGTTATGACCATGTTGGGACTAGAAGCCCCAAGCCCAAGAAGACACAAGCCACTTCTAAGAGACAACCACAATGAGCTGTATATGACTGACCTAGTGAAGGGTGGTCAGGCACTGGTGGTGGATATAACCACTGGATATGACAGTAAATTATCATCACTTGCCAATGCAGCAGCTGAAAAGGTAATGAAGTATCAACACTTTAAGAAGCAAGTCTGGGAGGTGATGAATGCCAATAGTATAGTTTGTTGGATTTCCTATTGGAGCATGTAGGAAGTGGTATAGTGGAACTACTGGCTTTTATCTGACCTTGGGCTCTCAAAAACCCAACAAGAAAAGGTGACCTCAGTCTTCTCCAGAATGGCCATGTTTACATCTGCAGATATTGTACATATCTTTGTGAGTCACATATGAACTATTATATAAACCTAATCTGACTGTAAATAAACTATATTTGTGGGTCCCCCTGATCAAGGGAAATGCAGGCCTGTTGGAAGGAAGGGTGGTAGGAGGGACAGTAGATAGGGACTGAAGTACTTGATAATCATGACACATCATCTTACCCACTGACAAAATTTATCAGCCGGCTGTACGTAGGTGGATGGGCCACCTTACAACCCAGAAAAGGAACATATAAATTATATGTGTTCAATAAACAACATGTGTTTGTTAACTGCATGCTGAAGTCCTCGCAGAAGTGAAGCAGATGTAGTTCCAATGCTCTAACTGGTAGCTTAAATGGTCTAACGGCCTAGTATTTTCCTGGAAATTCCTTACAAAAGCTACGTTCTGCCCAAGTGCTAAAAAGAAATATCAAAGTCAAAGGTAGGATTCCAAAAAAGAAAACCCCACAGACAGACCAGTGAGCTCCATGAAAATATAACACAGTGACACACTCTTACCAAGACCAATCTCATCCAATTGAAGACCATAGGGAAAGCCATTCTTATTCAGGAAAGCCTGAAGGCTCTTCTCCTTGGCTTGGCCTATGGTGTCACAGTCCAGAACATTAACTTGGATAGTCTGACAGGCATCTCCACTTTCATTTTCTGGGATTTTTTCAAAGATAACGTTCACTGTCTGGGGAAAGAAACACATGTTATTCTGAGTTACAGGCAATACCTGGCATGGGAAACCTACAAACTCCCAACAGCAAACCTGAGAGATTTTAATCACATTTAATCACATTTATTATTATTATTATCATCTTTATTTCAAATAAAGATTATTTGAAGGAAATACACAATCAAGCATTTAGAATTCCTCACATCCAAAGTATCAAAGATATTTAGCTATATATTTCCAAAAGTGTATTTTCTATTCTGCTTTTGTGCAAATCTGTTTCAGTGAATTACCAGAAAAAGACAGGAGACCAGGAAAAATTACAATGCATGTTCTAAAAAGAGCAGATCTTTTATGTAAAATGAATGCCTTAGAAGCAAAACTGTAAGCTACTAGAGATCTGATAAGGTTGCTAAGTAAGTCGTCATGGTAAGCATGATTGATTTTGAGTGGATAGGAAACAGTGCTAAAATGCGTATTTACACCAGCAGATTATGCTGAGTACTTTATATCATACAAAAAAATACACCTCCCCTAGAGACATCAGTGTCTGTCTGCATGCAGCCGTGTCTCTAGAGGAAGCAGAGACAGGGCTACGGCAGAAGCAGTGGAAAGGGAAAGCACGCTGCCACGGACACAACCCAAAGCGGTCCAGATCTGCACAAAAAGGTGTCATTTATTCTATTAGTTATTACTCCTGGTCAAACACCCACACAACCTGTCAAGTTATAAACCCCTTGCCCTTTAGCTCACAGCTACTCTTCGCAGGGACACAACTCATCTGCTGGGCTGCACACAATGGGCCAGAGGGAGGTGCCAGTGAGACTGGGTGGCCATCTCCAGGGAATGTTTTCAGTCAGGTCATATTTCTGGTCAGGTCAGGCAGATCAACTGCTTCCATAAGGCAGGAAAAAGGGATGAGCAAAAGATTGCTAACGCCGAGTCACAACAGCACTCACTTCTAGTGCCGTAGACTGCTCCTTGCAGAGACATCACTGTTCAGTTACATGGATACAACATTCTGCTGCAGATGTCTCGGGACAGAATTAAAACAAGTGTTTTAGGTGCCAGCACTTGACTGCAAGTGGCATAGGAAAATCTGCGTACTCAAACCATTCTGGCTGTTGGACGTTTCTGGTATAACACGTATCTTTTGACTGAAATGTGAGCACTGCAGGTGTGACTCAGTGTAGGAGTGATTGCTAAATGAGGAAGCACCTAAAACCATTTTTTTTTTTGTGGTTGTCATGTGAAGGAAAGAACTTCTGTCCAGGTTGCTGCATGGACAACTTTCCTCTCTTATTAGAAAAATGGGTAGTTATTAATAGTTGTAGAATGCTATTTTCTGCTTTATTACCCTGCAAGAGTGAAAATTATGACACACGGAGAAAAAAAAGTAGTCCAATGAGACATAAATTAACTTTACTGTTTCTAGAGAAGCAAAAGGAGTATTAAAAGCAGGGCTGCAAAACTACGATCAGGATTTAACAAAGACTAGGATGTAACTGAAGTAACTGAGGATAACTTAATCAGGACAGAGAGACGTTTAATTTTAAGGAAAATGAGACCATGGAAAGGACAGACGGGATGGAAGAGGAGGAGATGCAGGAACAGCGCCTGCAGAAGGAGAAGCAGACTGGATGCCATGCCTCAGGTTGGGATTTCATGCGGAAAATTAGTAAAAAAATATATTGGCACAGGAATGACAGAGTCATGCTTGGTTAGGCCCACAGACCAACTGAACAGACAGCAGTCCTGTCCTTGACTTTGATTGCCCTGAGGTCGTGGTCTTGTAGGACATAAAAATGTGGATGGGGACTAACTGTGTTTTGTCTTTGAAAAACTCATTTTAATCAAAGTCTTTGTCTCTTCTAGTCTCTGAACTGATCTTTCTGGAGTTGCTACTCACACTTTAAACTGATGTTGATTTGTCTTTACATCCTTGGAAGCATTCCTGCCTGTAGTTGATCCTTTCCTCCTAACATTATTCCTACACTGCAATATTCATGTTACTGCTTCTCCTTCATTTCCTCTTCCTTTCAGACTGTCAAGAGAAACTGTCTTTTTCTCTGCTGCATTTCCTTTTCAGCACATGCTCTCACACAGATTGAACATAAATGCGCAGCCTCTTTAGTCCTCCCATCCCCACTCAACTCATTGTAGGATGACAGGACTGTAAAAAGAGAGTAGTAGTCCTTTATGTAGGTGGAATACAAGTCATTTATGGACTCCTTAACTGAAAGTATCCACAATGTGAGGATAATAACAATACTTTACAACTCAAAGAAGTGGTCAGATGGGAAGAAATATTTAAACTCATAAAAGTCTCAAAACCAAGAGAGTCAGACAGTTTTGCTGATACGATCTCCTGCAGAAGTCAATCTTAAGTGATGAAGCAATTGATGAGGAGCTAGGAAAGCCAATTATTATTATATCTTCCTTCTGTAGCTGAAGTTTTCATAAATCAGATTCAACCTGTCTGACAGCACAGTCCCTGGCTTTAGAAACCATTAATCAGAAGCTGACAGTCACCGTCGCTGCATTTAGACACAAAATGTAGAACTGTAAAAAGAATAAGAAATGACTAAAATTATGAAAGCCCTTTTATGATCAGCTCTGAAAGTCAGAAAACATTTGAGAGAAGTCACAGGAGGATACATGGAAGTCATAAGGAAACATCATCATGTCCTTTTCTAAGCTCTCTCAGTTTGCAAAGGAAACAAAAATACAAGGTAACTTACGGAAAAATTCAGGAGGAAATTACAGGACATATGGTTCAACCTAGTAGTATCTACAGTTGACACTTCATGCACTAGAAATTAGTGGTTAGCAATACAAAGTCACAGTGCTCTTCAGCAAAGAAGGAGAACAAGGCAAGCATCTGCAACTACTTGTATTGGAACTAGCTTGGAACCCAGCTAAAAGACAGGAAAAAATTTTAAAAACATTTACTCACGCAGTGACAGCAATAACGACATTTGAAGACAATGTTTACAGATGTTTTTTTAGAGTTGTATTTTTCTTGAAAATGAATTTCAAACCAAATTATTTAGTAAAGCTATTAATAACCATAGCAGATAATAAATGAGATGTGGTTTAATAAATAAATATGAAAATACCGTATTTTCTTAGAAGTAAAGAAAAATCATCTGGGATATTCAAGGGCTCTTATTCATTGCCCTGTTCTCTATTCAGCTATGCATCTGAACAAAGCATATTTCTATTTATCAGACAAACTGGAAAACAAGAAAAACTTTCGATTGGTCAAAGAAGTATGTAAAGGAGTATGTAAAATGAAATTGCCTTAAACATACTCCCCTGTCTCCCAGACTATGAAATACAATAAACAGGAAAAATCAGATTGATTCTGTGATCCTTCTGTAGCAGCCAGCACAGTTACCCATGAAGAGGCTATAGAAGAGCTAAAAAATTGGCATAGAAAATGTTACAGGAGTTAAATTTAGGCTAGATGGGCGCTACAGAAAGCAAGGGTAATACTCTCAATGCTACAGTATTGTACTCAATCTGTCTCTAACTCAGAAGACTCTCCCGTAGCCAACATCTGCACTGCTCGCTTCCTAGTGAGGGCTGTTGTGTCCTTTTCTGCTGACGAAAATCCCCATATGTCACATGCTTTTAATAGCTTCCTTATCTCTCACAAAGTGTGCCTAATAATACCACAACCACGGCATCTTCTTAGGAAATTGGGTTCCCTGTCTCTGCTTTACTCCCTTACAGCCCTCCCACTTCTTTTAACACCCTTCTTTTAACTCATAAAGCAGTTGAACACGTTTAAACAACCTTCCAGCATGTGGCTTTGCTTCGCTTTCAATAAAAGGCTGTTGGCTGAACAGGTGAATTAAGATAGTTTCTTCCCATCTAAAAATGCAAACTCATTTCAGCAAAGAATTCAACAGCTCAAATTCCATTTTCAAAATAAGCAGTGACTATTCAAAAGAAGTCTGTAGCTCTTGGATGCTCGAGCACCAAGTCTACTACATGAAGAAGCCTCCCTTGGTTTTCCACAAGAGCTATTCCACTGAGAACTTCTCCCACGTCAGACTTGCATTGTGTAGCTTTTCTATTTAAAATGAAACACTTCAGTGAAACGCTAACACTCAGCTGTGCACCGCGCTTCTTTGTCAGTCATTGAGCAAATTATCCACCGAGGAGTGCAGCTGCTTGTCTGCCTGTGAAAAAGCAGGCTTGCTTCCTCAGCCTGTGAAAAGGCCCCACGACACATCCAAGCCTCTTTCAAGGCAGTTTTATTTCTCAAAACTCAAATATAAGCACAGCGTGAAACCACAACTGCTCCTCAGCTCATACCAAACCAGAGCTTTTCGAAGTATCTTTACTTCAATTGCTTTGCTTGAATATTTACTTCAGCAGCCCACCTCTGTACAATATCTGACCCTTTCCAGCAGAGAGGGGTAACGGTAGGGGGCTGGCTGGTCCCCAGGTCAGTGGCCTTTTAAAAAAAGGCATGGGGCCCAGTCAAGGGACAGCTCTAATACAATTCAAAACCAACATGTCTCTTAGTTCTCTTATTTTCTTGTTACAAATGGCCTGAATTTTAGAAAATATTTCCCATCCTTCCTTCTTTCTCTATGCCCAGCACTTCTTCCTTCTCCTGCCCCAAGAGTTTATCTGCGTAGTGGTGTGTTTAGGAGAAGACCTGCAGCTCCCCCTGATTTTTAGGAGTCTGTCTGTATCCTGCTTTTATTGTTTTGGAACTGAAGTCCCAATCCTGAAAGGAGAGATTCATATGCAGAGTGCCTACACCGTTGTTTGTGCCCCCTACCAGATGCGTCCCTGCATCTTCAAGAGCCTACATACCTTAAAAATCTGGACACCGAGTGTCTGCAGATGTGCTTCAGCATCTTTCTATCAACCTCTTTTTGGGTGTGTTTTTATGCTTTGCACTGGACAGGTAGGCTTTAACATACTGCTATTCTGGGGCTGTGTAAAGGGGCAAAATAAAATACCAACAGAATACTGCAAGATTTAGAATGTAACGGCAGCGAGCAAATGTGCAAATGCACTCAGCTTATAATTTATTCTGTTTAGAAAAAAAAACACCTGCAATCCTTTAGGCAGAAATTTTCTTCCAAAGAAAGGAGAAAATACTTGGTTCCCTGTCTTGTATGCTCACAGGTCCTGCATGTCATTGCAGTGCCTGTGAAGGGCTGTTAGTGAGAGAAGAAAAGCTGACTCTTTCCACTTCAGCATCCTGTTAAATGCTATTGTTGAAGAGAAAACATGCACAGCTGGCCTGCTTCCCCAGCCCAGAAAACTTCACTCTTCCACTCAAATCTCTTTCACAGCACAGTTTTAGTTCCAGCCTAAATCTTTGACAAAACACCAATCAAAACTGTTTCCCTGTCCAGCCAGAGCTGGAGTGCTTGGGCTCCACCTCTGTAATTTTACTGCAGGATCCTCTCTTCTTTTCTGACAGCTTTAAAGGGAACATTCAGCCAGTTCTCAACTAAGTCCAATAAACTGCTGGGCCTTAGTGAGGAAAGCTGACTTATTAACCCTATAGCAGTATCATCATCTCCTATTTAAACGCAGGAATACAAAGCACGAAGGCAGCAAACAAGTTTGAGAAAGGCTATCTGCTCTCTCACTTCCTCATCCATCCGCAGACAGCCTTCCCCACTGATACTGAGTCCTTCAGACCACTTCCCCTCTCTCCTCTTCACTGCAGGCTGCCCACAAGACCCTATCAGCAAGCACAGAAGTATCATAGGAAAAGTATTTAAGGCAGTGGTCAGCAGTTTCACAGTCAGCTATTCCCTCAAGGTGCTCTCAATTTGAATTTGTGCTATAAATAAGAGAAGTCAATCAATTCCACAGGACCAGATGTTCCTGCACAGCCTAGTAGCAACAGGCATATAGAGCTTGCTTGAAAATTGTTGCTCTGTGTAACTACTGGGTTTTGTATCCTACGGCTATATATAGCAATATATTTAAACTTACCCTGGATCCCAAATGCATGCCAGAATGCAGCGCACAAACAAGGAAACCAAAGATACGGTACTATGCGTTTAATTTTTAGTCACAAACTTCCTTTCCAAATGCAGACTGTGGTAACTTAGCTTGAAGTACCTTCAAATGAAGCTTCCAACAACAGTTTCTAAATAGCTATAAGAAGGTTTGACCATAAATTTGTCAGTCCAAGAGCTTTCAGCAGAAAATGACAATTCAGAAATGTTTCACAGAAAGGTTGTCATTTCAGTGAGCTTCCTACGTGACCCAGTGAGCTAAGTCCAATGAATTGCTGACCAGCCAAAATTTCGGTAGTCTACTCCGGTATGTGGCATCTTAGGATCTTCGGGTTCTTGCTGCAAAAACAGAAGATGGACAGACCTGGAAGCTCCAGCCCTACCTGAGGCTCACAATATGGGCTCTGAAAAGGACTGAATTCCCCTCCAAAGCCACCAGCATTTGCACTATCCCTGCCAGGGCAGTTGCTGCCCTGGAGTTTTTGCTCCTGAGATCTGAAGCCCACTATTCAGTTGCACTTCTCATACTCATAAGTATGTCTGGTAACTCTGATAGGAAGCCAGAAGTTAAGAAGCAAGGAAACTATGGAAATGACTGGAAATGCAGATTTCTAAGTTCTCAGACTCAAAATCATTTGGAAATTCTGGAAATAAAGTACTCTGATTATTCTGAAAACCTTTTTCAGACCTCCTACTCAAAAAGTCACAATTTTTACATGCTCTGAAGTGCAATAATCATTGCTATCCCTTCTCCCTCAGTTTCAGAATGACAATCAGTAAGGGAATTCCAGCTTTCAGAAAATTCTGGGTGCAACTGTAAACCAAGAAGCACTTTGTAATTACTTTGAGAAAGGCAAGAAATCTCCGGTAAAGTCCAGAAACTTAGCTAGGCTTCCCAGATACCTTGTTTTTAACCAAGCAACTAATTAAAATCCACCACACTGTAACCTTCCTAATTTGGAGCTAATAACATGGAAACCCACAGCAAATTATTGCTGCCTGAAGATTAGCCACAAGTAAACACAATAGAAAAATAAAACCTCTGCACTCCATTCTTTGATTCATTGGAAAAGTGTAATTTACTTTAAATTCTAAGCATATGTTTATATT
The DNA here is from genome assembly GCF_964199755.1 of Larus michahellis. Classification (NCBI taxonomy): domain Eukaryota; kingdom Metazoa; phylum Chordata; class Aves; order Charadriiformes; family Laridae; genus Larus; species Larus michahellis. The sequence continues at coordinate 50,180,165 of NC_133896.1, read as the reverse complement.
TTTGTAGTACATTTTAAAATAAGCAGGATTTTTAATACACTGAGACTTCATTAAATCTAACCTTTGGCGATTAAGGCATGCTGTGAAGCGAGGAGTGAGTGCTATTTGTGAAATGTATACTGGTGAAATACCAGCTAGTTAAACTCTATTGCCTTTTGAAATTTTGTCAGCAATAACAATTCTATTATCTGGGTACCTAACCATCACCTTAGTGTCTAAGAGCCTTAATTTAACTTCCCAGAAAAAGATAAAACATTGTAGCTGTCTGTGTTTGGAGGGAACACAAACTGGCACACATACCACTGTTTTGAATTCAGACACTTGCCACAGCAGCCAGTCTTCGTTAAGCGTGTACAGGGCTTTGCAAGTTATTGCGTCAACAGGTCCTTTGTTTATCCTCTGATTGAGGGTTGTCACTAGCAAATAGAAAGGTTCACCAATTGTCTCCTAGGACATGAAACAAATGCAAGGAACATGTTTATTTTTGTAATCATTAAATAGGCATGAATAACTAGAAAAAAAAACAAGTGTGACAAATTATTTTCTTTTAACTAACTTGTCATCTTGCAATTAGAAAAGAAAATCCCTCTGAGCAGATTTATCTAGTTATTTGTTTAACCTCTATCCTTTCTTTTCAGTGTGAAAGTCTCATGCAAATAGCAAGAGACAGCTGGAGTGTGTGGAAAAAGAGCTCACAGCCCCTCGCTGTGCACAAGCATGCTACAGACAAGCTGCTCCTACTCCACCTGGCAGACGCTTCCCAGTTCCACCAAAGAGCGAGTGGGGGGTGAGATGTGCCTGTGTTCACATGCATACTTCAGCTATTTCTTCCGTTTTCAGTCTTGTGAGAAAACAAGCTAACAACTAGTTTGCTTTTGAATTAGCATCTCCCCTTGTTGTCCCTGAAAAAACGCTTTGGGAGCAAGGTGGTGGGACATACATTGGTGTATCAGCGGAAGAGGGAATGAAAATGGGGTTTCCCTCTCCTGCCTGAACCCCAGGCTTTGGGAAAGCACCTGAGAAAGGAAGGATGGAACTTTGTTTCCATGTGACACCATTCCTCCAGCCTGGCTAAGGCATCTCACTAGCACAGCTCTGCAAAGATGACTGGTGTATCAAGAACAGATCTCTGACAGTTCCTTGGCTCTCTCCTGGGGTTCCAGGAAACCTGTGAGCTGCTGAGCCTCAAACAATTCTGCTGCTGTATTAATGCAAAGACTGATATAAGTGATACCAACAGTGCGATACCATCACACTGGTAAGAGAGACAGGAAGCACAACCAAGCACTGAAACCAAGAACAAAGTGCTACCAAGTGGGCTAAAATAAACAAACAGTAAAATGAAAGAAAATGCTTATTTTGTTTCCACTTGAAGTTATTTAGTTCTTGAAATCTGCAATGCTGTTTGAAGGTTAAAAAGTTTGAATAAAGTTTAATTTTCCAAAAGGCGGTATTCCGTAAATCTCCACTGCGTAGTAGCTTTCCAACAGCTTGCACAGAAAAGTACAGTTGCATTTTAACAAGTGTCTCAGTCTTTTAGTATGATCGCAATACATCTCATGGAAATGAAAGAGTGTCATGAGAAAACGATATGCTAGAACTCCAAAATTACCTAAATCTCAGCCAAATAAATGACATGATCATCACTTACAGACGCGCTCTTTTGCTACATCCCATTCATGATAAGTCACCTAAACTAGAAGAGCGCACATTAATAATGTTACATGTTAGATTGAATGCTTTAAACTGATCCCTCTAACAATTCCTACGGAAGAAACCAGTTTAAAAGTTTCTTTTCATATTACATAGTGAAAAAATGTACACATACCCGCAGAAATCCAGAAAGGCAGACAGACATCCAGTTTGTCAGCAATTTTTCTACCACAGATTCAGTTCGTCTGAGCAGGAGCTTAGGCTGTACATTGCTTGATTGCTCCATCAAGTCCTTTGTCAACACCTCCAAAATATGGGTTAGATAAACTAGCTTAGTTTGTAGTGCAATAGTCAAGAAGGATGCCAACAAGCACCTGTTAAAAAAAAAAAAAAAGAAGAAAGAAAAAAAAAAAGAATGCTATAATATTTGGAATTTCTCTTCCCGGTCATCTTTAATAAATGAAATACACTTTAATGCAGGAGTTTTTCCTCCTCAGGCACAGAAACTGTCCACTGATCTCTACAAAAATATAAAAAATGCGAGTCCATCTGCTCTTGTGATTATTTCTTAAACACAGAATTTGTGTCTCTAAATTTAATTCTGCAGAACAGCACCTGCTTCAGTGACAGAACATTTCTAAACTGTAGAACTGTTGCTCTAACTGCAGGAAGTGCTTACAGTTTTGAAGTGAGTTTTCCTGCTCCTTTGCCTCTGTGTTTACATGTACAAACATTCTGATTTCTCTTTAATGGCTTGTTTTAATGGCAATGTTTTCTCTTCCTCAGTGTGTGCAGATGGAGAAGATGGAAAAATGCTCTGGAGTAATGCAAGCTTGTTTTGCAAGAAGTAGAGATTACATTTGTGTGCTACAATCCATGTTGTTTTTTCCTGCTAATTCTTTGTCTTGAAGATGATAAGCATAATCATACTATACCTGTCTTTCACAGAGAAATTTTTCTGCTTTTCAAGGGTGTGAATGAGAGTAACAAGAAAGTTCTTGTTACAAATTAAAGCATGCAACATGTTGAAGCTTTCATCCTTGCTCGTTTGGTCTCTGCTCTGGAATAGTTAAACAAAAATAAGCAAACTGTAGTTTGGCTATGATGGATTCTTAATGCTCAGAAAAATGGTAAGCAACATATGGGATAAGATCCTGGCCTCATTCAAATCAGAGGGAATTTTGCATTTATGACATGGGTCTCAGGATTTTACCAAAGATGCATTTGCGTTTGTGTACAACGCAGAGTACACACATGCAGAGCATACATTTTCTGACATACACACAAAGTAATGCCAATACTTAAGTTTGCCTGTCATTTCCCATGACTAGATTCTGTTTATTTTTATTTCATTAAGTCATAATATACATTGGGTAACAGCGTCTTATACATCAAATTCTTTTTATACATAAATCCATGTAATCCTCCTCATGGGGGAAAGAGAACATACTGAAAATGCAATCTGATGTGTTCTAGGACAACATTGAGATAAGGGATACAATCACTCTTGAAAAAATATTTATTAATTAAGGCATATCACACTACATCAACTTACCTGTGGCATGTCTTCACTGAAGATGGATGCAAAGCCTCCTGACTAAAATATAAGACAGGTGATATTTATCATTCTTACGTATACCAAAAGTTTCTAACACATGTACGTTAAACACACCAAGCGCATGTTCCTGACAGCATGTAACTTGAAATAAAACAATGGAAATGCTGGCTTCTAAGGCAGCTATAACATAAAAAGTCTACACACTAACTTTTGCAAGTTCACTGCCGAGGTTCTCCGAAAACTGAAGTCTCAAAGATGACCTGGTATTGACTTCAGTGTTACTGTGTGTGTTACTCCATGCTGCTGAGCTGCAGGAAAAGCTGTTTATTACCCTCATCTACAAATGTGCTGGTGTGCAAGGGGTGCTACAGCCTGCATCCTTCTTGGACGGCAATGACAGCCTTTGGTATACAGGGATTCTGTCACAGAGTGACACTTGAGTTCATCTGCCTCCATTCATTTCAAGGCACTTTTTGAATGTTCACTAATGAACTCTCCAGGAGGTCCATGCTGTCAAGTCTCCAGAGAGGCACAGGTGGCACCACACATCCAGCCCTAGCAAGAGCTCTCACAACAAGGGAAGCCCCCAGTTCTCAAATACCTTGTCAACGCCTCTTGTCTAACTCTTACAGCCTGTAGGGTCCCAGCACAGCCGCATGTTCCCAAAGAAGCACCCTTGAGCAATAAATTCACACTAGTAACATTTACTGTCGTCTGCTTTATCTGTGATGGTGGCAGCCCCTAGTTTCCATATAGAATCATAGAATCACAGAATGGTTTGGGTTGGAAGGGACCTTCAAAAATCACCTAGTCCAACCCCCTGCCATGGGCCATATTTCAGTAAATCAGGTTACTCAAAGTCCTGTCGAGCCTGGCCTTGAACATTCCAGGGATGGGGCATCCACAGCTTCTCTGGGCTACCTCTTCCAGTGCCTCACCACCCTCATCATATAGAATTTCTTCCTTATGTCCAATCTAAATCTATCCTTTTCCAATTTAAAACCACTGGCCCTCATCCTGTCACTACAGGCCCTGGTAAAAAGTCTCTCTTCGTCTTTCTTATAAGCCTCCTTTATATTGAAAGATGCAATAAGGTCTCCATGGAGCCTTCTCTTCTCCAGGCCGAACAACTCCAACTTTCTCAGGCTTTCATCATAGGAGAGGTGTCCCAGCCCTCTGACCATTCTTGTGGCCCTCCTCTGGATCTGCTCTAACAGGTCAACATCTTTCCTGTGCTGGGGACCTCAGAGCTGGACGCAGTACTCCAGGTGGGCTCTCATGAGGGCAGAGCAGAGGGACAGAATCACCTCCCTTGACCTGCTGGCCACACTTCTGATGCAGCCCAGGGTACGACTGGCTTTCTGGGCTGCAAGTGCACATTGCCAGCTAACATCTAATTTTTCATTTAAATAATTGATTTTTCATCCCTCCCTTTCCTCATGCCTCCTGTTCTCTTCTCCCCTACCATACTCTTCTTCCTCTTCCTCTACTCACTATTCCCATTTTTCCAGAACTTCTTCAGCACCCCTAATACCACCTACCGATAAAACACACATACATAGAACGAAACAACCAGAACCACGTTAAAGGTTAAAAATGCTTGTGAACAGGGAACAGGAATGGTAGCATTAAACCAAACAATGCGGGACACTGAGGGAAAACAGAAATAATAATCCAAATCTAACAAGTAAAGCAGAAATCGGGCTGAACATAAGGAATATTTTAAGAATAGATGTAATATCCTTTTAACACCTACAAGCATTAAGCACAAAACAAAAGCTATCAAGCCAGATTAAATAAAGAAAATTGAAGCAGCAGAAAGTGAGAAGCTCAAAATGAAAGCAGGTCCATCACTCTTAATTTTAGGTATATCTGACTCCCTCTAAGCAACTCATCCGATCCTGAGACAGATGTCTCAGGCAAGTGGGATAAAACACTTTCTTGAGCTGCCTGTCTCTGCACTGACTACAGAAGATGCTCAGTGAACAGCTTTGATGTCCATGTTTAAACAGTTCAGATTAGATGAGACAATACCCACTGAACACACCGTAAGGCAGAAAGAGTACAGTACGGACATCTTTCAAACACATGAGGTTAGTGAGGCAAGTGGTGGTTTTTCACTTTGACCCTTTTGTAAACCCTTCTGACACTTGGTTGCAATCTACTACACCATCGCCTTTTCTGTTCATCTGTAATATTTGTTTAGTCAAGCACCGCTCTCCTACCACATTCATACAGCACGAGGCATGTTTGGACACTTTGCAATGTAAACAATAAGTACTTAGCAGGAAAAATTGGTACACAGTACATTAAACAACTTGCCTGACACCACATGCCTGTAAAGAGCTAATAGCGGCAAGTTTACCTTTGTGGTACCGGTATTTCAAACTGAGACAAAATCTAACTGGAGTCATTTTCAGGATGTACACTAGCATGAGACTTGCCAAGGCAAAACAGGAGCCCTTCCCTTTCTGACATCACATAATGCAACAGAGTGGCAGACTTCATGCCTTTTTTCCTTTCCTTTTTATTTGCATAAAGCAAAGCATTTCCACCCAGACAGCTTCTACAGATTGCTACTGTTTTGACAGGGGACTATCACTAGGAAAAGATATATTCCTGAAAATAAAAACTTTGTTTTAATGATTATATGCCTGGCAACAAAACAAAGTGAAAGGAAAGAGATGCAGAAAGTAAGGTTTCCTTGGTCCACTTTCTTCAAACCTCCGAGTGACCCCATAAAAATTAGATTGGGGGCATCACAGCAGTACTAGAAGAGATATTCCCAGTTTCCTTTGGTGTAAGAACTGGACTTGAAGTGTACAAAGATTATCCATATATAATTGTTGAATATTATTCTGCCTGAGTATCTGGTATTTGGTGTTATACCAAAAAAAGGCTCTGATTCTGCACTATCAGATGTTTAACTTTATCGCAATGAGCTTTTAGTGGGATCCCACACGGTGATGAAGTGAAGCAGTGTGCAGATAAGACTGCAGGACTGAGCCACATGAAGAGCAGTAGATACTTTGCATACATACCAGCATTACATACCAGCTACACCCTAAAACACCACAGCACTAACCAAGGGTTTCTACTCATTGGTGTCAGTTACACAGCCAAATATCACCAGCTGAGATCACAGCTTCTGCCAATTACTAAATGCCAGTAAGCACTGCTTAACATCATGGTATAATTTTGAAAGCTGTGGCAAATGCACTTATCAGCATCGTAATGTGCCACATATGCAAAAAAACAGCAAGAGAAGTAAAACAGTCAAGAGAAGGCCTCTTCAGTTCTCTGAAGAAGTGGCACAAACTGCTCCAGAGAACAATGAAAATATCCACCTCTAAAGTGGACAGTATTTGCGTACTTACGTAATTTTTAAGCATTTGACCTGCACTCCTTTGAATCAAGGTCTTACCATTTCTGTCAGCAGCTCGGAGTAGAAAGTCAACATGACCTTAGAGCCATTTCTTCATCCCACAAGTCTAATTAGGAAGTGTCATGATGTTAGCTAGCATGTTAGCTAGCCTGACTGTTACTTTAATTAGCTATAGCATGGAAAGTGAAAGCATGAGAACAAAAAAAGCAATGGATAAATTATAGCTTAGTTGGGATGGCCTGAAAGGCAAGCAGCTGGGCAAAAAAGAAATGGATGCACACACAACCCTTGAAAATTCAACAACAGTGCTTTATCTACAACATTTAGGCTTGCTTAAATATAGACATGTACAGCTGTAAGTGTTCTTTGGTAATTCTTGATTTAAGAAAAGTTTCTTGTGAAAACAATGTGCAATTACTGTGCAGTATTTAGTTCAGTTATTTGATCCTGACCTTCCTAGCTTCTTCATTATTAGGCAGGGCTGAAAGACTGCAAATTATTAGGCTGAAACTGAAAGACTTGCAAATACTTACCTCTGGAAAGAAAGTTCTAAGAGCAAAGTGTTTGTAGTCAAGGAAGGGAACAGTTCCAAAACTATCCACCACATCTAATTCATCCATCTGCAGTTCAGCAAATCCTGAAAAAGCACCCCCCGGCCCCACCCAGACGGTTACTTTAGTTGACACAAAATCATCTTCACAATTATAACTTGGACCCAATAGATGTTCCTTAAAAAACAGTTTTCAGGGAAGAGGGGTTGGTTTTCAAGCTGAAGCCCTTATAAGCAGGAAAGTACCAATCCATTTTCCCCTCCCCCACTTTTGTTGAAGGAAATATTACACGCAATCCTTTTAGCTCAGTACAATCTGCTACTGCTGTGCACACCAACATTAAAGAGGAACTCTGATACAACACAAAAATATTCTAACAGCCATAAAATTAAAATGTTTATATAATGTGAGCTTCTTGACAGTTTCATTTCAGAAATTATGCTGTACTTAAGCTCTATAAAGCTATTTAGACCTACCCTCGCGTATTTCCTTCCGAATCTCATATTCCAGCAGTTCAAGTTGCTGACTCTGTTTACGAGTTAACTCTTTGGATTTGTATCTAGTTACTACAAATGCCACTAAAAAGGGAGAAAAAAAGACGCTCAGTACAGAAACTGCAGAACAGACAACCCCTATGCAAGACATATTTTAATATTATTTTAAGAAACAGAAAGATTAATATACGTTTGCACTCTCTAGGAGGATATCAGTGTGCTAGTACCCATGAGCCCTAGTTATCTGGATGTAAACTCCAATACTGAATAAAAACCATTCCCTTTAACAAGGTCTTAGAATTGTCAATGCAATTTTACTTGAAAGTACAGCACACCGTGCTATGTACAACCTGCACAATGAGACACAGAATCTAAAAAACACTTCTACTACTAGCAACCTACTTAAAGTAGCACTGATTAAACACAAAAACCAGTTGTTTTGAACAGGAAATCCACTTCCAAATTGTTAACTTCTCTGAAGCGTATTTAGAGAGAGTAAAGGCACGAGACATGGTTCCTGTAAAGGTAATGCACTTTTTAAAAAGAAAGCAAACCGAACAAAAGAACAAACCCCTAAAATTATTACAACAGATTGAAATTTATCAAATATATAACCAGGTCAAAACATTCAGAAAAAAATGAATGACAAAAAGAGAAGGAGATAACTGTTTACCCCCCTCAATTTACTAATGACCTACAAATTCATGAATGATCCAAATAAGACTGAGCAGAAACACCACAAACACTTCCTGAGGATAAGCAGTTTGTTAGGGAACATCTGCCCCAGGGACAGGAGGGGAGCCCAGCTCTGAGAGCTGAAAGGGCCCAAGTTGTGACACAAGGATGTCAGTCCTATGGCTTGCCTCAATTAATGGTGCTGAGCAATCCCAGCAGAACAGCCAAAACTACTGTCTTGTAAAATGCTGTAGCCTGGACAAGATGTACTTCACCACCAGACCAGAGTTAACTTTGTCCGCTCTTACTGGGAAAGGAGGAAAACCACCAGACTGTTTGTGACAGTCCCAAACACGTATGTGTGTATGTATATGTGTTTGTGTGTCATGATTATACCCCTCAGCAAATAAAAAACTGAAAACACATTATTGTACTTACCTATAATGACACCCACTACAATAGGCAGCAAAATAAGAACATATAAATATATGTGTGATGATGTTGGTTTGACTTCATGCTCAAAATTTCCTAATTTGACCTGAAAAACAATAATGTCTGTGTTAATAGAGGACAGGTATTATATCAGTGCTTAAAATGACATTTAATGTATATAAAAAAAAATAATGTATTTGAGGCACGTGAAGGACCCTGGCTCTGCAGATTATTGGGAAGACAGCAGCTATTTGGGAAAACGTATGTGGACCAAGGCAAACTTAACGTTTACCGTATTTGATGTTTAAGTGGGATAACAGAGCAGCGACAAGAGAAAAATTTGGATGTCCTCATGCAGCATAAAATTTTGCCATTGCTCTCACTGCTAACCAGGGCCCTGAAATGAATGGCAAGATCTGACCTCTGGCTGGCCAAGTGGCTCATGCACTTCATAATCACTGCTAAACGTTCTGGTATTTTGAAGCAAGGAAGGTAGGTGTTGATAGTTAAAAACATTCATTTGCACTCACAGTGTTCCTCTGCTGAGCAGAAAAGTAAGGTAAGACTCACGCTAATAATGAAGGAAGTAAAATTTTTGACAGATGTGTTGCCCACAGCACTCTTCCCTATTTCTTTGCAGAAGTTTCAACCTCTTTATGTAGGATGTAAGGCATTCCTGAAGGTCCGCTTGAGAACAAATACAATACATGTACAACATCCCCCAACAGCCACCAGGCTTGTCAAAGGCAGGACAGACACTAACTCTTAGGAATACACGGAAGTGCTGAAGTCTGCCAGATGCCAAAATGAGGCATTCACCACTGATAATTATGGCAGAAGAAATTTCACAAAGGAGGATCTCAAAGAGGACTGTGAAAGCACATAAATAAAGGGTAGCTAAGACTACAAACAGACTAGAAGTAAAGATACGCTTTGACACAGAAAAAGAATACCACCAAGTGCCAGGGACAGAAATAAGCCTGAGATAATTGAAAAGGAGAGTTGGGTTGAAATTATTTTGGGTTACAGCAGGGAAGGCAGAGATCTGGTGATTTCAATCACTGACTTGTCACAGGAGGTGAGCAGCCAGGGCAGCTGGACACTGCCAACTGGATAGTCACATCGCAGCTACAAGGACATGAGCAAGCAAAGAAACCCCACAGGGCTAGAAGGACACAGCCTTTGTATTTCTGGGGCTACAAAGAACAGAAGACAAAGCAGCCTATTTCCCCCATCAAATATATTGTTTCCTTGGTTGTATATGTGTTTTTACAGTTCCTATACAAAGTACTTTTGGTCTGAGCCTTCCTAGGATCCCATTTGCCTTTTCTAAGGCTGAAATGCATTGGTGGCTAAATACATTAATCATTCCATGATTAATACACCTGCCTTTCTCCACTTGTCATGTCCAACCAAGTGTTCCTAAAGCAGAAATTCCTGTTACTCATTCCTGCTTATTGAAAACTGAGGCAAAGCATTCGTTTAATTTTCTGTTCATACTTAGATTATCTTTAATCTTCACCATAACCTTCCTACTCAGTGGCTCCATTTCTTTCCTTATCTTTTATTTATCTTGCTTATGAATCATGGACTAAATAAGGTACACCTGAATTCATCTGATTCCTATTCCTAAATTCATTTCATTCTTCCTGCATGACATTATAAAATCTCCTCTGGACTGGTAATGCCTCTGAGCTTTATGTCATCAGCAAATGTCATTAGTGCATGCCTTATTTTTGTGCTCAAGCCAGCAGTGATATTAAATAATATCTGTATGAAAATCAACATTGCCCAGAGTCAGATCCCCACATGCAGCATCCAGTTTTTTTAATCCCTAGCGTCTTCATAATCACCATGTTAAGTAGTTTACTGAATGACTTCCAGGTACATGTCATCTACCACTTTTCTGTTGAGGAAACCACTCATCTTACCAAATAAAGCTATCTAGCATAATCTACTTTTACTAAAAAGAAGTTGACAATTATCCCATTTTCCATTTAACTCCAGGTCTTTCGTGAGTCCCTCATTCAAAACACATTATAAAGCTTTACATAGAGCTAGATTAAATCAGCAATCTATTTGCCTAGTTATTTTTTTTTCTTTTAAATACCGGTTTTATGTTTGCTGCTCTCCAATCATACAGTACCTCTCCTGACTCTACAGTTCTATTTAGAATCTTTCCCACTAAGCCTACAATATCATATGCCATTTCTTTCTCAGTGCTGTGATGGGAATGATCCAGTCCCAGCTGTCCTGAGCCCCTGGATCTATCTGAATCTTCCTTCTGTCACAAGAGCATCATTTTCTTCTGTGACACCTCCATTCAGACCGATCATCCTGTCTTTGACCCCACACTCAATATCCTCTTTCTTCCTGAAAACTAAAGCAAGAGACACATTTATTCTTGGGCCTTATCTATCTTTTATACCCAGCTTAACCTTTCTTCAGAGCGGCCCTACTTCTTCTATGATGATTTATTTATAAGATTGAAAAAACACATGATTATTTCCTATTTTTACATTTTTCTTGATGTTGGAAAAAATAATTCTTAAGGTATCAGAAGTGAAATGTTATAACTATTGCATTCGATTTGCCTTAGTGAATTGATGACCTTTCTATCACAGTCACTGCTATGAAGCTTGCAGGATGAGCATGTGATACTGCAAGGCAACGCTAATATTTAAATGCAACACCAATCTCAGAAAGGCTTTTCCATGCCATAACTGGCTCAGACGGCAGGATCCACAGATGGGGGATCAGTTAACAGTGATATGAAATGCAGAATAGCTTCGTTAATCTTTACTATGAGCCATATGCCTTGAAGTCAATAGAGTTATTTCAGTTTTATACCACCATACACTACAATAAGAATCTGGCATCATTTTTTTTCCCTCATAAATGGTGACAATTGCTTTTTAAAAAATTCATATCTTCATCTTATTCATGGAGCAAGTATCTTAAGCTTCCATTTAGCTTTGACATCCATGCTAATGTGCTTATATTTGGGGCTGGCTTTGTGCCATATGTTCATAGCATTTTGGGCTTCCCGGTATCCACTGAATTTTACCCGCATTTTCACTCAGAAATGCCTTCCCTCTGCCTTAGTGGTGATCACCATGCACACTGTTCAAGATCCTTATCTACTTTAGTTGGAAAAAGTGAATGGGACGGCCACACCGCAGCAGCAGATTGCTTACAGATCTAAGATGAGGGTCTCCCCTGGAGCCAGTGATGCTTTATCGGTGATGTCTGCACTGCAGCCAGAGGTCTGACAAGCTACTGCTCTCCTGGAGCTCAGCAGCAGTGAGCTCAGCTTGGCCTGCAAAGCCTACCTCTGACACGACAGCCATAACCAGACAGCACAAGAACTCAGCACTGTTAGCAGTACCTAAGCCAGGCAGGCATGCTCAGATGCGAGGAAGATAACCAGACTACAGAGTACCAGGAGAACAAAAACACGCATCCAGTTCTGCCCTCTATAAAGAGTATTCATGACCAGAGCACTAACGCTACATTTTGCTACATTTGCATAAATATCCAAACACTGTTAAATTGCAACAAAAGGGAATTCTACTTACAAAAACTTTCACCGTGGAGAAGTCAATCTTGTCTGTTACTTCCCTTTTGAATTTGCACAGTATGGTGCTACGGTCTGGTTTTTTGGTAATATTTTGGATGCTGAACCATATCTTTTTGGTCTGTGCACCATCCATATAAGACAGATAAATCTCTACCTCAGTTTTAGAAATATTCAAGTTGTCATTTTCTTTCTAGAGGGAAAAAATTTAAGATAATAAACAGTCACCAGACGCGGTAAAAAGTAAAATGATCCCCAATGATTATTTTAAATAAGGAATTGTAGTTATTACTTTCAAACTTACGTATATTTTTAATTCCAGATCAGGATCCAGCTCAGTGTGCAGCTGGTAGTTAATGAACACTGGGTCAGGATGATAGTGTAATTTGGCACATGGTATAAAGGTAGTTTCCACTTTTAACATCATATCCACAACTTTACCCTCTGTTGCATGGCTCAGGATTGGCGTTAAGTAATGATATTCAGATTCATTTCCAGGATACCTAGAGACCTAGAAATGCAATAGCAAAGTTGTAACAGTCATTAAGCACTCAACAGTGGGTACAATTACAAACAGAGGCACTCAAAATCATTTTAACGTCTTCCTGACTTCACACAGATATCTGCTAAACCTCTTCTCTGCGACCAGGGCTGCATGCAGAGCACCTGGGAAAGTTTCTGTGTTGAGCTTGTGTCTACCTTTAAGCACATTTATCACACACTCTGCACGCTGCTGTAAGGCTGATTGCACACTGCTAAGGCAGCTATTTCCCGCAGTGAGACAGGAATAGTGACAGTGATTTCTTCTTCCTTCCCCTCAATGCAGGTGACAAGAGAAGAGCAGGACGAGCTCTCCAGCACCCCTAGGCATTGGCTCTCCCGGCTTAACCCTTCATAGAGGGGAGTTGCTACAGTCACCCCCCTCCCCCATTGGTTATGCCATGGGGTAGTCCTACTGTTTTCTGGTCTCTGTGCTGCAAGCCCAGGAGGCAACAGGGTGCCCACCTCCTCACAGCCAAAATCAGCTCCAATCTCCTGCCCCTTGCTGAGGCAGTGCCACCATTTGGGTCCTCAACACAAGGGCAGAGAGAAGTACACCACCCCCTTTTCCAACACATCCATATATGGAGGCTGGGGAGGTTTAAAAAGGACAAATTTGGAGCAAGTCTCTAGCGCATAGAAAAAAAGGCTCAGGGAATTATGGGAATTATGCAGGAGAGCAGCTTACGTGTATCCGTGATCCTGTACTGAGAATGTGTGCAACTGTAATCCTACAAGTGGTCATATTTATTTTAGTAGGGTGACTGATGTGTGCCTGCAAGTGTTTGAAAAATACTGAGGTCCTCCTGAAACTTTAGGAATAAAACCTAATCCCTTGAAAGACCTCTATTTGGTATTGTAAATGGGATTAAGACTTACGGTGAGGTTTGATCTCTGGTCATCTGAAATAATCACACTGTCCACCACATTAAAATTTCTACCAATCGTAGTAATTTTGCGACCACCACTGTAAAAAGAAAAAAAAAAAAAAGGGAGAGGAAGGGAAGTTAATATTATCTGTTTTCCCACAGATAAATCCTGCATTAGGTCTTCAGCCGTGAAGAAACTACTCATGTGCATTTTGCTTTGGTAACAGCCAATATAATGAAATCAAACTGCAGGACAAGATAATTTGAGCTATAGAGTGTACTTCCATTATTTCCTCATAATGTAATGGTAAATGCTTTTGCTACCGCAAAACCAAATGACTTGATAGCATACACATGCATATCCCTTTTCAGGGACTCTCCACCTTGTTTTCTATTTATGGAGTCAAAGAACTAGACTGTGATTTAATATTCTGTCTTGAAGACCTGGTATTTCACTGCCCCAGAGCAGCCCCGCCTGTGCTTAATTCCTGCCTTCTTCAGGACAAACCGATGGTGCCAGGCACCTCACAGGAAACATTCTCGGCCGTGTTCAGACCATCTGTCTCAGCACACACAATGGTGCTTGTGTCTGAGGGTCTGGCTCACAATCTCTGCTGAACGCAGTTGGAGTGGTTTAAGGTATTATTAATTTCCAGCTGCCTGAGCTGCCCCTCACCTGGAGATGAGGGCATGAGTCCTAGCTGCTCAGCTGCTGCAGCTGCCAGACCAACTTATTACCTCAAATCCACACTTGCCAGCACTTGATGCCAAGACATCAGATTAAGAATGTGAAAGTGGGTAAAAACTGTGCAGGCACAGGGACAGGTGGAAAGCTGCACTGGAGAATATCTTAAAATCACCCTGTAAGTCTTTCACTGGAGCTGTGAGTCTCCCACAGAATACAGCGAAGGCTTGAAAAGGGTTGTTTCAGCTTTAGGGAACCCGGTCCTAAAGCAAGTCTGAGCAGTGGTGATTATTTTCACTTCATTTCCAATTCGCTAATACTTTATGCTGTTTCAGAGGTGAAGGTATATTAGCATCAAGAAATCAAAGTTAATTGGAGTTTGAATTTATGCGTGCTACCCATATTTTAGATTTAGCTTTAGTATGAAATTACTATTTTTGAAATCGTGGATGGGCAAAAAGGAGTTTACAGAATCCTGCAGAACACAGAATCCGTCTTATAGCTATCATGACCCTATCTGTATGTTAAATGTTAAATCAGTTGACCAGCATAAATTCATCCTCCACAACAGGTCATAGCAGTCATCCAAGTTTATATCAGCTGCGGTCTGGCCAAGGAAGGAGGCTTATAGTGGCTCAGTGGGACTACATGTTAATAAATACAGAAAAATATAGAAAGACAAATTTACCTGATCCAGGAGGTATTTGGTGTGATTCCAAAACAAAATGGTACTGAAACATAATGTAGGGTCATTGGTGGTGAACATTTTTTCCCATTAGCCTGTATACATATTCTTTTGGCCTCTTTACGTGTTGGTGGGAGAGCAAATGTCATTTGTGTATCGTTTAGCACATTTCTAACTTTAATGCTGAAGGAGAAAGAAAACAGTCAGATGCCGAAACACAGATACAGATGCCACTATGTCACTCATTGGTGTTACTACACAAAACCTATAACCTAAAGCAAAGGATGAGGAGAGAAGAGGAATTAATCTCTCTTTGAGCTACCAGATGGAACTGGAAAGAGCAGGGAGCTGAAAAGACAAAGTAGGGCATCTTTTGAATGAAGTTGCTATGTGTCACAATAATCACAGAAGACGGTACAGATATTGGTGTTATAGCCTTAGGATGAGGCTATGTAACACAACGTGTGATTTTGCTGTGTAAACTGTGTACTTTGCAGTGTAATTCTCTGGGCTACCAACACATTAGCTAGTCAAGAATGAGAATCTTCAGTTTCCTTTCCTTTCTTCTTTTTCTTTCTCTTTCCCTCTTTCCCCCCTCCTTTCTCCCTTTCTCTCCTTCCTCTTTTTCTCTCCTTCCCTTTTTCTCCTTCCTCTTTGTCTTTGCTTCCTCTCTCTCCCTCCTTTCCCTCTCTCCATCCTTCTCTCCTTTTGTTTTCTGTGGTCCCCAAGAAATTCACGGTTGAACTGAAAATTTAACTGTACCATATGAATACTTTTTCAAGTGCTAGCTATGTAAAACGGTCTTGGTAATTACAGGCAGCCATTGCAGCTGCACCTGAAAATGACTGATTCAGAATAAGATAGCCTAATTATCTAGAGGGTTACATTGTGCAATCATCAACAGAGAAAAGTACATGCTGTTGCATGAGAGATTCCCTTCCCTGGCATGGTGTCTGTGCTTTCACAAGCAGCATCCTAGAACATATGGGGGATATTTTGAAGCAGAGGAGAGTCAAACAAAAGCTGAGGCTTTCCTGTGATCTAACTTCTTGTTGCCTGCTGCAAGGCACAGAGGGCCACAGGTACTGAACTGCCATAACTACTTCTGAGAGCCAGCCAGCTACCCGCCTATCCCTTGTATTGTACCCAAACACCAAATTCATTTCCAACCTTTGGGAATTTAAAGTGGAATTTTAACTAAAGGAGTGCAGAGTACCTCCCCCTCTGTTGAGGAGAGGTCCACGACAACTGTTCACACAACTGTATTGCTAGGGCAAGATGGGCATAATTTTCACCATGCAAAGTAAACAGTAATATTTTTCAGGGCTTAACTCACACATCTGGTTTACAGCCAGTGATTCCAGTCAGTATCATTTTTATGCCTGATGCACGTGTAAAGTTTTCTCCTTTGACTGTTATTTCACTTTTGCCTAATGTAGAAATCCACAACGGTTCAATGGAATGAATGCTGATATGCTATTAGAAAAAAAAGCAAAACAAAATCTGGTTATAAAGAGGCTAGGCAGTTAAACAACAGCTGCAAAAACAACCACCACTCAGGAATGTGGGTTTTATGGCACTAGGATACAGTTTTCTTATTAATTTCATATCTCGTTAAGCCTTATCCTGGGATGTACTGTCAACCACAACTTATTTACAAGCCAACTATTTTTACCTACAGATTTTATATTTCAATTTATCTCATAACAAAGTTGCCCAAAGGAATCACAGTCTGACATACTAGAAGGTAAGTATCTTAAAAACCCAGCTTGAAATTATACATTTTGTGTGACTGTTGAAGAACTAAGAAACAATGCTAGACAATACCCTCGATGCTGTCACTATGAGAGATCAGAGAAACAAATGAAGGCATCTCTCAAGACCTGAAAAGGGGAAGCAGGGTCAAATCCTAGAATGAAGTCAAGAAAGAGCCCCAGAATTAGCTTTATTAGAAAGCTTTTTCAAAGTCATACATAGAGCTAAAGGTACAACACGACTGTAGGGATTTTTTCAGTATCCCATTTTGACGCTAAGTTTACAAATCTATTTTCCAGCATTTAAGAATAATCCTAGTTTGCCATGATGCTGTCACAGTCTTGCAGAAATGTGGCCAATTTTTAAACTGTGCTTTTCTTTGTGTATCTTTATATTTACTTATCTTAAGTTACTAACACTACTGAGCAAGAAGAGAGATTTTTTCCCTAGTGTATTTACTTGATACATTTGACAGCATCTCATGTTTAATCAGTTTTGCTGCTTCCCCAGTTTTATAATCACACAGACTGTTTCCTCTCTATGTATCTTTCAGATAACAAACTGAAAACATTAAAAAAAACCGGAAAATACACATGTGAAACCACAAACTGTTTGGGACCTTCTCAGGCAAATGATTTCTAGCTTGCTTTTAGACTGTCTATAATACTAGTTTAAAATTAGGTTTTAGAGTATCGTGATTTCTGCTGTGATCCTGATTTCTGCTGTGCACCTGTGGACACATATCCACTGGGCAGATCAGCCTTCCCGACTCTGAGATGGGTGCTGGTGCAAAACCTCTCGGAAAAGTCCTTGCCACAGGGTTTTTCTCTCCGCTAATCTTTTCATGTACCCAGAGTAGTACCAAGCCTTCGGGCTGGTGGCCTGAGGGGACCACAGGGGTCAGATCGCCATCCACTGCAAACACAGCATTTGCCCACTTCAGAAAGGTCCCTGACATGTTGTCCCCACATGCTACCATGGCCTGCTGAATGCCGGAGAGCTTGGGAGCAAATGTGAGACCTGTCACAACTGATCGAAAGCTGCAACTTGTGCCTTAGGAGAGGGCAAGAGAGTGCAAAGGCTGGGGCCAGAGGGCCTGCTAAAGGGCCTCCAAGATGACCTCTGGTATGGCTAATGGAGGAGGGCAAAGGAAACCCCTGACAAGCAGCCTGAGGGAGAAAATTCACTCCCGCACTGACCGGGAGATCAGTTTAACCCTTCATATGCGAGCAGGACAACTGAAGCAGAAATCTGAGAGATCAAAGCCAGAGAAACACCAGCACTTTTCTCCACCTGCGTCCCGTCCCTCTGCTTGTGCCCAGCCTCCAGCGCACCAAGGACAGTCAACATCCTCACACAAATCCAGAAGCCAAATACTACAGAAAGGAGTAAAACACTGCTTGGGGGTTCTCACTGGTAACCAGCAGGGAGCCCTGAAGCACAGGAATAACACAGTATGACACAAACATGCAGACTTCCCCCAGAGCTGCATCAGTGTTGTGAGCCCCATGAGGGAAATGGCAGCCATTCCCTGCCCAGGGGTGCAGCGCTTCAGGGCTCCCCCTCCTCTCTCTGACAGGCACCACACACCACCCACTGGGCACCTCAGCTTAGCTTGCCTTGTTTCTTTCCTTACACCAAGAAGAAATGGCATTAAGAATGGTTTACTCTGGAGTTTCAGTCTCCCCTGAAATCGTGCCTTCCCCGCAGCTACACAACATGGACTCCCTCACCAAATCCTGCCTCGGACTCATGGTGTCAGCACAGTCGCTCACAGCCAGCCTCGGCTACTCAAAGAGCCTGCTTCCAGACTTGACCGCCTTGGTCCGCGACGCTTTCCTCGGCAGCAAAAGAAACCTTGAATTTCCTCAGTGAATGCGGGAGCGACCAAGCGTCCTTGGTGGGGTCTGTGGTGCTCATTTCCCCAGCGCCATAGAGCCGCTGACCTTCCGGTCACTGCGTGGCAGGGGGGAGAGACACCCGGCAGCAGGAGGGAAGGGAGACAGTGGGAAGGCAGTAGGATATTTACAAAAAAATCACTAGTTGTGAGGCATGTGATGAAAGCAGCGCAAACCCGTGGAAAGACATACAGCAAGCGAGCACCAGCTCCTCAGGTAATGTAAATCAGCACAGCCCTGTCAACTTCAGTAGAGCTCCACGTTTCTGAACTGCAGCCCCCCAGTCCCCTGGACAGCCCAACGCTTCCCTGGGGTGGTGTAAACAGCAGCAGCCACATCCTCAGAGGTGTGGTTAGCATGGCTGCAGGCCGCAGCCGAGATATCTGCCAGCGGCCCAGGTTAAGCAGCCTCTGCCACCCCTGGGAGCTGAGCCTCTGCCACCCCAGGGAGCTCGTCCCCGCGCCGGCACTGCCTCTCCTGCAGTGCTAGCACGGGGCCCCAAGGCCACAGGAAGGACTGGATTGGGGAACCAGCCCAGATGAAAAACAACCTGCCAAAAGAAAATGGTTATTTCCAGCCAAATCAGTTCCCCGGCCAAGGGTACTGGCACAATAACTCCAACTGCTGCTCCGGCACAGGAAGGGGGAAGGTGCAGCATGGAAACCAGCCGCCGGAGTCAGGAGGTGGGCTGGGGCTGCCACTGAAAAAAAACCCTGTATTAAACTAAATGCTCAGCTGGGGTTGTGGGAAAACACAAATCCTCTCTCTCAGCCCTCCACTAAATTCTCCTTAAAGCACAAGCAGTCAAAAGAGAGCAGGATTTCAAATGCAATTTCAAGCCCTCTGAATGGATCAATCACTTCTAAATAAACATCTGCCTTTGGACTGCCTCTAGTGCTTTCACTGCCTTGTCCATCACTGTCTTTCCAAGATAAGGCGTGTGGAAGAAAGCCATCTCCCAGGCAATTCCAACTATTTACCAATGTCAAATTAATGCACTTGGAAGCAGAGCAAAGAAGAATTTCCTCTGTTCTTTCACCAGTCATAATGCTTTATATGCAGACCAAATCCAGAATATTAATGCTCAGAAGCACAAGTATTACAATCCCACTCATCTCTGAAAAAAAAAAAAAAAAAAAAAAAAAGGATTTGGGGATTTTCTTTAAGAAATCTCATCTGAACAGCTGAATTTAAGAGGTAATTCCTGTCTTCACAGGTAAAAGTTTGGGTAGTTCTAACGAAATGTTTAGAGATAAGAACACAGTTGCTATTTATACCAACCGTGCTACCACTCACAGAAAAGCAGAAACCAAAAGCGTAGGCAGCAAATCTCTATGTACTGACTCATCAGTCAAATTTCTCTTCACTACTCATTTCTTTCCTAACACCTGCATGTCATAAGCAACCACTGATGACAAGATCGCTCAGTTTTATGAAAAAATAAAACCATTTTGGCACCATAAAGAATGAAGGGATAACCTCGTGGTTAAAGGGCTGGCCTACGAGGCAAATCATATAGACTGTACGCTCACATACAGTCTATATGATTTCAATAGAGAAGTCAACAACCAGATTAGAAGGTACACTCCTTCCTTTCCAGTGATCCAGCTTGGGCAGGATGGATGGAGAGTAGCTCCATCTCCAGTTTTGTCTGTAGTCTGGAAGCAAGGAAAATTTTTCCAGAGGTGTGAACAAGGATTTACTAACATCCAGGGATTTCAGTTCCTGGATGCATCCTCTAGCCACTTGTCTGTTATCCAGAAACTGGGTGGCACATCCTCCCCCTCCTTCTGCTCTGCTGGCAGCTATGTTTCAGGAGAAGTTGTGATCCGGCTGCAGAAAATGAGGAAGAGGTTTCAGACCCTGAAATCTAGTTTCACAGAGTTGTCTGTGACAGCAGAACTCAAACATGCATTTAAGCCTAGGTAAGAGATTAGGTCCAAGATGTCTCCTTTGTTTGTTTTTTTTTTGTTGTTGGTCAGCTTACAAGTCCAGCCCTCAGCGCACTGGCTCCTGTGGAGTGCCTAAATACAGCATACAGGGGCTTTGGCATTTAAAGCAATATTGCAAAACTGCACCTAGAGGTAGGCATATGACTATTGCAGTGTTCACTGTCTCAATGCCTGGATGAAAAACACAAATCTTTGTTGGTCCCTTTAAGCACTAACAAAGCACTAAGAAAAAATAGCATCAATATAAGTTCTGCATTGCCTTTCTATGTAACTGACTGCCTCCCCATCCATATCTTTATTATTCCTGCAAAGTCCTCTCATTTTACATAAATTTCTCTGCCAACCCACAGAACCCAAATAATGCTCATCTTAAAGTGCTAACTAACCTCTGTTTTCTGTGCAGTGGCGATCTCCTTGGAAGCAGCTGCATTACAACTATCCTGAAAAAAATCAGCATTTCACCATGTCAGGACAAGGAAGAGACAGATTGCTGTTCAGATGTAAAAAATACAAGGAGAAGGCATCACAGGGGATTCCAGCCCTCCCCAACAAACTTCACCTGGCAGGTGGTGGCAGAAGAGACACGCATCCATTTACAGCTGGCACACTCACCCTTGTGTATACACCGTGAGCAGCTGGTAACACAGAAAACAGAGTTTTTGTAAGACACAGGGACTCAATCTAGATTCAGCCATGAATGTGAAATTTCAAGTGACAGAAAAAAGCACAAACCCAAGAGAATAACCTGGCAAACATGTAATGAAATGTGTAAAACACATAACCTGCATTTACCCTCCAAGCCTATTGTTCTCTCGTGCTTATTCTGAGGACAAATTTAGTATGAAATACAATCTGTGCTGAGATGCTGAAAGTCATAAATTTCTAAAAAGCATGAAGCAGACGGAACACTTTGGGTTTCATTTTGCTATGTTTTTCTCCAGTACATAAGTGGCCAAATAGTACATTTTAACCAAAAAAGGGCAGAAAACCATCACTGATTCTTTCACAGCTTGCCTGAACTTCTGTTCTGTGTGTGTCCTGCTAGCAAGTATTGCTAGCTTGCTATTCCCTTCCCCTACCAAAAAATATGCCTGTTGGAGACTAGTTTGCCCCTTCTTGCTTTGCAATGCATCTATCAGCATGGAGGAGAGCCAAGAGCAGCACAGGCCCTCTCCACGCATGCTGAGAAATGCTCTGATTTAGAAAGAGAGCTCCTTCCCTGTGTTGCTCCAGGGACAGGGAAGTAATGCGTCACTTCCCAAAACGCAGGAGTTCAATTTCATCCCAGGTGCCTACGAATTATCCTCTTTGCATAGGGGAGGAGCATTCTGATGGGAACACTGCAGTTACCTGAAGCATACATGAGCCAGATCTTTCTAAGTTTTAACAACAACAACATATCATAAAGGGTTAGGCCATGTACGGGGCACAAATGCTTTCTACTGCAAGCTCTTAACAAAGAGCGTGGCTCTGAAAAATAATGTGTACGAAACAATAGGTATTCATCATTCCTATTAGCAGATTCGATGTTACTTTCTGGTTTAATTGTATTCATGTTACCCATGGACCACAATTAAACTGCATATGGCTCAATTAAAAACCAGCTCCATAAAGTGACTTTTACAGAATCTCCTGACTCCTCTGATCTAGGTCTTATGCTGAGTACCAGGGGCCCACCTTTTTCACAAGGACAAAAAAGATTTTAATGTCATTGTGACATCCTTTATTATCTCTACAGGCACCTGTCATAAATTCAGTCACTGTAATGACTCTCCTACAGCTAGCTGCCATTAAATAAAAGAGTTATCAGAAGAAGTAGCTTTCTAAGGATAATTAAAAAAGAGGAGAAGGAGGAAATGGGCCAAGAAAAGGGATCTGACTATGTTTAGTGAAATGTACTTCCTTAATAAACACAAAGTAAAAGAATGATCATATTTCAGCCCTCCTCTCCCCCCGCCCCACCCCTAAACACCTCAATGAACTTTAATAGGAACCAGGCTCTTACTTTTTCAACCGAAATGTTTGTGTGATATTCCAAGAGCTTGAGGACAGCGATGCTTCGAGAACAAGACAATCTGGAAAAATGTGACTGTTAGACATATGCTGGATCTTACAAGAAATAATTGAAAAAAAATATTGAGTTGAAAGCTCACATGCTTTCAGCTGTTCTCTAGATGGTATGCACCTTCTCATACACACATTCACTCACACTTCAGACTGATAAAAATAACTAGACTTTGTTCTTCCATAGCATCCTTCAGCTGAGTTATTCCAAGACTTTATACACACTCATTAATTAAGCTTGATGCCACCACTGCATGACATACAAAAATAATGTTATTGTCAGGATACGGATAAGGAAATGCTACCACAGATATAAAATCACCTCCCGAAGAGCACACAGCGGCATATTATGGCACAGCCAGAACCTGAATTCAACCCTTGTAACACAACAGACTGTTCTAATGCAAGAGACCCCAACATACCATACTTCTCCCTCTTTCTGTCTCAAAGACTTGGTTTCAGAATCTTCTTTTGTAATCTACGCAGTAGCAATTTTCATCCTATTTAAATCTTTTATGATTGCATGAGTCAATTTGCCATTATTTCAGCTAGCAATTACTATACCAACAATTCACTGGCAGCTGTGGAATGAAAGAGTATCTTCTCCCATGAGCAGAATACCACATCGAAAAGCAGAGTTAGATATATACCACTTAAGCCATGGTCCCTTTCATCTGTGTGCCTGCAGATGTGTACGTCTGCGAAATGAATGACTGTCTGAGATCAAATGAAACCCATGTCTGCAGACTTCTCTGGCTTCTCTATGCTAAGAAGTAGATAGCTTTTTAACCCAAGAAAGTTACATAGATTTAAAGCACACCTACCTTGCAAAGGTAGAGAAAGCCTTGTCTTTATCACAGGCTGGCCTGTTCAGATGAAAACCAGCTTTGGCTACATCTATACTGTTAAATTAGAAGTATCTCCTGCTCTACACATCAGCATGGCACTGGGGTGCTCACTGCAAAGGTCACCTGCACTGCTAGTTAGAAACAACCCTTACTAAACAGATAGCAAAGAGTCTGATTTTTAAAGGTATTTTAATGCTTGAAGATATGGATGAGCACACACAGGCATCCTGAAGTCCTTCACCAAGCTCCTATTTGCATCTCCAGAAATCTACATATCTGCAGAAATCTGACATGTTGGGCACAAAATTGCTTAAATCACTTGCCTAGGTCATTATATGAGAAGGGTCTCAAGCCATGAGCTACTGAAAAACAGTATTTTACTAGGAATAATAAGTAAAAGTAAGGAATTTATCTGCT
This sequence comes from Larus michahellis, assembly GCF_964199755.1. Classification (NCBI taxonomy): domain Eukaryota; kingdom Metazoa; phylum Chordata; class Aves; order Charadriiformes; family Laridae; genus Larus; species Larus michahellis. Next base: position 50,156,127 of record NC_133896.1, on the reverse strand, counting down.
TCTAGTAGAGCTTGTCTTCTCTTTTGAGTTTGTATAGATACCTTAAAAACAACACTGTCAAATATGGTTTCCTGATTTTGTCTGTGTTGAAATTAATGGAACCTATTATTTTCTGTATGGCCTGGGCTGACCTTTCAAGACACACCAGACTGCACTGAGTAGCAGGTATTTTTGAAATGTTTTTTTTTCCAAAAATTATACCTGAAGGAGTTTTGCAAGTGCATCTTCTTGTGAGACTAAGGTCACTTTACACGAGGTACCATAAATAGTCAACGTAACTTCCACACTTGCATTATTCACTAATATATCTCAGCTCGTAGGAGCACGTGAATGGCAGTAATACTGGCAGGCACAAGCTGAGCTCACAGACTTCCGATTAACACTGTCAAAGGGCTCATCTTTGGCACAAAGCACAGGCAAGGCGGACTAGCTTCTGTAACACTATATGCTAATAACCTGCTAATGGAGTAAGAGAAAGCCTTAGGCCGAGAAGACAGAGAACAAAAACAAGGTAGTCCATAATTATAAGAAAACATGGCTTTTGGGTCTTGGTCAATAAAGGACTTTTTTTTCTTGTCCAATGCATTTGTCTCTTAAAAATCCACTAACAGTATTTACTAAAGACAGCTTAATAGACCAAAATACTAATGGATATAACCCTAGCTGTCACCTGCTAGAGACAAAGTCTTGTCTTCTCAATTCCCAAATCAATATTGGACAGGAACTCAACACACCACAATTCTACGATGCCAGTGGAGCTTTTCCTGTACAAAGGCCAACAGATGAGCTCCTGAGATCCCAATATTCCAAGGAACCTCATTCAGGGGCAAGGGCCTCTGAGGGAGAGAGCGCTTGTTGCAGCACTGAGCTCTTCAGAACAGGTCATTGTGAATTCTGCTTAACATTTCATTCCTCTTTCTACACAAAGGTATTATAAGAGAATCAGATTCATGCAGAGTTATTACATGTCTTTTGGGCTATATTATCTAGGAAAAGATAAAGGCAGGCATTTATCTGAATTTTCTGTTCCTCTTCAAGTCACTTAAGAGCATATGGTATCCTTGAGCTTGCTATCTTTGTCCCTTAGTTTAGATTAAAACTCTCTTTCGTATTCTAACATAAGCAACTTTAAAAAGGTACAAGGTCAACCTGTACATAAAAAGCTTTGTGCTTCTATACAGACCCTTGGAAGCAATGCAAGGGGAACGTTTTCCTCCTACCAGTCAAATAAGACTCTACCGTGAAGGATTATCATCTGATCTTTGAGACCAAAGCCTAGAGAACAGCTCAAAACTCTAGACACTCAGTAATTTACCACCTCATTCTAAAACTTGCAGATCACATGCATGATGCGTCCAATACAAATGGCTCAGGTCTCTAATTCTGAGAACTACTGGTAACCAAAGTAGAATTATTACAAAATGATTCAATCACTAATTCAGAAATAGGAATGAAATCAAGTCAAAAAGATGTACCAGCCAAATTGCCCCAGAACCATATACTTTTCTGCTAACCCTCTACATGGGACAACCACTTTCTCACAAGTGTCTAAGTTAGACTGAAACAGTTAATTGAATGTTCAGATTATTTATTGTACAGACATTCAGATTCTCCTCTTATTTATGCTAATACAGTTTCTTGCAAAAACAAATTCTGTTTGCAGATAAGAGAAGCATTAAGATGGGTTAATTTGTCAAGGCAGAGCACTGGCCCAACACTGCTTCCATAGGTCCAGCCAGTTTGATTGTCATTGCAGCTATCTTAAGTTTCCATAGACAGCGATTAATGGCACCATGTAAATATACTCCTAATGCTAAAAGACTGCACTGCTACAGGCCAAACTGAAGAAGCTGCTTCTAGCCATAGAACACGTCTTATTACTTCTAGAAAGGATTCCATATTAACAAATCTTTAACTATCAAGAACAGCGTGAGTATACTCAAATTGCTTGGCAAAACAGGAATATTTTTTTTTCCAATGACATTTAATGAAAAGCATTACCGACTCTCACACTTGTTAGGCCTGTGTTTATGCTCAGTTCTCCTGAGTAATAAAGGACAGTGAATAAGTATTAAATACATGTAATAGTAAAACATACCGTTATCAGTTACCACCAGAGTGGTTAGATTGCAGAAACAGGATGAGTTTTTCAGTACTACATTTTCATAAAATATTTCAACAGGTTTTACAATTTTTATCACACAGGAAGTAAGAATTTTGCTTATGCTTGCAGCCACAGCAACCTATAAAACAATAAAAACAAGAATACAAAAGATGCTTGTTATTACATCGTCACCTTGTCTTTACAGAAAACTAAAAAGTATGAAATGTACAAAATGAAAATTTTTGGGGTGGAAGCAGACAATTCACTAGGTAACGTCTCAAAGGAGAGGGCCTCCCTCAACTGAAGAAGCAATACAAAGAGTCCTGAAAGGAATAGCATCACTTACTTCCATAAGGTATGTGAGTGGAGAAATCCGGAATAATTTTGGATTTTAAAAAGAGAATTTTTCTATAATAGTGCTATATGATGTTATATTCCCTTAAAAGTATTTGAGTAAGAATGTACAAACCCTCACAGAGAGATGACGTTTGCATCCACAACCAAAGTGCACTTAATTATAAAACAGAATTTGTCTTGTAATGAATTATGCGTTGTTTCTGGCTGAGAGCGCTTTACAAATATGATCACATTAGTGCATTCAATCAGGAAACCAGAAACAATAGCATGCAGATTAAGTGGCCAGTCACAATACTTTATAATCAAATAGTCAAGGCTGTGTGTTTTGTGAACAGATACTGAGCAAATACTAACATCAAACACTTAAAAGATGTATTTGTGTTACCATATGTGTCTCAGTGAATGTTTTGTTAACTTGTTACAAAGCTCAGAACTTACATAATGCACTTGATACATAGTCACTGGAAATATTAAAATAGCTGATAAAGTGGAAACGTTTCCTTTGTCAGCATAGTGAATTTTTGACTCAACATCATGAAGTACAGCTTCAGGATACATTTTTTAGGAGAGGAAGAGAATATCTATCTGATCGACACATTCAACTTACTGGGATTTTCAATGCATTTGCCAATTGTTGAGATAAGAGGGACTCATATAATATATGGAATGTGGTGACAAAAGAAGGGAAGCTGCAATAAGCAACAAAATGACATATTTTAAGTCACAATAAAGAAACACGCATAAAAGTGGGTGTACATACCTGATTTTTTTCAGGGAAACTTAACAGGATTTTCAGATCTTTATCAGGTGCATGTGAAATGTTATACCAATCCTTTGTGCTGTTTGAACAATTTGCTTTTAATGTGCACCTAAAAGTATACACAAAATTATATGAGCTTCCTTATGGTAGCTTTGACTTCAGACACTGTACTTCAACTTATTTGATGTTATTGATTTTTTACAGGAATGCTATTGATTTTTTACAGGAATATGGTTACAACTGCAAAATGCTTCAGGAAAACAATCAGTAAAATCTTCTGCTTATCAAAACAAATTACAATGCATTGATATATGCTACAGGGTCCTGATTAAGTCAATGGCACTCAAAGAAATATTAGATGCTTAGCCAGTAATAGCAGACTTGGTACCCCAGGATGGAATACATCATGCCCAACTTTTGATTGCATTGTACAGCTCAAGATGTGACACCCCCAGTTACCCCTACACTCAATGTGGAGAAATATACTCTTTGAGGGTGAAATTCAGCTAACCTGTTTTAGACATTCATATAAAAATGAAATCAATCACACTATAGAAACTGCTCCTTCTCTCCGAAGAGTATAAGAGGAGATGGGGATGAAACTCAGATGTAGAGCTATGCTACGAATGTGTACAGCTGATGAGATGCATCCTCCTTCCTAATCTCCTCTGTCGTCCAGTGATGTGAATGGTAATCTTTCCCTTTTATGTCAGTGCACTTGGTTAAAACCACTGGGTTTGAAAAGGTAGTTCAAAACAGCTTCCTCTGTCTTGAAAAATAAAATCCATTTCAGAAGAAGGATAGCACAAAGTAAATAAAAATGTTACAGATGCCAAATTGTAGAAAATAGAAACTATACAATAAAAAATTAAGGAAGAATGAGGAAACACAGGGATATGCAAGTACTACAAAAATTATACCTATTAAAAACATGCAATAAAGAAGAGAATATAGGCATACAAATTAGATGGACAATCACTGAGTTTGAAAGGTGAATCCTTAAAATACTGTCTGCAGTGAAGTTAATGAACAATCCATAGATTAACTCCAAGTCATGTCATGTGGCTAGCAATTAAAGACAAGTGCTAACTGTATGTATGTTATTGTAATATTAAGATTGAATACTTAAAAATAAATGTAACTTTTAATATTGTTTTAATAATCCTGCTTTTCTACCAAATGTAGAAGAATTTGTAGCTTCAACCATGTGATCAGTGACATGTGCCTTAATGAACTAATTATTCCTTCACTAAAAACTAGAAACGAATACATACTTGCAAAGCAAGTGCCTTTTTCATGAGGAGTTCACTGTATAAACATATTTCACAAACAATGTGTTTTCTGTCCAGAAGGAACAGCACAAGAATGCCTTTCAAGAAAAATATCCCCCACTTTCTAAAATGTCCGAAATAACCCCACAAACCACAGAAAACATAAAGCCATCTTCTCTGTAGATCAAGACGTTGGCAACTGGAATGCAGTTAAGCACAAGGTCACTTCCTTTGTGGTCTAACTCAGGAAACTGAGTTCCTGCTGCACAAGAACCTGGTGAGGCTTTGCATCTGAATACACTCAGATCATAAATATACTGTAAGAAATTTGGACTATGCCTGACATATTTCAAACTGTCTTCGGACCTAGGACAAATTTCAGCCTCATTTATATCTCTCTTCACCTTACTGAGATCACAAAGGTCCATTAGCACCACAGTTTTAGAACCACAGAGGATGGGATCTGTCATCAACAGATGTGCATAAACCAGATGCTTATCCGAATATGTAAAGGGAGAACTCTCAGTGGCAATGATGCATGGAAGAGACATCCTATATTTTTCATCCAGGCTGAGGATCATAATGTTGAAGATGCAAAGAAACACACTTGCGATACTTGGCACTAAATAAGCGTATGCATTTCAGTGACACTAAAACTAAAATATTAAAAAAGAAAACTCTTTATAAAGCTGAATATTTAAAACTGTCCTAGGACAAAGTTATTTGCCTTCTTAGACTGCCTGAGGAACACAAGCAGTGAACTTGTTTCACTCATCTACAATGAAGAATCTGAGAGTTTAACGGCAAAAAAAGTAATGCCACCCAGGACCCACGACTGGAGGGTAGCAAATGTAGCACCCATCCACAAGAAAGGCATAAAGGAGGATCCGGGAAAGTATAGACCTGTCAGTCTGACCTCGGTACCATGGAAGGTCATGGAGCAGGTCATCTTGAGTGCCATTACAAGTCATATAATGGACAAGCAGGGGATCAGGCCTAGTCAGCACGGGTTTATGAAAGGCAGGTCCTGCCTGACGAACTTGATCTCCTTCTATGACAAGATGACCCGATTATTGGACGAGGGAAAGGCTGTGTATATTGTCTACCTAGACTTTCAAAAAGCATTTGACACTGTTCCCCGTAGAATTCTCATGGAAAAACTGGCTGCTCATGGCCTGGATGAGCATAGGATCTGCTGGATCAAGCACTGGCTGGATGGACGGTCCCAAAGAGTGGTGGTCAATGGCGTTAAATCCAGCTGGCGGCCGGTCACAAGTGGTGTCCCTCAGGGCTCAGTGTTGAGACCATTTCTGTTCAACGCTTTTATTGATGACCTTGATAAGGACACAGAGTGTATCATCAGCAAGTTTGCAGATGACACAAAGCTAAGCGGGAGTGTTGATCTACATGAGGATAGGGAGGCTCTACAGAGAGACTTGGATAGATTGGACCGATGGGCCAATGCTAACGGAATGAGCTTCAACAAGGCCAAGTGCCGGGTCCTGCACTTGGGCCACAACAACCCCATGTATCGCGACAGGCTTGGGGAAGTGTGGCTGGAGAGCTGCCTGGCAGAAAAGGACCTGGGGGTTCTAATTGACAAGCAGCTGAATATGAGCCAGCAAGAAAGCCAATGGCATCCTGGCTTGTATTAGAAATAGTGTGACCAGCAGAAGGAGGGAGGTCACCGTCCCCCTGTACTCAGCACTGGTGATGCCACGCCTTGAGTATTGTGTCCAGTTCTGGGCACCTCAATATGAGAGAGATATCGAGGTGCTGGAGTGAGTGCAGAGGAGGGCAACGAAGCTGGTGAAGGGTCTGCAGAATAAATCTTATGAGGAGCGATTGAAGGAGCTGGGACTGTTTAGTTTGAGGAAGAGGAGGCTGAGGGGAGACCTCATCACTCTCTACAACTACTTGAAAGGACATTGTAGAGAGGTTGGTGCTGGTCTCTTCTCACAGGTCATTAGCCATAGAACAAGAGGGAATGGGTTCAAGCTGCAGCAGGGTAGGTTTAGGCTGGACATTAGGAAAAAAAATAAAAAATTTTTCACAGAAAGAGTGGTCAGACACTGGAATAGGCTGCCCAGGGAGGTGGTGGAGTCACCATCCCTGAATGTGTTTAAGACTCGTTTAGATGTGGTGTTAGGGGATATGGTGTAGGGGAGAACTTTGTAGAGTGGAGCTGATGGTTGGACTTGATGATCCCAAGGGTTTTTTCCAACCTAAATGATTCTATGATTCTATGACCCAGGGTTGTTCTTGTCTTCATGCCAGGAAAAAAATGTGTCTTTTGTTGCTCTAAAAGCTGACCTTTAACACTCAAACAACGCACTATGGAGACCGGTCATTTCATAGGCAGCAGTCGCAAAGGGGGAAGTAGACCATCTGATGCCCCTCAGCATAAATTCTCACAATTGCCCTGCACCGGCCAAGAGTAACACAAACTCCACTCACATAAAGATGAGATTATTTTGCTATATCCCTATTTTTGGACAACTGATATTGTTTGCAAGCACACTGCAATAAATATAACAGATAAATATTATTTGTGAACCCCATGGCCCTGAAAGTTAACATACAGACACAGACAACCAAAATACCAATGCTGCAAAAGTAACTGAAAGTTTCTGGAGTCTGGCTTTCTTGGAAAGGTGGACTGGATGGGAGTCTATACAAGTACTCATAGACATGTGTACAGAGAAAAAGCAGAGTCAAGATTTTTTTTAATCTTTCACAGCAAGCTAGTTCTTTACACTACTAAAAATTCCTCTTCACAATTGGAATCGAGTTCTTATTTCCTTATGATAACACGATACCTATGCATACTGGCTCATTCATATTTACTTAAGTCTCTGCTTCAATAATCTTGTATTAACTACAGATCCTACTGAGTTTGCCCTCTCTGCCTTGCTAAAGCATACTGATTTCCTCATGGAATGAGAATGTGGTTTCAGAGAAAGTTTTGGCTTCCTTTTCCAAGGTACCAGCCGCTGAATGGAGTCCACAGATGTTACAACCACCGAACAAATTCAAAAGTAATTCTGGTCACGTCAAATAACTAAGATATTTTGTGTTATTTCCATATGGAAAATACACGTGAAACATCAGTGCCTTGTATTGGAATAATTTCAGCATACTTCAGGTAAATCTGATTCATCTATAGAAAATCTATAAACATTAAGAGAAATCACACAATGCTATGACTAATTGTTTTGAACAATTGTAAGTGAAAAGGAGAACTTATATATTTGTCCCTATGGAAGAAAGAGTAGAAATAGGAACAGTGGAAACATTTTGTTTCATTTTGTTTTCACTTGCAATAAGATGTGCAGATTTTTTCATCAAAATACTGTATTTCAGTTCACGCTGTCTTTAAAATGAAGCACTGCTGATAAGTTTTGTTTAAAAAATGGAGTGCATATTTAATTTAAAATTTATTTCCCAATAAGAGTATAAAATATATCATCGATCTCAAAATTATTACGGAATATATTGCTTTAGTGGACTTGTATGGACTTTGATTAAAATACTGGCTAAAAATATATCTTCCTGTTTTTCTAAAGCTTCACTCAAGAGCCCTCTCTTCACAAAACCAAATATTTAATCATGCTAAGTGCTTAACAGTGAAAAATTACGTGGGCGTTGAATGGGGTTCATATTGTAGCAATTCGTTTTTTCTCCAATTTCTGTTTCAACCAGATGGAAACTTTTGGTGATTCCCCTCATAAACAGGGGATTTACTTATAACTGTTATTTGCAAACTCTTTATAAGGTAACTAAAAGCCTGAAAAGCTTAGCACTGTAACATATACAGTTTCCAACAAGGTAGCAAAAGAGAGTTTGAAGAAAACACATTAGAGAATAAACACCTACTCTCTTCTAATAACTATCTTTGCAAACACAAAGTAGCAGATCTGCAGGAAAATCATGTTAACGTTGAAACAAACCAAAATGGGTTGTATTAACCTTCTAAAGGAAGGCTACTAGTAGAATTCCTCAAAAAACAATCTTATAACTACTTTTGTCTAATGTTTTAATCAGTGATGAACTGGCATAAAAGAAGGTTTACACTGTGGATATCTGATGATGACACAAAGGTGGGAACACTACCATGCAGGAAGATGAAAATATAACATAGGAAAACTTGGATAACCGTGAAATGGGATGACATTTCAAAGCATGAAGTACAAGAACATGTACCTAGAGCAATAAAAATCTCACAACCCATATGTGCTATAGACTGGAAACTCATCAGTTGGAAAGAAAACAAAGAAAGAGAAGGACGTGGGGGCATTGTTTGGTCATGGATGATTGTGGCCCATCAATGTGATGCAGTCATGAAACAGACATTTGTGATCCCAGGACACGCTAACTAAGGTGCTTCCTGGACAGACTGGTTAAACACCATTGAGCAAGGCACAGCTGAAATCGCTCCTGGAATACTGTGACAGTCCTGGCCATCCTTATTTTAAAAGGATGCATAAACTTCACAGAAGGGCTACTGGAGTGGAGTTAAGAAAGGAGTGTCTTATGTGAGAGGATCTTAGTGAAGCTAGCTGTTTCAGGCACACCAAAATGAAAGTGAAAAAAGAGACCGTTTCCACAAAAACACTGAGAAGATAAGTGTGAGGGAGGGGGAAAACCTATTTAAGCCAAGGTGATATAAGTACCAGAACAAATGAGTATAACCTGTCCATGAACAGACACGTGATGAAAATAAGCGGACAGATTTTAACCAGCAGAACAATGAGACTCTCAGATAGTCACACTACCAGGGCAGGGAGGACAAAACACTTGTCTAAATTTAGGATGGTCCTTGTTTAGTTTATGAATAGGTTTACACGATGCAGTTGCTTGCAATTGCCACGACTAGGCTTGATGACTCAGGAATTTCCCCAGTCCAGGCCAAAGATGTACAGCATCTTTCAAACCTGCTTCAAAGAAAGCAGCAAAACTAAGGACTCAAATGTGAGGATGAAGTGTTTAGAAAGAAAGTCTCTGGCCCAAACCAAAGGCGGTGGTTCCAAAGCAAGGAACTATGAATACGGAAGACAACTGAGCACTCTTTCCCTGTTCTCATATGCAAGATGCTCCTAGCTATTAAGATGCTTCAAGCACAAGTATACAATTTTATCTCTCAATCAATTTGGAAGGGAAAAACATCTGTTCTAAAATGAAAATAATTTCTTCTTTTCAGCCCAACTTCTATTTTATGGGTAGATCTCGAAAATCTGCGGGTTAACATGGTCTTTAAAAGGTGCAGAGCTCCCTTTCACATGACAATAAAGTGTCTCACATTTATGGCTATGACTGATTCCATAAAAATTCAGTCAATACAATCTTGATACTGAATAGCCCCAACCCAGTCAAAATGAACACCAACTAATAATGCACTGTTTTTATAAGAAAATCTAAAATACCAAAAAATACCTTTGATAGAAAGAACACCACCCACAGTGGGGATCCTTTGCAGATAAGCATTCTTGCTCGGAAACATATCTGTCACAATTTGCAACTGGTATTCTTCTCACCTAAAACCAAAGAATGCAAAACCACACTGAATTAAAATAGTCTCCATAAAGAGGGAAATTGAGGGTTACCATTAAAAATCTGACAGCAACCACGCACGATCCCTTCAGGAAAGTTTCGTTATGGACACCCCTCTGCCAGAAGACCTTTGGATAGAAATATGCAGCCTAATTTACACACGCTGTATTTTGCCATCAGATGATGAAACTCCTCTGACAATGACAAGGCCAGCATGGACAGAATAATGCAGGAAAGCCTAATTAGCAAAGTAAATTATAGATAACAATAGAAAGGAGGTATATTTTAAAAATAATGTTCTGCTTAGCAGAACATCATTTTCTTCTCATCAGAACTGAGATTTTTAAATGACTGATGGAGGTTCATCCAAAAATGCATGCGCGAACCAAAATGCATCTGTGTTTGCATCACCATGTCAGCTAACTGCATGTGCACACTAGAACAAACACATGCAACTACTTAGCATGCATGAAAATGCCATTTCAGTAAGTCAATGTAGGTAATTGTGTCTATATTGTATGTAGCTATACTTGTACATTCAGCTTGAATATCCTAGCCAGCCATTTTCAGAAAAGGAAAAGAAAAAGAAAAAGAGAAAGCTGATTACAAATACTGAATACAAATACAAATATTATCATTATTATTATTATTAAAAATATTAATTAATAATGTTAGTAAAAAAAATATTCCTGATTCAAACATTTTTTTTTACAAATTAGAAAGAACTGAAAGTTCCTATATTTTGTGAACAGAAACCAGGATACATGGCTTTCTGCAGAACTATATTTACTGTTTTTTACAGCCGTAACTTGTAAAATACCATTTACCTGACGGTGTGTGAGATAATCAGTTCAGAAATCAGCCAACATCATAGACTACTAGCAAGCTAAAAAAGACAGCGTAGAAACCTTATTTAAGCTCCAAGAGATGATCAGAGAGAGGCATTTATTCCTAAAAGCTGTTTTTCCTCTATAACAACTTGCTCTTTTATCAAAGCTAAAGAAAATTCATGCTTTTACTTCGAATATCTACGTATACCTTTGACTGAAATTTATGGATTCTTCTGGATTTATGATAGATGGTTTATATCAGTTGGGAGTTCTTCTAACAACTTACCCACTCTCTCTCAGACGGCAGGCTAAAATGCTGTGTTGGCGGCTGGAAAAGTGATTTTATTGTAAATGAAGGTAATCAAGTGCTGGGTGAAATCCTGTCCAGGTAAGATGGACAGCCAGCCTTCATGTTTTCACTGCCATGTTCCCTGCTGCTGGCAAGACAAAGGAATTTGCTGAGCTGATGCTCAGCAGCCGCTGCAGGATGTGCTGCAACTACTGCATTGGCTCCTGGGAGCCGCTCTCTGTTTGAGATGCAGCGTTCGCTCGCATGCAGTAGCTCCCAGTGATTGCTGAACTCCTTGGCCTCACTATGCATACACATTAATCACTTCTGATTGTGTTTTGTTTTGCTGTGCCTAACTGAAGACGATGAGACTTTTACCACTGATTTCAGCAGAACTGAGACTTCAAAGCCATCTCTCAAATTAAGAGATTTCTCCCCATTAGAAACTCCATAACTGACTAGCAGATCCTGGCCTACCAATACCTGGATTGCTAATTCAGAACTCCGTCTCCAAAGAGTCTGCAAGTTTTGTTTGCTAACTCCAAGCTTGATTCTGCACAATGCCTCCAGGAAAAAGAAGAACAAAGACTCTCTCGACCGAATGACATAAAATAAGCATGGGATTAAGGGTGTAGCAACAGTGGGCAGCAGTTGTAGCAACAATGGGCAGCACCATGACAGTGGAGGCTCTTTGGAGCTTTGCAGAAGTGCAGCCCAAACTTAGACAACATAACCAGGTATTAGATGTAAAGTTGATAACTGCTGTTTGGACATTTAAGGTCTAACTCTGACCCAAACTGATGCTTCACTTATAAAGTAGCAGAAATCCTTAAAGCAGTAGTTTACTTGAATTTATTATTTTATTTAATATTGTGCTTACCTTATTGTCAGAGGAGAGATAGATGTAGTTGTTATCTACTGGATCAAGTCGAAGTTTGTGGAAAATGGACGTCTCTTCCTTAATTTCATACAAAACCTCTGGGCAATTAGATTCCATATTCTCATTAAGAATAGCCTAAAACACACAGAATTAAGTTATTCACAAGTCCTTTTATTGACCAGTCAGCATTTTAAACAAAAGCCTGATTTCAGCTACATCAGAGCTTCTGAGCTCATTTACTTGTTCAATTCACCTACTGCACTGGCTCTCTCACTGCAGAAAGACGGAAGAAAAGACCACTAGAACAGAATTTCAACAAAATCCATGACAGACACATTTTGCACTGAATCTGGCACTAGTTTAGAGTATGTAACATTCCTCCCACCAAGTATATTCGTGATTGACGCAGAAACTGAATGTGGAAGAGACACCTGTATCCCAAAGTCATAACGTGTTAAGTACTCCTGTGATTGAAGAAGAAAGTATTAGCATTCAGGAGACAAATTAACATCCAGTCACCCATAGCGTAAAAATGAACCTACGCAACTGACTGACAACAGTCTTCAGGACAGAAGTTTCTTTGTGGCTTCTGTGAGTATACGTCTGAGATGGTATTTCTTTTTCTTACCTTGCCCAACTCTACAGTTTTCCACCACCCTTCTCACAGAATTCAAGAAAACCAGAGACCACAGAAACTTTATTCTGCAATTTAATAAGCACACCAACATTGAAATAAATGAGGATTTCCATAAACATGACAAAACAAAGGATATACGTTCATGGTCTCCACCGTGTTAAGGAGACGCGGAAGACTTTAATTTCATTTTTCATTATGAAAAACATAGTGAAATCAAATGGGCAAAAGCTTTTCAAGCTCTCTACTATATTCCTCTCCAACTGCCTGCTTAATAAAAACAAAAAATGAGAGTCACCCTTCGCAGTGTAGACAGGAAATGCACATTCTTGCAAAACCCAAAAAAAATTAAAGTATAAAAGACATTTGACTGGATGGTTGAAAAGTCTGAGAAGGAGATAAGATGACTTTCACTTCCAGGTGATCGATTTAAGCTAGTGTAGGTCAACTATTCAGAAGCTAAGGCAAAATGAATCTTGGCTTTTCTCTCTAACGGACAGCTATTCACATCACACAAATAGGCTAACAAACAAATAAATATGCTTCCAAAATCTAACAATATTTAACATTTCTCCTGGAAAATCAAAGCAAGGAAGGAAACAAAAGACAGAGTAACTGAGAACTCCACACCCCATAAATTGATACTGTGGACATTGGCAGTTTAATGAAATGTTTCCATGAATTTTAAGCGGGGTACATAATTGCTTTTGAAAGTTATCTTGCTCTCCAAGTAATAATACTGCAGTTACTTCACAAACAAACAAAAAAGAAATAGAGATTCAGGGGATTATATCTGTTTATGATACAGTGCCTAAACCAGAAAACGTTTACCCACTTGAACACAGCAGCAGCTGATGGAGGAAGGAAGAACTGCCACACTCAGCTTACCTTCAGTAACTGTCCATCATCTGTTCCCAAAAACAAAACTATCTGATTCAAAACAACTGTGCCATAAACAGCCACTAATCCAGAGTGAATCAAGGTAGGTAATTTCTTGATTGATCGTGCGTCCTGAAAATCAGATATAAGAGAAAGCTATTACGAAATCATTCACCCATAATGCAAAAGGTTAAGAAAAAGAAGAATCCCTGGAAAGATTCTCAGAGAGCTGAACTTTAGACAACACTTTCGGTACTATTTTAATTCTTACACGATTTCAGAGCAACATACCCTTGTAAATGGTACATGGATCATGAAACTACTTATTTTTTATACACGGCAAGTAGTCACACCTGTAACAAAGATTACATCAACTGCGGCTAAATCACTGCCCACAGTGAGACACAGACTTGGCCTAACAGCAGCAAGTTACTTTGCAACAGAATTTCTCTTTTTTGGGACATAACGCCCTGGGCTTATTCTGAATTGCCAGTTCTTCTCAATGAAGGCGTGCTTTGCCATCACCTGACTGCAACTATCATGAAGACTACAAAATACAGTCAGCAACCACTTTTAGAGGCATGTAAATATTCTAGAGAAAGGAGGCACTTCAAACAAACAGAATTTTTTGTGTGCGTATGTGTGTCAGAAAATGCAGAGCTTCATCCTCCCCTTTCTGGTTTCCTGCTTTACACTTAAGGAAGTTGAGACTTGCGTATTACATAAATACAAAAATGAGATAAAGCAGCATAAAGTTCATGTCAGGAAGAACACAAATGTACCTGTGTGAACTTTAAAATCAACATGTTACCTACAATTCTCTGTCCAAGCCGGAGGAAGTTAAGTGACAAACACATGTAAGCAGCTCATGAACGAAAACATCATGCAGGAAATCCCTGTATCTTGTGGAAGAGAAAACCAAAACAAATAACCCTGACTGTAGTGCTGAAAGGAAGCCTTGATGTATGAGAATAAGGTCATTGACCAGGTGAGAGATGGTCTCTGCCCCAAACTCCCTACCAGCCCAGATATCTCCCTAGCAAGCAGTATCTCAGTTTTGCAGTCCTGTAATTGCTTTAAGTCAATCTCCGTGGCAGATATTCCGAAAGCGTAATCCCACCTGCTCTCCAAATAGGTCCAACCACAGCCAAGCTTGACCTCCCCTTCCCCTCTATTAGTATAATGCTTTCCAGTGAGCCTAGTTAAGGAAATGGTGTGTCTAGAAAATGGTCTGTAAATCCATCTACCGACCTAAATTTTCATTTAAGTCATTCTCCTCATCACATGAACATGTGGCTGCACGGACACCAGTGCTGGCACAAAGGAGCGGCAGATATGGAGGGTTGGGGGAAAGAGCTCAAGTAGGACCAGGTCCTTGGGAACAAGCCCAGTAGGTCAGCTTACAAAGCCCAGAATCTCAGCCTCAAGGACGGATTCCTAAACGTACAGTAACCCTCTGAGTGCAAGCACCTATTTCTCTTTGATGCCCAAGACAAAGTGTGAGAACAGACCATCAAAACTGACCTTTTGCAGCAAGGTGAAGGCATTTCTCAAAGTTATGAAGCAAACCCTAACACAGTAACAGCCGAATTCAACTCACTTGCATGCTAGGATGCTGGCTTAACCCCAAAAAATCTTTCCATATAGAAATAATTTTTTTCTAAACTGCAATCCTAAGTCAATTAAAATCTTTTTCAGTCATCTGAATTATTTTAATTAGCTTGCAAGAACAGCCACTTGGTGTAAAAGAAGACTTCATTAACTTTCATATTTAAAGATAATTTTTTTTTCTTGCAGGAGGAAGAAGACACAGGAACTGTCATGCACTGGCACAGGACTTCAGTAAAACCCACTTAGGCATGCAACTCCAGTACCACAGAGGTCTGCTTTAGATATGGGCAAGGAAAAAGTGATTACAAGCATTTTAAGGTGGAAAAAGTTAACTCACTTTTTTATTAGATCAGAGGGTAACAAAACTCCAGCACTGGTGCACACAATGAGCCTTCACCCAAGCTAAGGAGTGAGGAGGTGAAGCTTCCAGGCTTTGATTTCCACCAGAATTAGGATTTTTTTTCTTTTTTCATTTTTCTGCAGTACACCATATAGTAGTGTAAGGAAAACAAACCACCTCGCAGACTCTGTACAATAAAACCAAAGAAGAGGGGAGGACTGACCCAGTCTCCAGAAAGCTTTGCTGCCAGATTTTATTTTGACCCACATACTAGTAAAATAACTAGTGTCATATCAGTGCATCCTCCTCATCTGACTGAAGAACCAATACTGACAAGTGTGGAAGCCTCCTCCCCTCACTCTGCTTGCTAGAGGGAGGGTCAATGCGACACTGAGCTAATACAGATAAGAAGAGGGAGAAATTAGACGGTGGGCAGTCACAACAAAAATTGCCTTCTCTCTTTTGCAATGTATTTCTCCAGCTTGCCCATTCCCTCCAGGGTGCAGCTGCTGCTTTCACCCTTCTGTCATCCCCTTTCCATGTGCATTTATTTTTTTAACAAGCCCTTTTACCTCTTCCACTGTGACTAATGGGTTACAGCACTGTAGGGCCTTCCCAAGCTTTTTCTTTCACAGCTAAATCCATCCTTAAAATGCATTTACAGTCTAAACTTCCTTTATACTTCAAGAGTCACTCATCTCCACGATCATCTGTCTATCCTGTAACATTTTCAGTCCCATACAAAAACAAGAAAAGCAAAAGAAAAGACAATATTGCTCTAGAAGGCTGTTCTTTTTTTAATTCTTCAGTTCTACCCTCTGTTCTATTCTATAGTCCCCTAAAATCTTCACGTGCACAGATAAGCCTAGAGATGTCCTGAATTAACTTACGTTTTGCTTTTAAGTTCACCTCCCTATGCTGTTTGGTTATTGGGATGAAAGGTATTTATACTCATTTTCTATTTTGCATCTCATTTTCAGATTTATCTCCACACGATTCCAGCTGCAACAACCATATTCACACTTCTACTTTCTGTCTTGATTTCCCCCTGATTATTTTACATTGCATGCCTCAGGGGGAAGGGCAGCATTTTTAGCTCACGCAGCACTCAACATATTGCAGCTGGCCAAAAAGTTTAAATAAAGGGTTTGAGCATCAGAGTGAATGAACAGATGCAGCTATACAAAAGAACACAAGACTTGTGAGCAGTGTATAGCAATAGTCAACACTGGAACAATACATAGATGTTTTACCTGGAGGGAAAAAACTACTGGATCCTCATTCTTCTTTCTTAATTTCACCACCCTTCAACCTCCTGCATCAATTTTTATTATATCACAGGGTAATAAACTTAAATATTGCTGCATGCAGCGAGACTTTATTAGGGCTGAGGAATGAGGAGATGAACTGTTCCAAAATGTTATTTACATTAGGTTTTTTAATTTGTGTACTGCATAGCAATGCTAGGAGGACAAACCACACCAGGTAAGCAGACTGTAAAAAATCGAAGGAGGATGAGCAGGAAATGAGAGGGTCTTCACAGAGACCTTGCAGAGGCAAGGCAGGAGGGACAGATACAGGCTATGTTTGAGCAAGAGGTTTATAGAGACTCCTGAGATGGGGGAGGCTAGAAATTTGGGACTTCTTGCAGTAGCAGAGACACTCCTTCTCTGCCCTCAGGTCTGAGTTTACAGAATTGATAAAGTGTCCTAATAACCAATAAGGGAGAACAAGCTCCACTAAGGAAGGCTTTGAAGCCAACTGAGCTTGAACAGAGTATTGGCAGAAAGCAAGAGGAAGTGGTGGGTGACCGTGGTTGGGAGATTCCCTCCTGTGAAGGATGAAGGCACACAACTGCTAAACCATCATGCTGTTACAACAGTACAACGGTTTTCTTTTTTTTTTTTTAGGGGCCCCTATCCATTACATGACAGAGAGACTGCGAATGATTTTCCATCCCTTGGACCACTACCCATTGTTGCACACCCACATGGACACCAAAGGCATTGCCTAGTGCAGATCGGGACTGGAGGCAAAGTGAAGGAGATGGAAAGCCAGGCTTTGTTAATCCTATGGGGACAGTGAAAGTGATGCTCTTCTGGATTTGCTTCTCACAAACAAGTGAGAACTGACTGGGGATGTGACAATCAATGGCAGCCTTCACTGTAGTAGTTATAAAATAACTGAGCTCAGGATTCTGGGGGCAAGTAAGGAAAGAACGGCAGAGTACAAAGCCAGAGACTAGGCTTCAGCTTGTTCAGGGAACTGGTTAGTTGGATCCCTCAAGAGGTCTGAAGGGAAATGGAGCTCGGGAAAGCTAGTAGGGCTTTCAGGACATCCTCCTCCAAGCACAAAACTCAGGAAAACAAGCAGACACATCAGAAGATGGCCCCTAGCTAAGCAGGGAAGTCATGACTGAACGACAATGCAGAAAAACAGTACAGAGGAGGTGGAAGCAGGAACAAGCAACTAAGGAGAAACTGCCTGGACATGTAGGGACAGTGTTAGGAAAGCCTAAGCTCACCTGCTGTTGAAACTAGCCACAAGAAAAGCTTCTACTACCACATGAGCAATAAAGGAATAAACAATGAAAATGTGGGTCAGGTGCTGAATAGGTCAGGTGATTTACTGCCAGTGGATGCAGATAAGGCTCTGACTTAACCAGCAAGGTCTTGTCATCCTTTGTACCTACAGAGTACAAGGAGGAGAGAAACTACCAGTACTGGAAGAGGATTAAGCCAGGGATCTCTTAAGAAATCTCAGCTTACAGGAGTCCCGGGGGAACCAGATGGAATCCGTAGGAAGGTGCTGAGAGACTGTCTGATGACACTGCGAGGCCATTCTTTCATATTTCAAAAGTTGGGGAGATCAGGAGAAGTCTCCAACAACTGAATAAAGGCAAATTCTGCTCCCATCTTCAAAAAAAGTCAAGAAGGATGACCTGAGGAACTACACATTGGTCAGTCTCACTTTTTCCCTGGGATAATCATGGAGCAAATCCTCTTGGAAGCCATTTCTAGTGCATTTCTAGGCACAAGAAGAAGAAAGTGACTGGGAAGAGCCATCATGGATTCATCAAGGATAAATCATGCCTGACCAACCTGATTGCCTTCTGTGATGAAATGATGAGACCCTCAGTACAGCACTGATCTTGATAAATGGGAATGAGTTCAGCAGCGGGCCACTGCGATGATAAGAGCCTGGAGCACCTGCCCTATGAGGAGAGGCTGAGGGAACTGGGCTGGGTCAGCCTACAGACGAGATAATTTCAGAGGGACCAGAGAAACAGAGCCAGGCTCTTGACTGAGGTGTATGCAGGACAACAAGAGACAATGACACAAACTGAAACAGGGGAGGTTTCTAGTGGATAGGAGATTTAAAAAAAACATCACTATGAGGACAATTAAGCAGAACCAGTTGTCCAGAGATATTGTGCAGTCTGCATCCCTGGAGGTTTCAAGACCTGACAGGACAGAGCCCAGAGCAACCTTGTTTAATCTCAGAGCTGACCCTGCTGTGAGCAGGGGGCTGGACTGGAGACCTCCTCTGAGGTTCCTTCCAACCTGAATCACGGAATCTTCAGAGTTGGAGGGGACCTCTAGAGATCATCTAGTCCAACTCCCCTGCTAGAGCAGGATTGCCTAAAGCACATCCCTCAGGACTGCATCCAGGCGGGTCTTGAAAATCTCGAGAAGGGGACTCCGCAACCTCCCTGGGCAGCCTGTTCCAGTGCTCTGTCACCCTCACTGTAAAGAAGTTTTTCCCTGTATTTGAACGGAACTTCCTATGTTCTAGCTTGTGCCCATTGCCCCTTGTCCTGTCACTGGGAACCATTGAAAAGAGCCTGGCTCCATCCTCCTTAAACCCACCCTTTAGATACTTGTAAACATTAATCAGGTCCCCCCTCAACCTTCTCTTCTCCAGGCTAAAGAGTCCCAGCTCTCTCAGCCTTTCCTCATAAGGGAGGTGCTCCAGTCCCATAATCATCTTGGTTGCCCTACGCTGGACTCGCTCCAGTAGTTCCCTGTCCCTCTTGAACTGGGGAGCCCAAAACTGGACACAGTACTCCAGTTGTGGCCTCACCAGTGCAGAGTAGAGGGGAAGAATGACCTCCCTCGACCTACTGGCCACACTCTTCCCTATGCAGCCCAGGATGCCATTGGCCTTTTTGGCGACAAGGGCACACTGCTGGCTCATGGATAATTTGCTGTCTACCAGGACCCCCAGGTCCTTCTCCTCAGAGCTGCTTCCCAGCATGTCCGCCCCTAACATATACTGGTGTTTGGCATTCTTCCTTCCCAGGTGCAGGACCCTACACTTGCTTTTGTTGAACCTCATTAGGTTCTTCTCTGCCCAGCTCTCCAGCCTGTCCAGGTCACGCTGGATGGCAGCACGGCCCTCTGGAGTGTCGGCCACCCCTCCCAGCTTGTTATCATCAGCAAACTTGCTGAGGATACACTCTGTCCCCTCATCTAGGTCATTAATGAATATATTGAACAAAATTGGTCCAAGTATTGACCCCTGAGGGACACCACTCGTTACAGGCCTCCAACTGGACTCTGTGCCGCTGATCACAACCCTCTGAGTTCTGTCACTCAGCCAGCTCTCGATCCACCTCACTGTCACCTCGTCTAGCCCATACTTCCTCAGCTTCCTAATGAGGATGTTATGGGAGACAGTGTCAAAAGCCTTGCTAAGGTCAAGGTAGATGACATCTACGGCTCTCCCCTCATCCAGCCAACCCGTTATAACATCATAGAAAGCTATCAGATTGGTCAGGCATGATTTGTCCTTGGTAAATCCATGCTGACCACTTCCAATCACTTCCTGTTCCTCTATGTGTTTGGAGACGACATCCAGAATGAGTCGCTCCATTACCTTCCCAGGGACAGAGGTGAGACTAACCGGCCTGTAGAAATGTAGAATGATTCTGTGATTCCAGGGAAGTGAATCCTCTGTTCAAGAGCCCCCAAGCTCCCAAACGTTTCCGCTAAGAACACCCAGTGAAGCCAGATGAGTAAAAGCAACTCTCCTTCTTATTGACAATGTGAGAGTTTACGAGTCCTCTATGGCTTACTTCCCACACTAAACAGGGATGAACTGAAAATTCATTGTAACCAGACAGAAATATCCACTCTAGAAATGTTAACTCTAGAAACCTGTCAAACATCACATGAAATACTAGCAGTCTGGTAATACACAGAAAATGACTTTACTACCAGAAAATTAATTACAGGATCAATTTTGATACCAAATGATATTTAGAAGTCTGTAATTCTTTCCTTAAATAAAAGGCCATGAATCATTTTGGAATTAGTTACCACACAAATTCAAATGTCATTCCTGCAAATTAATGGCCATGATTAAACTGATGTGACTCTGTTGACTTCAAAAATCTAATTTCAGTAGCGCTTATACCAGCTAGGATTTGTCTTAGGATTCCAAATTATGCTGGATAAATTAAGGGGCATATACCAACCCACATATTTATCACCCACTGAAAAATGCAAAAATTCAAAGAACAGACTGTTACATATCTTTACTTGCATTAAATACCAGATGAAAATCCAAGCAAGATAGCTTAGCATTCAGTAGCTATCACAGCTACTTAGCCTTTGCACATCATAAAATAAATACCTCAGTATAAACTACATCAACTTCTCTCTGTCTTACAGATATACGCCTAACATATTTTTGGATTTTCTCGATGAAAAACTGTAGAATCCTTTTCTTCCCATGCAACATTTTTTAATGGCAAATCTCATTTTCAGATCTGTCATTGTGGTTAGGTAACATCCTACAACTCTCTTCTGTTGATGTTTTCTAATTTGGGCGGTTCTTCAACTCTCTGCGTGGCTGTGACCCACAAGATCCTGGGATCTCCGGGAGAGATCTGAGACTCTAGTAGCTCCTGTTCAGCCACGGAACAACAGAAGGAAAGGCCTTCTTAAAGCTCACTAGCTACTGGAACAAGTTTGTGACAAATTCCAACATTCCTCCTATGTACTGGCTACAGAGCTTCGATTTCCTAATTGTGATCCACCAAAAATGTTTGTTAGTGTTCAGTCAGGTTTCTGAAAAGAAAAGGAGAATGAGATTTGGCAAACTCACAGATATTAACTACAGAAATTGTGAAGAAGATGTGCTTTCGTACACACAGGTTATGCTAGCGAGTCCATTAACGCATACACCTCGACAGCGTGTATACGCAGATATAATCCAAACTAAGAGACACATGGATCAGAATAAAACAATCTGAATGTAAAACTGCAAAATGTTTTCAGAGTAGTTTCATCCAAGACACTACTTGCCTCTTGCTAGTTAGAGATCATGTTTCTGGGAATCCAATATCATACATGTCCAGAATAAACACATACAACTAGGACAAAATGCTTTGTGCACACTACCGCACAAAACAAAACCAGAATTAGCTAGTTCTCATAAAAAGGAATTCCCCAGAATTTGCAGCAGTCACTTAATTTTTGATAAAGTTGGTAAGCAAGGATCTTAAAAATTACTAATTTTGAATGACAGACTCAAATCCATCATTAAAACATAATGCAAACGTCAACTTTGGCCTAAGTAGCAATGCAAGGCTAAAGAGATTACACGCCTACAATGAGATCCTACAGGATGCGGAGCAATTTGGTTCCAATCCAGTGAAGTACTCAAGTTCATGCCTAACTTCAAATGCATGGGCAGTTCCCTTGCCGATGATGGAACTACTTATATGCCCAATGTTAAATATGCCCTTAAGTGCTTTACTGGGTTAGGGCCAGAAAGCTCAGTACCTTACAGGAATGAGTTCAGAGTAGAACATGCAGCAGTAGTATAGCAGGGAATTCAGGACCACAAATACCTCAGGCTAAGTCCCTCTTGCAGTGTACTATTGAGAAGCACGGTGCCAACACAGCGCATATACAAGCAGCTGTGTGAGTGCAGACAGGTAAGAGTATGTCTTGCCTAAAGGTAACCAGAATAATGACAGAAATCTAAAGAATGACAAGATCAAAAGGAAAACAAACTGACACTACTCCCTAATGTATAGTCTTAACTATAAATTGCATTCCTGTAGTGAAAAAATTTGATTTTCCGTTCCTACATAAACTGACAGTCCATGGCCATGATCCGTGTACCTCATCACATCACACCAGAGCTCCAGAATTCAACCATACCCAGCAAAGAAGACTAAGACCCGCAGCACCCTGCAACACATGGCATCTGCAGTGCAAAAGTCAGGCTGACATTCAGCATGGTCCACCCACCACAAACACCGTACAAGTCTTGCACTCCCGGCAATCACAATGCTGCAACACATTCATTTCCTCAGTACCAACACCGCCTTAAAAAGACTGGGCTTTAAGGCACATGTTAAGTACTGTTGCTTGCTGCCATTCCTACACATTGTACTGCAACGTACCCGTGACGGCTCTGTGCTACCAGGCACTCCTTTCTGGCCAGAGCCACTGCTAGCTATAGCACACACTTCTCCCACACGCTGCGCACCATCTTCCTGCCAGTTCTGAAGCCCGCACACGCTTCTGAGCCCAAGAGCACGTTCCATATTTGCAGGGATTCCCATGATTTGGTGAGAGACAGTAGAAGGATCTGGACTAAAACAACCCAGAAGCAGCAGCATATGGGCCTGTCATCTCCAAACCTACTCTGCAATAGACTAGCCTAACCTTCTGTAGTATAAAAAACATATTAAAGCTGAACTACATGCATTTATTTCTATGTTTATACATCATAAGCACATATAATTAGCTTAAAAAGGGAGCATAATTAGACATGTAATGTTACAGGTCATATTACTACACAACACCCAGATGTCCTGCTATCTCACAAAATATTAAAATACCACTTTCCTGTCGGTGGTAAACTGTATTTATTGTTGTGCCAAAATATCACGATTAATAACATCGCCATACTTAGGGACATAATGTTAAGCAAACAATCTTTCTAATAATTTTTGAAGTTGGGATTCTTCAGCATTGTACCCAAATATAATCTACATTTCCAGGAGGGACAAGCCTGCTGGGACATGAAAGTAACTTTGGAGTCACGGCAGTCTGATGTGAATCAGATCGATCCTTAAACAAGTGGATGGATTGTTGATTTTTCATATTCAGGTAATGGGAGGCAATGGGGACGGGGGATTGAGAAGAACACCAGTCAGACAGAAATACCCGCCTGACCTTACCTGCATTATGTTACCCTATGAAATCCATGAGACTTTTCTGGAGTTTCTAGTGTGGGGCTTTGGAAAGTGTTTATAAAGGATCTGCTGCCCGGAGAGGCTTCCTTTTTTTTTTCTTTTGCTTTGCAGGCTCAAAAGGCACCTCGCAAAGAAACCCCAGGAGTAATTAGGAATAAGGAATACAAATTAAAGATCCAACTAGCAAATAGACTTCAAATTCATTCAGCAAGTTTGCCTTGCGAGAGCACAGAAATCACGCAGTAAGCTATAAACTGGCACTGGAAATCAAAGGATTGGCTCCAGCTCTGTGGCAAGAGTTTCACTATTTACTTCAGCACAGTTGTTTCACCCACATATGGGGTTCTCATTTGTAACTACATCCTCTAACACTGGCAATAGTCTCTCAACTCAGCAGGCAGACGGGCAGACTGAATCACACGATCCCTCCAGTAGTCTGCATTTGGAAGAATCTCAGCACTGCACTCTGCTACAGGATGGATTTGGGAAGCCAAGGAACGACAGTAAATCTACTGCACTTCTTTCAAGAATTTTCCAACAAACTCCCATCATAACACAGCAAGGATTCAGGGGTTAAGCTGCAAAGTCCCTGGATGGTGGGGGAGCTGCAGGAGGCCAGGGCTTGCTTTATGATGGCTTGCTCGATCCCCTACAGTTGGCCCTGATACTTTTCAGCATTGCTCCTTTTGCCACAGCTCTGAAAAGACTTCTAAGTGTGACTTAAAAGCACGGAAGGGCCTTACAAAAGCACCTTCTTCTCCTGAATTACATTTTTAGCTTCTTGAATTTCGTTTTTAGTTCATTTCTTTACTAGCTACCGAGGCCACAGCAAAGCTGGTAGCTTTGCCCACCCTGTCCTCCATGTGCACAGCTCACCCTCAAAAGGAGGAAGGAGCTGAAGAGAGAGTGTTAGAGAAGTAGGTGACCAGGGGATCTCCATGGGATACCACTGCCTGTGAAAACGTAACCACTGCAACAACAAAGACATATCGCCTATTGCCGTCTGCTGAGTGTACAGTTTTGGGGGGGGGCGGGGGTAGGGTGGCTGTGAGCCCTCTCAAGAAAGGCCAATCCTGGGAGGCTTGGGAAAGTCCTACCACCGAACTAGCAACCATAAATAACTAGTGAGCAATGTGGATAATAACGCACACAGCCCAGTGCACAGGAGTCAATTTGATGGGCTTTTTTTAATTTCTGATGTAGCTGCAACGACATGAGATGTGAATGCACAGAATAAGGTAGGAGATGCTTTATCTAGGCTGTACAGAAAATACAATGAAGTACGACTAATCCTTGTCAGAAAAGGGTGAGTGAGGAGCCTGAGACTCAGGCCTGACCCGGGACGCCCTCAGAGATGTCTTTCCCAAAACGTAGGTGGGAAGGACACTCCAGCATCTGGTAAAGGATCAGCTTTTTAGAAATCTTTAAGGTTGATGGAGCCAGGGCTGATGCACAAAGCCTGGCGCGGCTCTGAAGTTCCCTGTGAACTTCACGTGCCATCAGGTCAGGGACACCCCACCAGTCATGCACAGTGACACCAGCCACAACAACAACAGTGTCAACAACAGCGTGCAGGATGAAAGCTTAGCAAAACGATGCCTAGACTTACACAGCTGTTCCCGGTTATGCTGAAGTGCGTGAATGCACAGGCTTGCTCCTTCATCTCCTCCATCCCAAAGATGCAGACGGCAGTGTCGTTCCAGGCCTTTTCGTTCAAGGCCTCGGGGTCGCGGCTGCGGCGGAAAACACCCACCCACCAGCCCCACTTGCCCTGGCTGACAAGGCTGGAGGAAACAATGAGGTTCCTGCAACCACACTCCAAATACACGTGCCCTTTCAAAGAAAGGCCACCCTCTGAGGGGCGCAGCTGGTGCAGGACAGCCATGCTGGGTGGCTCCGTGTTGTTGGCCTGCCTGGCCTTTAACGTGTAGTAGGGAAAGAAGAAGTGATCCCCCCACTGGAGAGCGTCGACGAAGTGCAAAGGCTCCTTCTTGCGCTTGATGATGCCCAGCTCCTCCTTGGACACCAGGTCAACCACGCTGCGCACCGTGATGACAGTCGCTTCATCCGACTGGGAGGGCTCACAGTCCAGACGGTTCCTGTAGGGGCGAGCCGAGTAGGTGGCCGCCACAGCCAGGTACCAGGTGTCGGCCAGCTGGAAGATGACGCCAGCGGTGGAACCGTCGGGCAGGCAGCTGACCACCTCGCTGCGGTTCAGGCGCTGCCGGTAGCTCGGCTGCTCCCACACCTCGCAGGTGCCGGCCTTCTCGGTCCAGCCGGCCAGCACGACGCCCACCCCGCCGGCCTCCTCATAGGGCAGCAGCAGGTTGCTGCGCACGCCGGGGGGCTCCCCGCAGCCCTGCTCCGCCGTCGCCGGCACCACACGGCGTCGGAGCCGCAGCTCGGGCCACAGCTCATAGAGGCAGCTGCCGCCCGCCACCAGCACGCCGCGGCCGCTCACCTCGATGTTGTCGATGCGGGCCCCCGGCAGCTCGAAGCTCTGGGGGCCGCCGGCGCCCGCCAGCGCCGCCAGCAGGGGCAGCGCCCAGCTGAGGGCGGGCGGCGGCGCCGCCATGGGCGCGGGCTCGGCTCGGCGCCGCGGGGCGCCTCAGGCGGCGGCGGCGGGCGGCGGGCGCTGCTGCGCCATGCTGCGCGGAGGGGCCGGGCGCGCTGCCTCTGCCGCCGCCGCTTCTCCCTCCGCCGCGGCCGGGCGGCGAGTTCCTCTTTCGGGGCGGGGAGGAGGAGGAGGAGGGAGGAGAAGGAGGGGGTTGCCTGTACGAGAGAGGTGGGCCGGGCTCCTCCGGGAGGGCTGCCGAGCCACCTCTCCGCCGTGCGCCGCCGCTCCCCCTCCGCCCCCCGGCCCCGCCGGCCCGCCTCGCCGCGGACGGGGGGCGGCGGCGGCGGCGGCGGCGCAGGAGCCCACCTTGGCCGCTGGGGCTGGGGCTGGGAGCGGCCCCTTCGCCGCGGCGTGGCGGGACGCGGAGCGGGGTCGAGAGCCGCCTCGCCTCAGGCGGGCCACCTCGCCTGGCCGCCGGCTGGGTCAGCCGCGCCCTCCGCGCCTCCCCCGGTGGCGCCCCCAGCGCCCCGTCCCTCACGGGGTCCCCTCCGGGGCAGGGCGGCCCCAGCGCACCCCGCTTTGCTTCGGTCCCTGCCCGGCTGAAGGCTCCCTGCGGCCAGCGGCGCGGGCAGCGGGCCGGGGGTCAGGACGCTGAGCGGGGGGCGGGCCCCGGGGCCCCTCCGCTGGTGGGCGCGGGGGTGCGGGCGCGGAATCAGGCTCTGCCGGGCAGCGGCAGCCCCCCTCTGCACACTTGGAAACCCGGCTTATACCCGTTAAAATACACTCCATAACCGTCCTGCTGCACAGCACCCCCGCAGCTCAGTCGATCGCTGCCACCCTGAGCGGGAAGGTTGAGGTGTCAGCTCATCTCTACTTGGGAATCTCATGGTCTTGCCTGAGGTAGAACAAAGGCTGTGGGCTTTCTCCCGAGTTCAGCAGGCTAGGCGAAAAGCCCTGCCCTCTCCAGCTGTGCCGCTGCGGGATGGACGCCCACCCAACGCCTGCTCAGCGTCAGGGTGGACCATAGAATCAACCATAGAACTGTCCAGGGACCTTTCAGATTATCGAGTCCAAACCGTCAAGCTAACAGTGACAAAAACCATCACTAAACCATATCGCTGCACACCATGTCTACCCATCTTTTAAATACCTCCAGGGATGACAATTCCACCACTTCCCTGGGCAGCCTGGACCATGTGGAACGGTGCAACCGATTGGCTTTATTTACCGCTCGGTAGTTGCTGGTAGAGGCTCATCAAAATGAGAAGTATAAGCCACATGCTCAGCTAACGGTAAATTACCATTTTGCTGAATTTTAAATGAAAAATGGGCTTATGAAAGGTAGGAAAGATGCATTTTAATGATCTCTCAGGGGTGTCTCTGGAAACTCTGGCAGAGGATGGGCATAGGGCCCATTGCCACTCCTACTGAGAAAAGGACATAACGTTCAAAACTGAGAGGCCAGCTGACCCTCCATTTGCACAGCTTTTATCTTAAAGTAGCTTTACAGCAGGAATAAGTACAAAAGTAACCTCTGTATAAACGAGTCAAGCTCAACATTTTCAAGTGGGAAGTGCGATGTAGTTAGCAAATGTTTATTATCTTTCTCCATTACTGTACCCAGCGGCAGTTATTGTGCAAGAATTGATGTTGCTCTAGTCAGCAAAAATATTTGACCGTCTTGCAGCAGTCAGCGTCTAGGACAAATATTACTGTGGAATTCAGAGCCCCCCACAACTCATCTGCTTATCTCTTGTACAGTGACTCCAAAATGTGTCCAAAATCAGCAAAATGTAGCAAAGGATGTGGAACAGAATTATTGTGCCATTTTTCTTCTCGCCAGATGCGAAGAGATGTTCTGCCCACTAACAAACACTGCCTGCAGCTCCCTGTGCAGGACTGAACTTCCAGTCAGCACGTAAGCAAAGTAAATCCTTGTGCCAGTATCACCAAAATAGATTGTGTACAGAAATGCAATTTATACAGCTTCGCAATGGAGGCTGAACGTGTCACGCTGGAGTGCGTTAGACACCACCTTGCCTTCTAGTTGCTTTTCAGTGCAAATATAAAGCTCTCTGTGATCTGCATCTTGCTCACAACCTGTGGGGCTAACCGGGAAAGCTACACCAACCTCCTTTCTGCAGGACATCTTTGGTCCTGGCCACAGAGCACGTCCAGCAATAGGTCTCCTTCTGCAGACATCCCTCCCTTTGCAAGATCACCGAGCTCTACATTTGTTGGCTTTCAGAACTGATCAAACAGCCTGTTTCTTGGGCTTTATGTTTAAAATAAGCCACATGTACTTCACCAAGTGACTGATTTGGTTAAATGGGTGAGACCAGGCTTATTCTAGTCTTAGAGAACAGCAGCGGCTCCTCAGGCTGCAGACTTCTCTGACTGCCAAAACAGCAGTGTTCTGCTTCAAATTTGCTTATTCTAGGACCTGAGAAAGCTGGACTGCAAATGGCTGCTGTCACAAGAAAGCAGTTTAGTTGTGTGGGGTAGCAGGTACTGCCATGATGGAATGGGATGGGATAGGATAGGACAGGAGGCTGCACCCCACCTGTCCCAGGGACAGCCATCAGAGCCCAATTCTGCAGACTCTTCCCTGCCTGTGTCACTTTTTTGTTTCTGTTCTTTCCTCCGTCTTCCCAGGGAAACAGTTGCTCAGACCAGAGCCTTGTCTTGCAATGTTTAATTTTGCATGTACTGCTGAGAGCCACTGAAGCAACTTTGCACTGAGAATTAGTGCATGAAGTTTCGCTCATGAATGACCCAGTTCTTGAAGTGGCAAAGTATTCTCTATTCCTTTCGAAGTAAACAGGAGCTCCTATTTTCAACCCGTTCTTCCAGAGATACCCATCAGGATACCGGAAGAGTTGAGCTTCTACTGATGTTATGAAAATAGAAAGGGAGGCTACAGGTTTATTTTTAAATACTGCAGAGTATAATATTTGTTATTAATACAGCAGACCAGAAAACAGTGCAATCGGTTCATGATTGAACTGATTCCAACATGAAATGATGTTCATGTTGGAACTAGATGATCTTCAAAGACCCTTTCCAACCCAAACCATTCTATGATACTTTTATAAAAACTAAGCAAACAACGGCAAATCATCATGCTGTATTTTCTTGGCTGTCAGTCCCATAGTTGGTGTTTTTATCCAATTGTTGCACTGTGTTTTATTTTTGAGGCATCGAAGGAAGAGCAAACAAGGGAGTCTGCTTGTTAACGTTAGACTTTACAAAGCATTGCTGCCTAACTCTGGCACTCCAGCCAAAATTTCTAAAAAAGCCAGGGAACCAAATTGAGCTTCCTTCGCTATCCAAGGCAAGCTTTATATAATTCAGCAGGGCGTATGAGATCTGAAGTTAGAATGTGAATCACACCAGGACTTGGTTCTATGCGTACAATTTAAAGAGTTCTCATTTAGATCTTCATCAGTATTAGGCAGAACACATCCTGAATTAACTTACGATTGCTTTCCCACTGCAGTTCATCTGCCTGCTTCCCTCCTCCTTATTTCTCATCTGCATGCTAAATTTCTCTGAATTTATGACTCCACGGAGAATCTGACAAAATATTACTCCGTAAATGAGATTTATTTTTTATGTTTAATTTATTTAGCTTAACTTTGATATTTTCCCCGTTTTGAAGCTCCAAGCCCAATTAAGGTTTGATTTGATTTGTTTATTTAATGCATGTGGTTACCTTAACTTGGTTCTGAAATGTTTTTTCTCAAAGGGTAAATAACCTTCCATTTACAAAGTAATAATAGGTAGCATGAATGTTAACATGCATTTTATCCTCAGTGTAATACTTGAAATAACTGCTTTTCTCATTATACAGTTAAGTCAATTTTGTATTGTAACTAAATGTTGACAAAATTAAAAGGAAACGCTGAGCAGTTTTTTCAAAAGGCTTCGCTGAGAAGGATTCCCTTCCTGGCAGAGTAAGTGCATTTGAATACTGAAACTGAGTTTGCAGATTCAGACTTCAGTTCTGCTTTTCAGTTTTGTTTCTATGCATCATTTAATCTAAAAGTTGCTGGCCCTTCTGCATTTTTTTTTGGTGGTCTTCACAATGAGGAAATGGCAGATTCAAGAACAGGGGCCTTTGTGACCCTCGAGAGAGGAAATTCCAGTTGCTATTGCGAAAAATGAGCAATTAACTGTGAAAGGTCTGAAAATAATGCAATTGAAGGTAGAGGACATTGACCTGAATTCATGAATGTACTAGTCACATATTTGCCTGTATTAAAATACTCACAGGTACTAATTTTTTTTCTGTATTGTTAGAGGGAGAGGGGAAGATGGAAAGCGGGGGGGGCAGGGAGGAAAAAAACAAAGGAAGGAAGAAGGTTTTAAAATCCTATCTCCATTATAAATGCTGTGGAATTTTGGATAAGAAATCAGGTGTGCTGCTTCTAGCTGGGACAGAGTTGATTTTCTTCATAATATCTAGTATGGGGCTATGTTTTGGATTTGTGCTGGAAACAGCGTTGATAATACAGGGATGTTTTAGTTACTGCTGAGCAGCACTTGCACAGACCCAAGGGCCTTTCTGCTCCTCACCCCACCCCACCAGCAAGCTGGGGGTGCACAAGATGCTGGGAGGGGACACAGCTGGGACAGCTGACCCCAGCTGACCAAAGGGACATTCCATGTCATATGATGTCATGCTCAGCATATAAAGCTGGGGGAAAAAGAAGGAAGGGGAGGACGTTTGAAGTGATGGCATTTTTCTTCCCTAGTAACCATGGAGCCCTGCTTTCCTGAGGATGGCTGAACACCTGCCTGCCGATGGGAAGCAGTGAATGAACTCCTCGTTTTGCTTTGCTTGTGTGTGTGGCTTTTGCTCTACCTATTAAACCGTCTTTATCTCAACCCACGAGTTTTCTCACTTTTCCGATTCTCTGCCCCATCCCACTAGGGGGGAGTGAGTGAGCAGCTGTGTGGTGCTGAGTTGCCGGCTCAGGTTAAACCACAACATCAGGGAACCACAATTATACATGTAAAACACACTTTTTTCAATCACATTATGTTTCATTTCTTTTCAAATGCGATATCTTTGAGATACAGTAGCAATGTTACAGAAAAGGAACGGAGGAATATACACAATGGAAAAATATAGTTTGCTCTACATGAAAAATATTCATAATATAAATTAAAGTGACACTGAGAAGATCAATTTTGTATCAGAAACACAAACAGGAAACCTGGGCTCTAGGTGATCTGTGCCACAACATTCCTATATAACGTTGGACAAGACAAATCCCTTTCAGAACCCCGTGTTTGTCTCTTGTGTTTATGAAAGAAGTAAAATTACTTACCTTTCAAGGAAGCTCTGGGAATCCACACCAGTAAAGGCATTATATGCATGGGAAATAAAATTATAGAATTACAGGAAGGCAAGCATGCTGTATAGGTAACAACATTACTGCAAATAATGGGCTTTTATCCTCAGCTTATCTTAACTTCCAGAGCTAAAACAGATCAACACAGATCAATGGCTATGCTTCACCTAGGATGTATTTTCTTTTTTTATTTTATTTTATTTATTATGAAAGTTTGTACCATGGCATCCAGAAAAATAATGTCTCCATGAATTAACTAAGAGGAATGAGAGTTGAACAATACCAATCTCCTTTTTTTCCCTTCACAACTGGCAGGGTTCATGGGTAGTGCTGTCTGGCTTGTACCGCGCTGAAGCAGAACGATGCAACTGGATGATACTGGCCAAAGCATGGTAATGTTCCTGAAACTGGTATTTGCTGGTGTATGTGCATCTGCTGCTTGTATCGTCTGGAGAGACAGCTTTGCCTATAGTCACTTAGGAATGGGTTTAGTGTATCAGTGTATCTTGCCAACATCCAAGGCAAAGCAGGATAAGGAAGGCACAAAGATGTCTCAAAACCATGGTAGACCCCTCCATCCTCTGTAGGTATGCATGTTGTTTCATTTTTCTGGTGCTGCCTGTCTGTGAAGGCAAAAAAAACCCCAGTTGGAGTAAAAGGTGCCAAAGAGCAAAAGAAATACTTTGTGGGTGTGACAAGAGGGAATGCAGAGAAACTAAGAGGATAATACTGGGGATTACTGATGAAAAGAGGTTGAACCGTGGAGAATGAGAAAGGATGTGAGACAGATGAGGGGAAGGGAACAGTATCTCTTATCTAAGAGAGAACAGAGTGTAGATAAGTCTGGAGAGGAGGCTGGTAACGGCCAACAAGGATTATACTGTCATAACTCCTTGAGAATCTGTGTGGGGTGGTGTCAACTGTAGCCACCAGTGACATGTCCGTGGGCTCCAGGGAAAATATTGCTTTGATGGAGTCCCACAAATGCATCTGAGCCACTTGCCCGAGGAGACGCTCCCTTCTGATGAAATGCTGGAGCTATATGCAATGCCTGGGCATCTCTGACCTAGCAGAGTGCTCTGGATGCTAGTCAGTGCTTCTCTTCATAGGACCAGCACTTTATAACCAAAAGACTCAGCCTCCAATGAACTGGGGCTGGAAATTTTGGGATGGGTTCTGACTATCAAAATGTGGTCCTTCAAAAAATTTTTAAAAGGAGCTGTGAGTACAGAGAGCGGCAATGCTTTTAAAGTGGAACTTCATGACTTTATGGTGGAGGTATGTGACATGGAAACCTGCAGGAATTTGTGACCCAGAAGGCTCTTTACAGTGCTTCATTCTTATATCAAACCAGCTAGGAAGGGTGGTGCCTGGTGTTGCTCAAATACTTTTAAAAGTGGCCCAAGCTCTTCAACTGGCTGTGTCTTCGCTCAGTGATAATAGTCACACAGTTGAGGGACCTAAGGTCTAGAGCGAAGTGTGAAGCAAGAGCGATTTTGATCAAATGAAAAAGGGCAAACACTGTATGACGTGGCCCTTCCTGTGTGTGCCAAAATACAAACAGAAACTTCTGCATCAGGTCAGTTCCTCAGCACTAGACAAACACGCCCTGAGTAAAACAAGGATGAGTTTAATCTGCTGCATCTAACTGTGCCAGTAGAAAAGGAAAACTGTCAAGACCCTGTCCTAAACTCTTCTTCATTTTTCCCCTTTGCACCCTTACACCTGCAGAGGAGATACTCATCCGATGGCTTACTAAAACATTTCAAACAAATCTGTTGGGTCAGCACGTTTGCTATTTAAGCTGTCTAAACCAGCCCATCCAATTCGAACGAGCCAGCTGTCGGAGAGCTTGTGCAGGTTTTTCTGCTGGCAGATCTGAAGGGATGATAAATTCAAGCGGAGGGTTGTGATAAACAGCTGGGTATGGGCCAAGAAGTGGTAAAGGAAACAGTGGCTAAACCCCCCCACAAGGGTCTGTGTATGTCTCTATTCAAGTCTTGTTGATGTGAACTGAGGCTGTGAGATACGTACATCCCTTTCACAGATGCCTGGTGGTTTCTTAATTTACCTTTTTATTAAAGACTCATTAGCTGTCATTAGGAGCGTCTAGCACAAAAACACCATAGTACTGTCTTGCATCAGCACAACCATTTGCCGAGTCACTGTCTGCCTAAATCCTTAATATTTTCTTATCTCTGGCATCCTTCTTTTATAGAGTTTTATTCTCACCCTATTCATTTCTAACAAATATAAGATTTAATGGATATATGAACAATTTTTAATGGATAAGTTTAGCAAGAGCTTTTTAAAAATAGAGCTTTTTGTGACTGAATTCAAGAATTTTTCACCTAATAGGATTTGAAAAGCCTGTGTCATTCCACTAATAAGAACCTTCAAGTCACAGAAAAGTTAAAATGCATGCTGAAAATTGTTCATTGAATTTATTTCAAATTAAACTTGGAATATTCAGACAGAATTGAAAACAACCAAGTACTCCAAGTTGGGGAATAAAATGCTGATATCCTCCTCAGGGACAAGAAAAATTAATGACTACTTTAAAGAATAGTCATCTCAACTTTAATTACAGAACAGGTGCAAGAGCCGTCGTAGCATTATTGCATATCGATATGCACCAGGATTAGAATAGGTTCTGTATGGATCAAGTACTATTTATTTCCACCATTCTTTTCTCTGATTTCCCAAAATGATACCAATTTTGTGCAATCCCACTTCAGATGTGAGTAAACACACTTATTGTTTTAAATAACTCTGGGTTTTGTTGTGGTTGTTAATCTGGTCACAGCCAGAGTTTCATACTCTGACACAAAAACATCACTTGGGAGTTGAGTCACATTATAGATATATGCCACTGTAGCAGATAGAAATTTTTGTTGACTTTAACAGAAGGGTACTAAAGGCTATTATATACAAAGGATCAAGCCTTAATTATATAGTTTCCAAAGTATTAAATTCCCTTCCACTAATCCTGACAGTCACACTATGAAGTGTTACTTTTGCTTGCCATTAGACCCACTTGCATCTGCTGGATCTAAGCTCAGGTAGCAGTCCAAGTCCACCCTTCAGCACTGTGACACTGATGTTACATCCTTTACTTTCCAGTAGGTGGACTAAAATATGACAGCATACCAAACCTGCTTCGCCAGGGCAGTTTGGGAAAAGGATCCTCCACGATCTCTCACGTGCCAGAAATTCCAGTTCCCTCCATGCACCTTTCCTCCTTCAGCCTGGGAGTCATACCATCCTACAGTCCTACCTTCCTAGAGCCCAGATGCTAACCGTGGGAGAGATCCCATCTGAAATATCGAACGCAGCATCCAGTCGTTTCCAAGTGTACGGGCCCCTGCATACCCAGTTCTACGAATTAAAATACATAGCTATGTTAGAAAAAGGTCGAACATGTCTGCAGAAAAGTATCTTGGGCTTTTCTTTTGTAAGTAAAGATGTAAATAACACACCGGTGCTAGATAGGTTAATACAGAGAGATGCATGGAATTAAAAGTGATTTTGGAATAGAAAAAAAAATATTTTTCCAAATGTGTATTAATTTAAGGGACTGTGTAACTAAGCACCTATTTACTCATGTATCTACTTGTCCTTGCATACTGACCTCTATATTTTGAAATAGCCTTGGTGAGAGAAAGAAAAATAACTGTAGTGTTTCCCAAAGTTAAAGATCTGTGCAATTATGCTGTGAAATGAATGGCTTATCAGGAAAAAAATAACTTTGCAATTAGCTGTGTGTAGGAAGGCAATGAAAGATGTTAACTCCACTCAGGGGGCAACCTGAAAACTATTCCGGTGTTCAGACCAGTCTTGATCTCTCACTGCTGGTGCTTGACCTTTCCTCCCTGCCTCCATGGCTGGTTTCCAGGAGTAAATCTTCAAGGAAAGGTAAAAGCTGACCCAAGTTTAACTCCTTATTCATCATTCTGGCAATTGTTTTTTGTGTATCTCGATCTCGCTTCCCCTTTTTTGTTTGTGCTGAAGAGGCTTTTGCATGGAAACAGGACGTTAGAGGCAGACAATACCCTGCCCAATGCTGCAGGGTGTTCAGTGCCTGCAGGCTGCGATCTGCAAGCTGTTATGTTTTTTTCTTCTAGTCATCTAAGAGGAATCAAAAAGACAACATAAGGAAAGACAAGCTTGGCACATAACCCCCCCTGTTTCTGTAGAGAATATTTTTTAAGTTGTCTGGGTATGAACAATCTTTTCATGAGCATTTTTTTTAAACCATTATCAACATGACAGCAGTACTTACTTAGTTTTTTCATTGGTTTTAATGGAAGTCTGATTAAGTTAGGCAAATTAATTAAGCTAATGAAATCAGCCAAGAGAACTTTCAGTTTTGTGTCCAGAGGCTACAAAGGTAGTTTTTGCCAAATTATCTCCTCAGTGTTCCCACTCTGAGATAAAGAAAGACCCAAGATATACATTACCTTTGCCACCAGAGAACAGTGGAATTAAGTATTTTAATTACATCAATAATTATTTTTAATTAGTGACATGCACTAAATGGAAGAGCTTGCCTTTCCTTCAATGCGGTTGTAGAGTGGTGCCTCTGAAGGGAACAGGGACAAGCACCCTAATTTGATATGAATTTGCTTGAAATAATTGTTTCTTTTTTTCCCCTAATATTTCCCTTCATTCTGTTCATTCTGAGAAGGATCTGATTGAATTGTCATTGTCTCTGATGATTCACCAACAAATTTACCCAGAAGACCTTGTTAGCTGCTGGTTGTACCCCCAGTACATCAATCTGGAATACCATTTGGAAAGCCAGTCTCCAGTCTTTTCATTGCTGCCACTTTTGCAATGAAGAGTCTAACAGAGGGATTGCTCTGCCTATTTCCCTTCCTTCCTTCCTTCCTTCCTTCCTTCCTTCCTTCCTTCCTTCCTTCCTTCCTTCCTTCCTTCCTTCCTTCCTTCCTTCCTTCCTTCCTTCCTTCCTTCCTTCCTTCCTTCCTTCCTTCCTTCCTTCCTTTTTTCCCTCTTTCCTTCTTTCCCTCTTTCTTTCCTTCCTTCTTTCTTTCCTTCTTTCCTTCTTTCTTTTCTTCTTTCTTTCTTTCTCTCTCTCTTTCTCTCCCACTCTCCTTCTTGCTCTTTCCCTATTTCTATTATTTCTATCATTTCTATTAGTTATATTATTGATATTTCTATTTCTCCTCTTAGTTTTCCCTTCCTAATAATCCTATGTTCATACATGTTTCTCTTCATACTTCTAAAAATGCTGCCTGCTCCTTGCAAATTCCCTCCCTCATGGGAGTTTTTTAGACCCCAGTATATGAGCATGTTCCCACAGATTCCCCCTCTGTTCCTCTCCTTTCAGTCTGGGATGTTGTTCAATGCCAGACCTTGGCAAAAAAACTGTGCTGCATGCCCTATTTGCCCTCTTGCTCAAATGAAATCCACATTGTGAATGTGAAGCCAGGGGATTATGGACTGCCAGAGGAAAACAGGGATGGTGGATTCTATACCCGAATGAAGGTCGGTGTAGGTAAGAAACCTTGATGTGCAGTGATATTGGTCATCTTCCCCCTTACAAATACCATTGAGCTTATTTATTATCTGCAAAAATGTCATACTCGTTTTTTATCTTTTACAAATACCTATGGTTTTTCTTAATGTCCAAAAATGTATCCAGGATCCCTTATGTTCCCCATATCCTCTGACTTCAGTAATTCACCACATAATCATAGAATCATAGAATGGTTAGAGTTGGAAGGGACCTTGAAGATCATCTAGTTCCAACCCCCCTGCCATGGGCAGGGACACCTCCCACTAGACCAGGCTGCTCAAAGCCCCATCCAGCCTGGCCTTGAACACTTCCAGGGATGGGGCATCCACAACTTCACTGGGCAACCTGGGTCAGTACCCCACCAACAACACGGTAAAGAATTTCTCCCTAATATCTAATCTAAATCTCCCCTCTTTCAGTTTAAAACTGTTACCCCTTGTCCTATCGCTCCACTCCCTGATAAAGAGTCCCTCCCCATCTCTCCTGTAGGCCCCCTTTAGGTACTGGAAAGCTGCTATAAGGTTTCCCCGGAGCCTTCTCTTCTCCAGGCTGAACAACCCCAACTCTCTCAGCCTGTCTTCATAGGAGAGGTGCTCCAGCTCTCTGATTATCTTCGTGGCCCTTATTTTGGGGGCCCCAGAGCTGGACGCAGTACTCCAGGTGGGGTCTCACAAGAGCAGAATAGAGGGGCAGAATCACTTCCCTCGCCCTGCTGGCCACACTTCTTTTGATGCAGCCCAGGATGCGGTTGGGTCATGTTGTGCTTCTTATCAACCAACACCCCCAAGTCCTTCTCCTCAGGGCTGCTCTCAATCCATTCTCCACCCAGCCTGTATTTGTGCTTCTAGAAGCACAAATCTATTAGAAGATCTCCTATCCAAATAACCCTGTAGGTTATAATGACACCAGTTTTATGAAATGAAATGTTTACTGTACAGTCTGAAACTGAAGTACAGCTTAAATTACTGATGCATAACATGCATAAAACTTTCCATGACTTAATCTACATGATACAGTTAATTTTTTTTCTGTGAACAGTATATTGCTTTTAATATTCTTGTTGAAGTATAACAAAGGCAGGTCCTCAGCTGGTATAAAATGTCACAAGTCTGTGGTCAATGAAGCAGTAGCAGTTTATCCCAAAGGAGGATCTGAAACAGAGGAGAATATTTAGTCTGAATTAAAAGAAAAAAAAGAAATTAAAAAGGAATTTAAAAAAGCCGTAATTTGTTTGTCTGCAAAATCCATACCTGAGAGTTGCTATATACTTATCGTTTTATCTCATAATCTCTATATTCATTAATTCACCAAATAATCTATTGTGAGACCTCCCATTCAAATCATCCTCCAGATAACATGACACAGCCAAAAACACACATTGAAAAAAATGCTACTCTGTAATAGTATGAAGTACGCAATAACGATCCAAAATTTACCCCAGTGAGAACTAGTTTTCTGCATGAGCACTTCTGTTAAGAATTTCTGTGAACATTCAACATGTACAAAAAGCCTTTGAATCATTGTCTTTAAATAAATTTAAAAAAAAAAATGAATAGACATATATGCCGTTAGGCCTGGATTCAAAAAGACAACTCAAGAATTAGATCTGTTACAGAAGTATGTGGAGGCCAGACAGTGGCTCAAAGAGCAAAACAAGAAGCTTGCTTTTTACACAGGGAAGAGCCACAAGAAATATAATCTTTGCAGGAATGCTCTGGATTAACATAGTTTGCCAGCCCAGATGTCTCTTCCTTCAGAAGAGCAGCAGTAAATAAAGACTCTCCCTTTCCAAGGTACTTAGAGTTTCTTAATCCAGGCTAAGGAAAATACTTTCCAGAACTTATCCATAGGTGATGCGGCTCAGCAAAAAGACAACATTTAGCAGCTGTGTTCAAAAGTCTCCTGGGGTCATTGTTTGCAGCGGGTGTTGGCAGCCACCAGGCTGGGAGGGGCTTCAAACATTTTGGAAGACAGGATTATAATTCAAAATGATCTTTACAAATTGGAGAAGTGGCCTGGGGGGAAAATAGAATGAAATTCAATAAAGGAAAAGAAAAAACCACATAATTTGTTTGGCTGTAAAACCCATGGCTAGAAAGATGATGCAAGTTCCTTGAAAGTAGAAGATTCCACATATAACTGAAACAACCAGTGTCACAGGCACAAGATTGGGAGAAACAAGGTAACCCACAGTTTTACAGAAAAGGATCCATGGGGTATCCTGTCACATGCTGGGATATGAGTCAACAGCATCATGGACTTGTGCTAAATCACTTGGAGATGAAACTTCTGTATAAGCAGAAATATTGTCTGCAAGAGCATGAAGCAATCCTTCTGCTCTGCTCAGCAGCAACAAGGTCGCAGCTGATGTGTTGCCTCTGGTTTTGGGCATCACCCTTCAAGGAGGAGGAGAACCAGTGGAAAGTAACAAAAAAACCCCAGAATGGGCCTTTGAAGACAAGACTGGATTAATTAGAATTGGTTTGAATTTGTTTTTCTCCAGAGGAAAAGAGAAAAGAGTAAACAGAGAAGGGTTGCGATGATCTTCAACTACGCAACAGGAAAG
Source organism: Larus michahellis (assembly GCF_964199755.1). Classification (NCBI taxonomy): domain Eukaryota; kingdom Metazoa; phylum Chordata; class Aves; order Charadriiformes; family Laridae; genus Larus; species Larus michahellis. The sequence goes on along the minus strand of NC_133896.1, from coordinate 50,116,382 downwards.
GAAACCATTTGTTCCCCTTGTCTGTGGTTGATTGCATGACAGGAAAACTACAGTAAGTAAGGTTCAGATTTGACATTAGGAAATGTCAGGGAAGCAAAGTCTCAAAGGGTCAACCACTGGGCAGTATTTAAGAACATAACCCCCAGTCAGGAATGATAGGCAGAGTTGGTCTTGCCTGGGTGGTTCCACAGCGTCCCACCAAATTTGTGATTGATGTTCTGACTCTGTCTTGCTGAAGATAACTGGGCCTGAGCAGACAGGAATAATGAATAACTGGAAGAGGGAGATGCATGCGTGTGTGACACCATTTATTGGGGAAGATTTGTTAGGCATTCATGTTTCGTATCTTAGTCCCAAACTCAGGCCAGTAACATTCTCTACGATGTTGGAATGACATTTGCTTCTATCTCTCATTCTCTATCAGTGCCCTGTACTTATCATTCCTTCTCCCCCTTCAAACTGTTTTCTTGGCTAGAGAGGAGTGGAAAAGGGGGTTCTCACTCTCTCATCCTATTGGAACACCCTGCATTTTACAGGGATTAGGAAGAAGCTCTCACAAGTCCTCCTGGGGGTGCTGACCTCTCTTTTACCACGGTGAGGGAAGGGAGGGTCCCTCGTAGTGTGATGGCTGCAGAGGCCACTAAGCTTCAGCAAGGCAAAATGAGGTAAACATTTTCCAGGCAGAACATTTTCAAAGTATTGCCTGGCAAAACTGATGAGAAAATATCTCACTAATACATATTTATTAAAGGTAGAAGAATTATCTCAGATATGAAAGACAGCAATTACCGAAGCATGAAAAAGGGATGTGGGTCCTCTTTTAAGTACAAGTTTAAGTGCAACACAAACTTTATTTCATGTATCAATAAGTACTTTTTTAATTGACCACAACTACTCAGCATTTAATGGGCTTAAGACAGAATAAGACTTCACATTTGCTACAAAGAAGTACCACTGTTCCTGGTGTACTGGAATTTTTTGTTTTCTTTTTTTCTATTGTTGTTAGATATTGTAATCAACGTAGAAAGTCCCTTCACGTCAGTCAAAGATTTCTAGAGACTGAAAATTTCAGTCACAACTAAAAATCATAGAAAATAGGGCTGAACAGTACTTTAAGAGGTCCTCTAAAGGTTTCCTGTCCCATCCTTCTGCCTGAGATGTCTGCCCAGCAACTGGAGAGTGAAAATGGAGAAACCTCCAGTGTAGCCAGCTCACTGTCCAGCCTGTGAAAGTCCCCGTGAAGGTGGGTGGCTGAGATGCGTTTCCTTCTGCTGTGGGTAGAGGAAAGCCTGGAAGAGGGGTGGGGGTTAGAGATGGGGATGTCTCCAGCTGTTTGCTTCTTCCTAACTCCAACACCTTCCATTTAGAAGTGAGTGTTTGTATGGCAGGATGTACTCTCAGCCAGTAGCTCCCAAAGGAGGAACAACTTACTGAAGCGACGATCACATCTGTAACTAGTTGAGCAGTAGGTGTGTTTCTCTCTGGTACTTGAAGTCTGGCGTGGTAGGAGGGAGACTTACAACTAGGAGAAACAACTAGAACAGAAACCAGCTTGGAAACTGTCCTGCCAGGCATTTATCTTGGTGCACAAGGGACAGAAAACTTGGCACCCGCTGGTGCGTGTTTTTAAAACCTCTTTATGGTGAGTGTGCTCGGCAGCTTCCCCTTAAGCTTCACGGATGGCTTTGCGAGGGCAGCGGTGATCTGTAGCTACGACCACAAGCCGGCAGGCGAGGGCTGGGCTGTGGTGAGCCCTCAGCAAGGGCTCACTCTCACTGCCTCTGCATCAGCCAGCTTTCCCCCCCTTTTTTTTTTATTATTTTTGCCTTCCCAGCTTTCCACACACCAGGTTATATCTCTGAACTACCGCGGGCGGCCATATATTTGTAACCACCTGCACCTCATGCCACCTGTGTTCGTTATCTCGTGTGAAGGGTGTGTTTCTGGTTTTCATGTTAGTACTGATCTTGCACCACCTTGAAAATGTTATTTCACTTTTATGTGGTGCACTAAGAGCTTTGGCTGAGTATTTAGAAATATGTTTATTATTATTATAGCAAGGTGTTTCCGGCCGCTACTGTCAGAGTAGGTGTCCCTCTACAGTCAACCATCCTGCTTTCCACCCCAGGGTTCAACCTTGAGGTTCCTGAAAGGGTCCCAGCGCTCCCAAAGGTCCAAGGCCATGCAGTGAGAAACCCACGTCTCAGGGAAGTCGCTGAGAGTTTTTCCAGCAGCAGGGAAGACATGGCAGCAAAAGCCTTTCTACTTGCTTAAGGGATGCTTAGTGCATCTCCAGTTCACGCAGGTCACAGCCTGTGCCATTGCGGCTCTGCTGCCCCTGTTACCCGGAGCAGGGGATGAAGCCTGCAGGGGAGCACCAGCATCAGCTGCCCTCGTGTCCGCAAGGGACAGATACATTCAGGGGGACAGTATTTCAGCCAGTATTTCAGTTTCCTCCACAAACACTGGTTTACGAAGCATCGGTACTGCACAACTTCACGTCAGCTTTCAAATAGTGAACAACATGGACCAGCACGTGGTAGACTCTTGGTGTTGATACTCTGGGTTCGCCTATTTGTTTTCCTACAAACTGCTTCATGTGTACGTGCATGTGCGCACACACACACACTTAATTATATATAACATGTATACACATATAGAAATAGAAATATATATAATGTCAAAGGCAGGGAATATTATAGTGTTTTATAGCATAGACTATATATAGCCAGGAGCTCACTGCTGATATTTTGCTTCCTATTTGCAATTACGTGGATCACATCCCTTCCCACAAATTGTTATATAACCCTCCCATGGCAACTGCAGCCGTTGCACAGGAAAATAATGTTAAGAAAATATGTATATTTAGCTGGTTCAGTGAAAAGGGGCGTACTCCAGGGGTAATTAGACACCTCAATGGCTAACTCTTCTAGTACTGCTGAGGGAGGCTGGAAACAGTTTCCCCCCGCTAGGGTCTCCCTGAGCTTAGCTGGAAGCTTTTTATCTGGTGGACACGAGTACGTTGGAGTTGGGAAATCTTTGGGCTAGTAAAATTTGCAGTCTATATTTTAGCCACTGGGTGCCGCTACCAATTCAGTTGACAAAACCAATTTCTCCATCAAATACGAGACGGTAATTTTAACAGCGTGCCTTGTGCGAACTCTGGCTGTGACACTAGGTTTTGTGGGGCTGCCTGTTGTCCAAAGGTTCATACAATAACCCTTTTCTCGCAGTTGCCAACAGGCTTCAGTTCAGCTGCAGTCAAGGTGATTCTTCACAAAAGAATGGCTTTTTATTAAAGTGCACAAGTGAAAGGTCAGCAGAATTAATAATAAAGGATCTAAAAGAGAACTTTAAGAGCTATTTCATAAACATCATATGGTTATAGAGGGTTAAAAACCCTAATCCATATGATATGATTCGAGATGAAGCCGCTGAAAGTAAGCTACTCATTTCTGCTCTTTTACAAACCCATAAAAAGTACTAGTGAAACAAGATGATCAATTAATCCTATTCCAAACTTCAAACATCTCCTCCATCATCATTAGAAAAGTGCTGTTTCAGATATTTTTTTTAATCAACTGCAGATTTTTTCAAACTGCTTCCTTACATTATCCTCACTGTTGTAGTGATCTCTGTTCTGTTGAGAGCTGCCGGATGTAAACGCAATACCATCATGGTAGCCTAACGATACATTCAGACCCAAGAACACCTATTTGCAGTCCTCAGTGGCTAGGAAAATGCATATTTTCTAACATGGGAAAAGCATACATCTCAACGGATGCCACCACTTACTGAAACGCCCATCAGCATTTTGCAGCATCTTCAGGTAGAGGGAGAAAACGCACTGTTGTCGCTCTCTCCAAAAACAGCTGGCCAGATGCCAGCTGAAAACCACTGACAGAGCACTCGCCTGGGTCTGAGAGGCAATGACAAAAGGAGAGGAGGACGTGGTGGGAATCCTGTGTTGGGTGGCCAGAGAAGAAGAGGAGAGTGGTGGCAGCAGCAGCGCTAAGGACAAGTGGCAGGAGGAAAAGGGGCAGGATTTTGGGGGTGGAGGGAAAGGCATATAATACTATCAATTTTCTCTAGCAAGCTTTTCTTATAAAACAACTGGGAGATACTAACCTACAATTCATGGTTCTGCAGGTGATAGACACTGTGTCATCATCCTGGAAATCATAATTTTTTCCTCGAAATCATAACTTCTTGAATGCTGCTGGTGTCTGGCCAAGACAGATGTAATTTCAACAATCCTCTGCCTGAAATCAATTTGTGATAGAGCAGCATGGTGAGATCCTGACAAATAACCTCACAGAGCTGTTCTTGATTGCAGAGTGGATTTCATATTTTAAACAGAAATTTGCTTCTATTCATAGCCAGTTCCTTTCACCTGCCTGATATTAGCTCATGCAACAGTGAGTTTCAGGCATGCATTTCAATGTCAAGCCTTTGAAAAGAATTTCACACTTTTCTCTTAGTTATATATCACCTTGGTTCACTTCCCTGTATTCGGCAAGATCCGGGATTTAAAAAAGTAAATAAAAGAATTTAAGGGCGACTTCACGCCATTTCCGTGAAAGGTACAGGACTGATGTTCCCACAGGAAAATAGTCTGCTCAGTTCCCTAAATGAGAGCTCAATAAAAATCCCCAGATTCTCATTAAATGGCTGGAATGTGTCAGACTGTAGAAATCAAAACACTCTGCTGAAATCGTTTAGAGAAAGCTCTGGCAGTCTCCTGCCTGATGTGCGCGTGGGTGCGCGTGTGTATGTGGGCATATATGTACTCTTGCCCTGCTCCCTGGCAGCTCAGCAGCTGGATTGCCTTTGCCTTCAGATCTGGGCAGTCCGTGGCTGTTAGCTCTTTTCAGAGAACATGAAGCAGTTTGGTATCTGCTCCCCACCAGGAGGAAAAAACCTTCCAAAACACCCAAATCATCTTCTAAACAAATTTGTGTTGCTCCTGCAAGTTCAATCGCCATCTTAAAATTCTTTTTTCCCTGGAGAGGTGCTTCAATGGGGTTTTATTGGCATGAGCTGTTTACTGACAGGTTCGCTAACACCATGTGAAGTCATTATTGCTGTCCATGAACTTGTGTCCTGGGAGAAGAGATGGAACCCAAGACCTCATGTGTTGGGGCAAGCAGCTCCTTTTGAAGCTATTGTGACCACACCGGGGCTCTGCATCCTCTTCCCTCTCCCTTGGGAGGACTTTGGTGCAAGGGAACGTTTTGCTGGCAGCGAGGGTAGGAGCTGGGAAGCCACTCACAGTTGCTGGGAAAGAAGAACGGGCACTTGACCCTGTTTCCCAATGTAATGGTGTGGTGTTTTCCCAGACCAATAACCGTGTCCCCTTTTCCTCAATAAATGTCTCTCTGTTTGCGTGGCTTCTCACCTGCCTGCTTGCAGCAGGTGTAAGGGCAGGCAGGGCCAGTGCCTTTAGCCTTCGCAGGTCTCAGGATGCGGGCTCAAGCTGCTAAGCCACTTGGCAGATGATTGACAATTGCATTCACAACAGTGGGAAAGAACAACATTTATTTAAAGAATTAAGTTAATGAAGAATACAGCAGAAGGACGGGGGAGAAGGGAGTAACACAACCCAACTGCCGCAGGACCTGCCGGCAGATAGCTGTAGATAAGCTATAGATACTTGTGCTAAACAAAGACAATAATTTTTGTCCCTCAGAGTTTTTGCAGTCAGAGCACTGGTCAAACTGTGCTTTTCTAAAAAGATCTGACAAGACCAAAAGTGCAAATGCATGGAAGGAGGCCTGACTCATTCCAGCCCTTTTTATTGATGCCCCATACAGGCAAGCTGACAGGAGCAGGAACCTAAGATTTCCTGCAAAACCAAAATGCAGCGTAGCCTTCTGTAGCGAAAGCCTGGAGAATAAAACAGCAAGAGATCAACTAAACCCCTCAGCAGGGGGAAGAGCCTGCCCACCTTCACGTGCGCAGCTGAACAAATACCCTGCCTTTGCTGCCATCCAAAGATACAGTGCCTGAGCCTCCTTCCTGCTATTAACTTTCTAAGCATGGCACAGCAAGAGCAGGCTTCGGCTGAAGCTTGCAGAACTCCTGCAGGAAAAAAAAAAAAAAAAAAAAAAAAAAAAAGAGCGCTATTTCTTCTTGGCTGAAGCTGGTTTGGATATTCCTGAAATGCATTGCAGAAATAGTCATAGTCTGACTGCCTTCTGGAGATCTTGTTCTGACTTGAAACCAACAAAAGCTCGAGCCTGCAGGATAATCCGAATGCTTCAAACAGTCTCCCTTACGCCGTGTGGACGGTCCCAAAACTGGAGCCTGAGTGTAACTGCCATCGCAATGAGTGGCTTCAGGGGAACAAAGAAGGGGGTCTGTTTACTACAGTGAGACTGGTAAGATGATCTCTTTCCCAGCCCTAAGTTCCCACTGGTACAATAATAACCAATAACTGGGATTTCCATCACTTGCATCCTCTGGGAGACACTTATATATCGCTGATTCATATTGCAAGTTTCCTTGTTATGTGACTGCCATAAGCCTGGCAAATCAAAGCGCGCTGACAGCTTACTGAAGGAAGGGATACTGAGCAGAGCCGGACAGGAATTTTTCAACAAAACAACATGTCAACACCAAAACATTTAAAGGAAACAATAGGAGTGCCAGTGAAAGTTTAATGAGGAAGGTATTTCGGAGAGAGATGCATCCCCTTCCGACCGATGGGTACCCCATGGGGAGGGACGTTATCCATCAAGCAGGAAACCACCGCTCATTGAATTTGTGCCTGGCTATCTCCCTCCGCCCTCTCCTGACAGAGCTGCCACCTGCAATATAAACTGCGGGCATAGTCCCTTCAAAGCCGGTATGCCAGATGGCACCCTCCCTTCCCAAATTAGAGATGTTGGCAGAAACTCCTTGGGAAGCAGAAAATGTCTGCACGACGTTTCCTGCTCCCCTCCCAGCAGATCTCCTCGCTGCCTTACGGCTGCCTGAATCGGCAGCTCCCAGCTCCCACTGGCGTCACAACCCAGAGCTCCTTAGTTTTCTGAAATTACAGAAACAACTCTGCATAGCTGAGCCCTCTGCTCCCACCGTTTGATTTCCAGTGCTTCAAAACCCTGTTTGATGATGTGCCACAGAGGCTGTACTACCTGTGCAGGTCTACTTGGATACGATACAGTTGAATCCTTGAAAGTAAACTGGTTTGATAGTACCTAGAAGCAAAAAAAAAAAAACCCACCTCTTAAAATATTCTTTTAATAAACAGCTTTCTAAGTTTTTAATTATTTGCAGGAAGTTTCCACAATGAGATATTTGGGACCAAAAGATTGCATTTGACAAAAAATAGGAGCTAAAGTAGATGTAGCGTTTCGGTCCTGTGGCACTGACGTTATAGTCACGCTTCTAGCCCAGAGCTGCTCGCCTGGTTTCCACAGGCACCGGCTGGAAGGAACGGCCGGCCTATTCCCTCGTGGAAAGACCAACTTTCATGTATTAACTAAAGCGCTCGCAACAGGTGTAAACAACTTTCCATTAGAGGTAAAGTTCCCGATACATTAGACAACATCACACTTTAACCTTCCAAGATCTAATTTAATTCCTAGGATCAATAGCTCATGTTACTAATACATTTTGCCAAAACCTGGGATCATGTCCTACATATTATAGTAATTCTTTCCAGAAGAATTTCAATTTGTAAATAATGAAGAGCACATACAACTCCTTCTGTTAGCAGCGCTGCCGGGCCTTTTGCCAGTTTGTAAGCTGAAGAATTTTGGTGTTTAGTGCTCCCATCTGTTCTGAAAGCCTGAGGGTGAGTAGTTATCAAAAGCAATATGTGGGCTTTTTTATTCCATGTCTGAGATTTTATGACACACTTTGTCACAAAACAGGCCACTGGGGAGAAGAGATTTCCCTCCTCCCCATTTGATCTGCCCAGGGAACCTCCGAAGTCCCACATACTTGATTTTTGCCCAGTCTTGATCCAAACATACCAAAATTTGCACAAATATTGAATAATTCCCATCCCGATGCCTCGGATAGAAGTAAGACTAAGTGTTTCACAGTTACGAAAGAATTAAAATCTCAGGCATGTATATACTCAGCGCAGAGGAATTCGATAAACACAGCTCTGTTTGAACGAGGGCTTTGAAGGCAGCCCCGCTGTCAAGGTATAAGGAAGCTTTTGTTCCCCAAATAAACACTTCAAAAGTGCCCTTCTGCTGCATCAAAGTTTGGAAGGCGAGAGCTCCTCTCCCTGTAGGGACACTGGGGTGCATGGAGGGGGGGGACACAGGGCTGCAGGCAACCTGCCTGCTCCGTGGGGGCTGCCTGCCTGGTGGGACCCCGTCTGATGTACCCAGTGAAACAGCATTTTCGCTGCCTTTTCCGACAGGACGCCTCAACCCTCCCGGCTTGAATGCACTCCAGCATAAAGGTTATTTTCCACAAGTGACCGTTTCATTAGAAGTTGCTCAGGACACCTAAAGGCAGGTAGTTTGGCAGCTACAAGCTCTCTACCTGCTGTCAGTGTCCATCTGTCCTCTGTCCCACCATAGGGACACCCTCCTCTCCTGCCGAAGGTGCTCTCTGCCTCTTCTCCTGGGGCAAGTGGGTCATTGCATCACCTGCAAACCCTTGAGCTTGCACAAAAATAAAGGTTGTCATCATCTTCTCCTTCTGGCAGCACAGCGGGTGGCGCAGATGTCGATGGGGTGGCTCCAGGGCTGGTGGCATCCGCTGCGGAAAGCAGAGGTGGGAAATGTCAGTCTTTGTAGAAACCTCTTCCTACTTCATCTAAACGAATTACTGCACCCAGTGATCCTGAAGTGCAGTGAGATGCCAGGCTATAGATGGAGTAATTCCTCCCTCTGCTTTTTATTTCTTCAGGAAGGCTTAGCTGTACAAGTTAAGAAACTGAACTCCTGAATTGGACAAAATAAGGACAAAATAAGGGAAAAACTCCAAGGGGCCTTAGATGACAAGTAGATTTTTAACTGTTATTTAAAGCCTACAGTTTGCAGACACCAGTTTCTTCAGGGTTTGCTCTTGGCCTGCTTTAACTCAGAAGATTCACTGTCAAGATAATCATGAGCAGGATTCTAAATGTTTACTGAAGTTTCTGATCTGCTTGTTGTAAATGTTATAAACGTTGATACTTTTATAAGGTTCATCGACTAAAAACTGGTGGTTTCATGTAGCTGTGTTTTAGCACAGCACAGACCAAACAAAATCCAAATGAACTCTATTACTAAAATTAAAACCAGTACTAAGAACTCAGAATTCAAACAAGCTCCACAGTCACAGCAGCCTGGCACGGCAGGCACAAGGTGAAAAAGAAGTGTCAAAACACGAGCCTGAGAAGGAGCTCCAAGGAACCATTTTTTAACACCCTTTTATCTCCAAATCAGCCAATTTCCATATTCATTAGATATAGTCTGTACGTACGTATAACTCGGCAGTAACTCAGAATAGCACATTTGACCGATTTCGCATAACTTTGCCTGCATTTGCTTTGCAATATCGTTACAATTATGAAGCAACCTCCACTCAACCCTACAGGAACCTATTGAAGGTTTGAAAGTCAGGCCAGTGAGTCACATTAAAAAAAAAACCCTCATCAGTTAAAAGTGTCAGAGCTGCTTTTCTTTTCCTTAGTCACAATGCATTCCAGCCCTAACGAGCCAGCACAGCAAGAGGTTTATTACCCTCCTGCTTGGTTAAGAAACAACAGGAGTCTTCCCTGTCCATGCAGAGCATCTAAAAACCGTTCTGCTTTGTATTTGTTATCAGATCTTCCAACAGACCACAGCTAATTAGGCCTTTGACTTCCAGACCCCAATTCTCCTACTGTTCTTCAGTTTCAGTTTTAGTTGGCTTACGTGGTGCAACCGAACAAGCATGTTTTTGTTAAATTTCCCAGCTTAAGAGGGATTTTTTGGAAAGCGATGAGAAGAGCCTCAAACCAGTACCTGAGTGAGATTTAGAAATTTATTCCTTTTTTTCTTTTAAATGAGAGGCCCGCATTTGAAATATCCTTGAAAGCCAAGGCCTTAAGGGCAGGAAATTGTACATTTAGGGTTTTATCCTCAAGCTGGTAGAAATCATCGTAACTCCAGCCATGCGTGCGGCTGGGATAATGAGTAACACCGCAGCCAGCAGTTGGTGGCCAAGCACCAGGTCCCCAGGCACGAGAGGCTGCTGCTGCTGCTCCCCATTCAAAGGCCAGCGCTCGGCACGGCCGGGGACCCCGAGCTCTGCCCGTTCTGGCACCACAGCAGGTTCAAGATGCTCATCGGTCGGTGTGTAAGAAAGGCAGGTATTGTTTTTGCAGAGGAGAAAAGCTGTTTCCATCAGAGGTGACATGATAAGGGGACGACTAAGGCAAAGAAGCTCCAGCAAAGGCTTGTAGAACATCTCTTATCACACAGACAAAAGGCCAAACTGATTCATACCGGATTAGTGTCTAGAAGGGTAGTCAAACATTTAACCAGGGCTAATGACATTGAGAAATTTTTTTACCAAAAAGGAAAGAAATAAACTAGTCAGATAATCCATTTAGGTGTAGCATAAAGAGAAGTAAACAGAGGCAGGACATCCAGGAAGAATTTTAGGCGCCTTGGACAGACAGTGAAGCCTGGAGTACCTAACCAATGGGAAACAGGGGAGGGAAAAATTCAGCCGGGATTAGGAAATAAAAAGGTGTGTTTCAAGAACTGAAAGTGTGCCTACTTGCTAGGTCACCCATTCTTGCAAGAATGTTCAAATAAAATGTGCTTCGTATCGTTCACTGCCTGAGCCGTTGTTACTGGATAAGGAGCGTTTCTCACAGGTGGGGCGCAGGCAAGGTCACCGACAGCCCCCGGAGCCCACCGGCTGGCCGAGGACAGCGGGGAAAGCTCCCACACGACGTCTTCTGGGAAGCGGTGCTCTTGGCATCCCACTCCGTGGGTGTGAAGGGCATGGTCCAACTGATAAGGCAGCAGGCTTTGGCTCCATGCCACCGCTGGGAAAGGTAGTTAGGAAAGCCACCGGATCAGCTCACTGCATGGATGATTTAGCCGACTCCGCCGTGGTGCTGCCAGCGGGCTGCCCGGGAGAGCAAACACACGCAGCGCTGGCACAGCAAGGTGTCAATAGACATTTTATTCGCTTGCTTGGTTTTTTTTGTTTGTTTTCAAAGGGAACCTCCTTTCCCCCTTTCTCCACAGGATTTCGGCACAGGCAGAAAGCACGACTGTAGAGCAGCGTGATGTGCCATGAAAGGCCTTACAGAGAAGTACACCTCTGCAATTGCAGTGATTGCGGATGGGAGCACGGCGCATCCCGTGGGAAAGGGGAGGGCTCTGGAGGTGCTGCTTAACAAAGTGAAAGGGTCTCTTTCAGCAGCCAAGAAAGCATATCAGTATTAACTGCAAGCATTAAGCTTGTATCTATAGTTTTATAGTTTAGAAAGTTTGACTTCCTGGAAGTTAATTGAACGTTTCTTTTCCAAGTATGAGCACAGTACACCCGCATCGAGGATCCAACGGATGAATTCAAGCTTTTGTATACTTTGCAGCGTGGTGCTTGCCATCTGTGACACTTGGATACAAATTCTCTGCGAGGCTTGTTGACATTTGAAAAACCGAAGTTTTTGGTGTGTTTTTTTTTTTTTTCCATCTGAAGATGAGCTACAGGAACTCTAATTTTATTTAGTTGAATACTAAATTAAATGCACATGATACGTTTGTCTTCAGTGCCTAATATGTCAGCTTTAAACTTCACAGCTAACAGTTGCAAGGAGGCACAAAACTACACACTTGTATTTCCCAGCCACTGCCCAGACAGCTGCAGGTTCAAGCTCTGGGATATCTGTTCTCAAGAAACCTTGAGAACTGGCCTGATCTTTTCATCTTCAGTGGATGCTGAGCCGTGGTGGAGGATGCGATGGGCACAGGGAACTTCCACAGGGAATGGCAGAGTTCCCAGGGGATGTCCCATCTGGACGTGTGAGCCCAGTGACTGCTATATCTGCTAAGGAGGATGGGGATATGAAGTTTTATTTAAAAATTTTTAAAAGCAGATTTTGCTTTTAAAGACTGTGAAGAAAGAATTCAACACACAAACTAACGACAGCATTTTACAATAGATTTTTAAAGAAGCTGTTAAACAGACACTGCCAATTAGAAAATTACTAGAGATTAATTAGAAAACTAAAGTAATGACTTAAAACTGCTTTCAGATTTTAACCTTCTATGCCTTATTAGGTTTTGGGGTGGAGGCATCATATTTCTCATTGTTTTAAGAAGCAGTTCCCTAGCAGAAGACCCAATGAGCTCTGGTTACTTGTGCCTCAGTGACTAATGACATTCTTCGCCTCATACGGTGCAAGCTCTGACTGAAGCATTTCCTATGGCTGGAATATTTAAACTTCCCTTCTCCTGGGTGGCTTCCCTTGGTGCCTAGTAATAGTGCTCAGAGCTCACCCTAAGAGCACTATTTTAGGTCTTTCTCCTCCATCCAGTCACAAAAGATCATGAAACCTGTAGGAATTTAATATATTTAAGAATTCTACGTCTCTCTGATACGGCTGCAACTGCCTAAAAGTCATCAAGGAGGACAATGACAAAGAGAAACAGATCTCCAGGCTCTGTAATCATGTAAAGAGCCAGATAACTGTAGGAAATTCAACTAAAAATAGGGTCTTGTAAGATCTTGCTGTGTGACTGTCCTACCCAAGCCACAGGATATCCTCATTAAAGGACTACACTAGGAGATGGGAAAACTGAATTAAAAGTCATGTCAAAGGTCCAAAACACGTTATATAACAATTGATTATTTTTTTTTCCCAATGTAGTTCTCCTGAGTGTTGCCTGTCACTGCTGTAAATTTGGAAGAATAACCCTGAAATCACCCTGTCACCTCCCTCTCTGCGGTTTTGCTGAAGTTCCCTTTCTCTTCCTTTTCTTCAGAGCTCACACACGCATCTATAAAATGTACTACCTGTATGAGGTTCATGCACAAGAACACGCGCACTCGTTGTAAAATACATACTAGTAAATTCTTGGTGTTAGGTTACTATTTCCAGCATTGCTGACAATTCCCTCTACATACATATATATAAATGTACATGTGTATGTACATGTTTGGTAACTCTTCCTTTAGAGGTGCCAGAAATGAGGCAGCCAGGGTTCAGTTTAGGGAATGCAGTAGGCTGTGTGTAGGCAGTGGGAAGCAACCTAGAATATGAATCCTGGCTCAGCTTTGATGTAATCTCCACTGAAGTTGAGGGAGTTGCTCTGGGTTTACGCTGCTGTTTATGAGAGCGGAGCTTGGCGCAGAGCCCTGTATATAATACATATAAAATATCATCTAATTGTACTTGCTTCTACAAGATTAACCCAGCTGCTGAGATTTCGGCATGTAAATAGCTATGAAATACATTGTGTAATCCCCGTGATTGATGTTTTTGAACATGTTTTGGGCAGTGCTGTGGTGGCTGTCTACACCAGATTCATTACCTGCTGGAGGGCTGACAGTATCAGCACAAACGCTGGTTTGCGATGTCTCCTGCACAGTCAAATCAAGCCAAAATGAACCACTTCAAAGCAAGGATGTGTGGAAGGCAAAAATTTCTGACTCACTCTCCCCTGAAGGAGAAGGTGTAATTCTGGCATGTGCGTGGCTCTTCTCCCACGTGCCTTCCTCTCCCCACCTTTCCTTATTGATACATTAACAAGATTCCTGACATAGAAATAGGGATTTACGTAACTATACAAGTTCAACAGCTCTCGTTACTCGTTCCTCAAGTGACTGAGAAGTCTCTTTGTAACATCACAGCTACTTGCTGTGAATGCGATCAAAGATTAGGTTGACACATGGGAATATTTACAGCCAAGGCAAAGATGGGTGGTTTTAATGGGAGGGTTTGCCACGATCTTAATCTGTGCTGGTTTGTTCCCAGTTAACTTTGCATGGAGTCCTCAGCTCATGTGAACTCAGAAGTCACAGCTGAAAAAAAAGAAGTAATGTACTACCATGCCCTTCTCCTTTGGGTTAACCCAAGTCTTGAAAACCGCAAGTTTGGGCTCTTTTATCTAGAAAACCATAGAAAGCATGCCATAGATGCAAATAAAAAAGAGCATGCAAGACTGTGATGAAAGCTGGGTTTATAACACAAGCCCAGCAACAGGTGAGCTCCATAACAAGCTTGGTTAGAACTGAGAAGTCTAATTAAGCAGCAGCTGAACAAAGAACAAATAACTCAGCTTTGTACTCATAATGCTCTACTAAGAAAGAGTGAAGAATCCACCCAGCTCCTACCAAAATTAAAGACATATTTATAAACAGAATTGTTTCTAACAAGAAGACAAATCTCATCCTTGTGTAACTGTCCTGAGGTCAATGGAGAACCTCAAGGGATTAATTAAAATCCAAATGTTCATAAGTCTTCTGTGATGTGCCAGCTGCTCTTTAACAGGGAAGCACGTTAATGGTTTCTCAACAAACATGTTGCAAGATCAGCTCCTTTTATTCAGCAATTCTGGTGTTCGGGAACTCTCTTTTTGTTTTTTTTTTTTTTTTACAGAAACAATATTCTGCAGTGCTGTTGGAAAAAATAATTTAAAACTAATACTGTGTGGATGGATTCTAAACCTTTAATTTGTTCTGGCATTGTTCTGGAAGTTCTGGAATCTATTTTTTTCTTTTTATTATAATTTGCGGAAAAATTCTTGATCTGTAGAAAATGATAAGGGTCTTTTAAGTAATTGATTAAAAAAGTTCAATGTTCTGGATAATTGCGTCTAGACAAAAAAATCGTAATGAAAATGTGGTCTTGGTCACAATTCTCTTAATTCTTTGAGCCAGATTTCCAGTGCAAGAGTTCATGTTTATACATTTAAAATTATTTTGAAAAGTGTTTTGCAGTTTTGATGGAAATTGCACTGTTCCTGTAAACAATTCTCTCCAGCAAACTGATTTTTACAGTTTCTTTTAATACAGAGTTTTGACACATAAAGTCTACAGAAATCCATTAAAATAATTTGAATAAAGAAATTTATTCGTTTGAAGGAATATTCTCATGGCTTCTCTTATTGGTTCTAGCAACTTTAAGAAACAGATCATTACAAATTTGTTGTATATCAATAATCCTGCTCCATACATGATTTTCCTTCCAATTTTCTGTACTTTTTAAAGAAATTAACTTTGTTTATGAGACTTTCCCAGTTCCCTGAGCTTTGAACAAAAAATTGTTTATGTAGAAAAGCATTTTAAAATCTATTTCCATTTCAACATGTTATAGTAGATTGCTATTTATTTTAAATCTGGGTGAATGCTATCCATTAATATTTTCTAAAAACCTCTCATTTCTAAATCTCGGATTTTCTTCTAACTCAAAGTAGAATATGATCAAAAAATACAGTGAAGCTATGTATGCGGGAGTAAAAGGGTAGAATACAAGTATCAGTATAGGGAAACAAAAGCAGCGATTGCAGAGGTCAGATTTTACTCCTTTGAAAACTGAAGATTTCAACTTATTTTTCTATCTCTACTCTCCATCTTTTTGGAAGGCATGAAGACATCTTTAGAAAATACAATTATGGGAAGATGTGCGCTTGTTGCATGAGGCACCACTGTACTGTATGGCAGAGAGATATAAGAAGGATTGTAAAAGAGGGGGCACCCTGCTGTACTTTTGTAGACCTATTTTGTGGCACAACAAAAGATCTCTATAGAAACATTATATCCCACAACACAGTTCCTGGAAGTTTAAGAACTGGCTGCAAACCCTTATAGCTGGTTTATTACATAAAATCATAATGAGTTACTACTGACTATTTATTTTAAACTGTAAGAAGCTCTGTTTTAGGAAAATATTAACTGGACTTCCAGGGGCTTATTTGTACAGACAGAAAGCAAGTTTCTGAACTTTGTCCAAATACAGAGCCATCTTAGACTACATAAGGACTTCAGGCCTTGATCCGCAAAGCCGAGCATTTCACATATGAAACCTTTTCAATATGTTGGTGGTTACATTCCTGCTGGCTTGATGCAAACAGCAGTCCATTTTCCTCCAGGCAGACCCCATCTCATTTTTGGAGTAGCAGGGCATGACAGAGAACAGTCAAAAAAGCCTCAGTCCAATTGCCAGAGATGTGTGCTGGGAATCTTTTATGCCACCAGTTTCGGTTGGGTTTGATCAGAAACAAATGGGTTTTCAAGACCATTCAGCTTTGGCAAAACTCTGTTTTTTCCCGTACTTGTCCCACCAACCTCGGAGGGAGCAGACCTGAAGATTGATCCTTTGACAGTGCCTCCATGGCATTCCAGCGTGGATAAGGTATTTCCTGGTGTTTTGTGCAGCCATCTGCTTAATAGGCCCCAGCATTGCTTTCCCTCTGTCAGCAGTCGGCAACAGGAAGACAGCAGCCCACTGTGCTGCCCTGGTACCAACACAGGTGTCCGCAGCTGCAATGAAAAATGTGTAAAGGGGTTACTCAAACGAGTGTGCGGGAGGAGACATGGAAGTCAATATTAGCCAACACTCCTCACCTCCTGAAGCATGTTTTAGGGTATCTCAGCCCTTAATCTCCCCCAGTCTCTTTCCTCCTCTTGCTTCTTACCTTTCCCATGTATCTACACCCAGGTCAGATTCTCCAAGATGCCATGGGAACAGATACCTCTTTCGTCTCCACGTAGGCTGTTTTCATTGCTTCTGCAATCCCACAGCACGTGAGGAAAGATTGCAAGCAGGAAAAGAGGAAAACAAAATGAAGCCAAACGTCATTCATCATGTCACAGCATGCCTCCAGATCTTGGAGCCAGATATGGTGCAGGAAAGAACGAGTCAAGGTATGAATGGCCCTCTCCTCTTTATAAATTCCCAAGCTGTAAATCTGAAGATGGAAATACACATGGAAGGATTTATATGAGTCCATGAACCCAAAACAACGGTTGGAAGTTACGTATCTAGTACAATGGCTTCTTCATAAATAGGGCAGTACCAACACCTTGACGCCGTGACACCACCAGTGAACCTTAGTGATGAGGTTGCACTTCTATTTCTCTCAGCATCCTTTCAAACTTCAATTTCCATTGATCTAACTCTAATTTCTCCTTCCTAACAGGCACTCTCTCCATATCTCTGTCTTGTACTTCAGGGCTAGTTCCAGGTTGTGTTCTTTACATATTCCACCAATGTTTACCTTGTGCTCATTTAAGAAATACACAATAAACAAGAAACAACAGCTTCCCACCCCACCCCATGTCACTCATTGAATTATATGGCAGTTGTTTATTGGAAATGACCTTATAGTTTCCTAATTTTGTGGGGTGATCTGAAGAATAATTCTATTGCAACCACAATACCTAAGTGCCTTGGAAGTATTCGGCTGGAACCTATAACTATAGATGATTCCTGTACTGTTGGCAGCTAAAATGTAGCCCACATTTGTAAGTGACAAATTATGGGATAATAATAACATTTGTGGAGTTCGGTATCTCAGAACACATGATGCCAAGAGACGGTAAAAATGACTATGTAAGGATGGTATGGAGAAGTAGTATTTATATGAAGAGACTGTATATTCAAAAAAGAAACAAACCCATAATAAAACAGGATACTTCTGTGCTAACATTTTACAATCGGTAAGTACTCACATGACAAGTGTATTTTTGAATTTTTGGAAGTATGCATAGATTTTGCCAGCACAAGCACCTCTTGCTGCACTCTTCCTCTTAAATCCCTACCTCTTTCATTGAACGGTAGATAGGTGTGATCTGGTCACTGCTAGTTTTCAGATTTTTAACAGGAAAAATAACCTCTAGCATCTAATGAACATTTAAGCATTTCAGTGCAGTTGTCTTTTTTACCACTTCTGGGTTCTTTTTTTTGCCATCTTTCTCTTCTTTTTGTGATACATGGCCATGAGGCGTATTCACTTTAGAACAGGTTCTGAGCAAATGAGTTTTGCCATGGAAACCTTCTAATAGCATAGATTTCTGACTGTTTTATATGGACAAACGTCTCATTTGATTGACAATAGCTTTTGACTCAAATGCAATCTGATTAGAAATTGCATCAAAATTGTCCGTTTGGAAGTCACACTTGTAAAAGCTGGGTTTCAAGGTTCTTCTAAAGAAGAGGGTTTTATGCAAATGGACAACCTTTTTCTGAAAAATGTCTTGAAATCCAAAGCCTCTTTCGTGAAGACAGATCCTGCCCCTTGTTTTCTCATTCTACTTACGCGGTCCCCATTGCACATATAATTCTATCTACAATTTTAATAATTTTAAGTGAATGAGTAATGAAGTGAAGACTATAATTTTAAGTCAGTGAGTACTTTGGTTACCCAAGGACACCTAAACCATTTGAGCCTTGCGTATCTATTCCTGAGGGACTGAGCTTCCAGCATGCTTCTGCCTTATGTATCCATCTGAGTTATCCCAGCAAAAGCACTGAATTCAGAGCGGGATGTGGTAGCTTGGGATAACCCAGACCACATGTTCAATAGTAGGAAAAAAGACAGTAAACATAGGTATTCTGACCTATAGAAAAACTTTTCATTAATAGCTTTTTTCTAAAATTAAAATACAGTTAAAAACGAGGAATGATATTCACAGAAAGAAGGTTCCTATCTGACAGTTATTTTACATGGGTCTCTAAATAGTGGTTTTAAGCTATTTCACTTTCAAATCCAGCAAAGCTCTTAACATGGGCTTATGTTAAGCATGTAAACAAAGTGCTTTAAGGCCAGTGGAGCTGTTCTTACAGCAAAAGGATAAGTATCTGGTTAGGTGCTTGGTTTGACTCTAAGCCCTTGATCTTAATTCTTCTGCACCTGAAATTAGTGCACATAACATTTATAACACAAGCATTTTTAACATAAACAGCACAAGTAGGAAGTAGAAGTATTAACAAAAACTCCGTACAGTTATTACAAGCAATGAATGTTGAAATCACTATGAATAACAACAGGGGATGTTTTGATGGTCGGTTAAAGGTGAACCTAATGCTTCTACAGTGTGTGTAAAACATAATTGCAGTAGCTCAGAAAGCAGGAGTGCTGCAACTTTCATGAAATGTAGCTGCTGTACTTCATAGCATCAACCTCTTAAATCTCTGTAATGAGCAGCAGGCATTTCAATAAAGTCAAAAATAACTATGACTTTGTAAAGTATTGCTACTTCATGCATACATCCATTTTCAGCAGTTAGAGACACCACCAACAGTCCCTTTTTCTACTTACTGCCTCTGATTTACTGGCTGACTTTTTTATTTCCTTTGTGTGGCTTACAGGACATAATTGTTTAACATGGAAAAGGGAGAACTTCCAATAGAAATTTCGCTGCAGACAGTTTCTGCTTTATATTTATTTAGTTCACCAGTCTCTAACATCAAGGAAGATGTACTGGCTTGCAGAGGGAATAAAAATGGCAGAACTGTGATGAAAATAAGCAATAAATACTGAAAGATATATTACCAAGTCATTCATTATTTCAGCTATGTAATTTCTGTAATATAAAATCAAAACAGAAATAAAGCCATCACTTGCAAAATGCATCAAAGGCCATTGTGACTGTAGGGACCCAACATAAGATTTACACACCTTTTAAAGCAAACAGTCTCTTTGAGACAGAACGATTCAACCAGCCAGCTCCAAAAAGGAGTGCTTTGTTTCATTTTCAGGTTTTTTAACCTCGTTTTTAGGATGCCTCCATCAATTTCAAAATGAAAATAGCTTTGAAATGAGGAGTCCAGATGTTTTCTATTGAAAATGTTTAAATTAAGCTACCCCCACCACCAAAATTAGAATTTTCTTTACTGTTCATGTCACATGTGTAGAAGACACCGTGCTGTACAAAACCCAATTTGCAACTTGACTCAACCTCATTTGCTTATTACACAGGCCCATTTTGCAATTCAAGTGCATACTATTTGCCAACACTTAATTAGAAAGGACATGCATCTGAACATAAGTTACTACCTCTTGATTCTTCTCTTGATGAGGTGGTTCAGTAGCAACACCAAAAGCAGGGTGAGGAGGATGAGAAGGAAATGGTTCCAGTTTTTGTTTGGAAGATGGGCACCAGAGAGCAGCAGTTCCCAGGAGTTGGAGAGACGTCAGCCAGCAGAGCAGCTCCTGACAAAGTGAGCATTTGTTGTGCAAAACGAAGCTGCAACTTGCGTTCTTCAAACAAGCTCTTTTTAGGTTAAAACCCGCGCTTCCGTGCAATTAACAACGACTGTGACCATTTTATGGACTAAAATTTTTAACGTGTACTACAGCCAGCTCATCGTGCCTTTCCCCTGTTCCTATTTTAGGGATTTCTGAGTCTGCGAAGCTTCAGTGTTTGAAAGGGAAAGTGCTAATCCATACATTAGATACGGCATAGGGGAATCCCAAAGTGCCTGGTGAATGACCCTGGCACTTATCCTTTAATGCCATTAGAGCATCACCAGTAATAGCTAGGGCTTGCTTTATTAATTTTCCTCCTTCCAACTAACTACAGCACACTCTTGTTTGCTACTCAAACCTGCTACCTCTGCACTTCTCTGGGTTGAGGGCTTACTCCCTTTTAACATGACAGACTTCAGTCTTGGAGAATTGCCAGCTATTTTGAGCCATTTGGAAGTATGGGAGAAGCTTGCTCTTTTCCTGAGCTTTTCCATGCACCTGAGCATCAGGACAACTGTCAGGTCATCTCCTTCTTGCCTCAGCACCACCAAATAACTAGTCGCTAAAGTGAACAAAAGCACACAGAGAATTTAAAGATGGCACGCTGGGTCAGAACGAAAGTCCGTCTTCCCCATCTGGCCACAGCAGATGCAGGGAGAGTTCAGAAGAAACAGCCCAAGTATAATCCTTACATTGTTATGTTTTCCCAGTTTCTGGAAATCAGAGATTAGGGACTTGTGAGCAGAGCTGCTGTTTAACAGCCACAGATCTTACTCCATGTAGCCACCGGCTTTTATTTTAAACCTGTTTAGATGCTAAACCTCCACGACAACCCATAGAACTTCTGTAATTTTATGTGTCCTATGTGGAAAAGCATTTCTTTTTGTTTGTTTTAGATGTGCTGTCTAGGCTTTCTGCTGGATGATCCTACTTCTTGTGTTGGGAAAAACTGAATTTTTCCCTTCTCTTCTCCATATCGTTCAGGATTTTTATATATCCTAGGTGTGTCCTGTTTGGACCTTCTTTCTCCAACGGTAGCAGTCTTCATATATGAAGCTCTGTTTTGCATAGAAACCTCTGCTTATTTTTCTTACCTTTCTTTCTTAAGTTTTCTGATTCTTCTGCATCCTTTATGAGGCAGAGGCGGAGACAGAAGCCAACCCTGCCTCTAAGCTGTGGCAGCATCATTAGCATCGTGCTGTTTTCTCTTAGTCCATCCCTAGCGTTGTTCACCTTTTTGGCAATGAAAGGTTGTCAAGCAGATGTCTTTTGAGGACTGTCCTAAGTTCTCCCTCATCTCCAAAATAAAACCAGTTAAATTTGGATCCGATCATTGCCTAAGTGCGCTTAGGACTGTGTTCCCACAGTGTATTGCTTCGTATTTATGAACGATGAATTTTATCTTCCATTTTATCACCTATTCAGCATGATGCAAACTTTTGAAATTCTCCAGTTGCTTTGGTTTTGATTGTCCTGACTACTTCCAAAACACCAGCAAACTTTCTCCTCTCGCTGTTCTTCAGCTTTTTCCAGGTGATTTGCGGCCATTCCCAGCCAGATCCCCCTGGGATTCCCCGAGTAACTGCTCCAGGAAGAACAGTGACCATTTATTCCTGCCTGCTGCTCCGTCTCCTTTGAGCAGTTATTAATGCACAGCAATCTCCCCCTGACGTTAGGCTTCTGTAAGATTGTTTGGGAAGGGATATTATAGAAAAGTTTAGGAATCCAAAGGTAATTTTTTTTACTCAAGTTGCCCTTGTCTACAAGCTCAATGATCCTTTCAAAAAACTGTACAGGATTTGTGAGGCATGATTTCTTTATTTATGAACCCTGTTCACTATCTTCAGTAAGTTGTATATATTCACGTCTACTAATTCTGCTCATTATTATAACTTCCATCAGTCTGCCTCAGCAGGAAGTCAAATTTACAATTCTCTGGTTTCCTGGCTCCCCTCCGGAGATTATTTTAAAAATTGAGGCCACATTTGCCACCTTCCATTACTCTGGAACCCGGGCCAATGTAAGCGATAGGTTACACACTACTGTGAAAAGTTCAGCAATTTTATATTTGAATTCCCTTAGATCCCTTGAGTGATTGTTACCTGCTCCTGGCAATGTGTTGCTGCTCACTTTATTGATTTGCTCTAAAACCTCTCCACTGACAGTTCAATTTGACACAACCCCTGAGTCTCACCCCTGTAAATAAAAACTTTGTTATGCAAACTTCCTTAAGCCTCTCTGTGTTGAATCCTGACACAAGGAATCCTTTTGGCTTTTCTTCTTTTTTCTTTTTCTTTTTCTTTTTCTTTTTCTTTTTCTTTTTCTTTTTCTTTTTCTTTTTCTTTTTCTTTTTCTTTTTCTTTTTCTTTTTCTTTTTCTTTTTCTTTTTCTTTTTCTTTTTCTTTTTCTTCTTCTTTTTCTTCTTTCTTTTTCTTCTTTCTTTTCTTGTTTCTTGTTTCTTGTTTCTTTTTTTTTCTTTTTTCTTTTTTCTTTTTTCTTTTTTCTTTTTTCTTTTTCCTTTTTTCTTTTTTCTTTTTTCTTTTTTTGCTATGGCCTTACTCCTCTGAGCATCCATTCTGTACCTTGTTTACCCATCCAACTCTGATGGGCTTCCTGCTTCTGATACGTTTGAAAAAGCTTTAGTTTTCATGCCATTTGCTTGTTATTTCTCAAGATCATTTTAGCATGCCTTCTTATACTCTTGCATTTAACTACCAGGATATACCTTCTTGTCTATTTTCCTCATTTGGAGTCAACTTGGATTTTTCAATTTGAGGCAGCTCTTTTAATCCAATGCTTAACCATAAAGCCTATTATATTTTTGATTTTTAGGCCTGAGTTTGGGTTTGTCTTTTTTGTAGGTGATTTATGTTTACTCAAAGACTCTGATAAGGTGGTTAGGAAAAAAATCCCTTTTAACAAGCTTCCTTGTTTTTATTAATCACCCTTCTTAAAGTGCTGAGATAATATAATGGAGTTTGACATTCATCTCTACTAGACCATTGAACTTTGGTAGCATAGGAACTACAGAGTATCTTTTCTATGATTATATCTTAAACTGTATCTTGTATAATGCCCACAAGATGCTTTTTTGTTGTACATATCTGGTATTAATCTAGACTAGGTTTTTTTTCACTTTTCTTCGAAAACACAGTCATTTATGATGTCTACAACTTTTGTCTCTGTATGATGCCTGTAATGACATTCCTCCATTGTCATGGGGATGAGCAATGACTGAAATTTTCCAGTATTGCTCTGTTTCTGATCCTGGAGGCTGTGGTCACCACTGTGCTCCGCTGATGTGGACTGTTACCCCAGTATTAACCTATAACCCACAATTTCAGTCCACAGTGATACCCTAGGACATGTTGACGCGGATGACTCAGTCATATTATTCAACTGCCAAGGTTTTCTTTAACACACGTACTGTTTCTCCACCAGCATAGACAGCTATACTTTCTGATATAGTTTTTACCTTAGTGTTACACTAGTTTTCTTTCCTTCCGCCCAGTTAACACACAATCTCATATAACAATATCTTCATTTAGACCCAAGCATTTCCACTCATCTGTCTCTGGTTTTAGACCATTAACTTTTGCCTACAGGCATTATACATTTTTGCTCTTATTCTTGTTGTATGCACTATTTGATTGTAGCTTTATTTGTTCTTCAATATTGCCCAATGATTTTACTGACTTCTTTTGCATATTCTTTTTCCAGAAGACAGAGATTTTATCTCTTCCCCTCTGGAAGATGAATCATCCTAAATTGTGTGTGATTGTTCAGTTTTCATCTTTCATCTGTAACCTTTTAAAATGAAGTTTCCTGAACTTCATTTCACTTGCAAAACAAAGTACAGAATTACATTAGGCTGATACTAATGAGACTGTATTTACAAAGTAGCCTGTTCAACTAAAAGTAGAAACTGTGTTCTGTGATGAAGTATCCTTGTTCTTTTCTGATTTATTTGATTGCTAACACTAATCTAGTAACAATTCAAATGTTCTCCATGACCACTGTATGACCTTATTTAATAAAATCTGAACCTCTTAGTATAAGGCAACCCAATTAACAGCAATAGCAGAGCTGAACTCCATTGGAAATGCATGCATGCATGCAGAAAATTTAGGAAAGACCAATGGAAGTACATCAGGCTGGCACAAGACCATGCAAATTAGACCTGATACCACATTCATGTGGACACCACAATCCCTTGCTTTTCTTTTTGTTTCACCCCAGAGAAGCGTATTACCTAGTGGAACTCCTTTTATTTTAAGAGACTGCCTTGAAAGCTTCACTGACTTCAGCAGAATAGTTCCTCCTTCTGGCCCTGGTCCTGTCAACTGATCTGGTCCAGAAGAGGCAGGATCTACACAAGTATGGAGCAGCACTGGGGTCCTGGGAGAAGGTGGGCTCCTTGCTGGAGTCTGGTGCCACGCAGGCGTGCCGGTAAGAGCTCATCTCAGTGCTGTTCATCTTCCCAATGGGAATAATTTCTCATGCTCTTATCATAGTTTCTCAGTTCAGAAACATAAAAATTACACATAATTACTATTTTGCTGTTAATTTTCAGTTGTAGAGTATTTGTAATGACAAACAATATTCAATATGTATATGTGTGTATATGCATACACACACATGCATTTGTGGATATAAAGTATACACGAACACACATATATACATGTGCTGGCCCTCACGCACAGAAAACCACTAATTGTACCTTTGAAAAGGAGAATAGAAAAATAAATAAACTTTTTCCAGGCACTGGGTTCATAATGGGGCACAGCAGGAGGAGGTAAAGAGCGGCAAAGATATTAGAAAACATCAGTAAAGCAAATAATTAATCCTTGAAAATGTCATGGAAAAAATAAACATGTAAGCTAAACACTGTTTCAAAAATAAGGATCTTTCCTCGCTTCATACTGAGTCTGAAGAAAAGTCTCCAGATGTCAATTTTCTTATAGCAATTTATTTAATCTGTTCCTGCACTTAGCACATTTTTGGCTGATGTTGCAGAAACTCTGTTTGTCTATATGCACATACATATGTATTTTTAAAAAGTATATAACCATATATATATATATATATTCATTTATCTATGTATCTTTGAGCTCCACACTTTTTCACAGGCAATATGCCTTTATAATGTAAAGGTAAATCAAACCATGCATATATTTAGAGAGCTGAAAGTGTGTTGTTTTATTTTAAAAACAAAAGGTATTTTTCGGGACAATACCTTAAACACAAATGTTGAAGCTTGTGGCGGGCGAACCTAGCTGTTGCATACCTCAGGAAGGAAGAAAAACGCTCCAAAATCCTCCATGAAAACAGAGCTAGCATGGGAAGAAGGGGAAAAAGAAGGCCAGAAAACCAGCACAGGACTGAAAAAAAGAGAAGTCTAAATCCCTGAATCTATAAGATTGAACTCCTACGGGTTTGGAAGCCAAAGAGATACTCCTATCTTGCTCAGCTTGCATTTGTTTAGTTGTCCTTATGTGATCCAAGTGCAGAAGTGAGTCACAAGGTTGTGATAAGGCTGAGAAGTTTGCATGGGATCATTGCAGCAACAGACTGGCAAAAAGCTTCTCAGAGTCCTAAGGGCTTTTGAGTATAGCAGCAGGCACTGAGCTGACAAAAGTCTAAATAAAAAAATAAAATTAAATTTTTATTTTCCTTATTAAAGATAAATGCACTTTAATGGGCTTAGTTTAAATGCATTTAAAGAATCATCATGACCTATATTAACTCCTGATCTTATGCTATTAAAAACCTTTACGTTATATAAGGAACATTATTTAGCCAGTATATATTTGCTTAAATGAAATTTACGTAGAAGTCAATTTACTTATGAAATCACTAGCGGAGCTCTGGAAACAGAATTTGCTAAAGCATTAAATTTCTTTTTGGCAATCTGTAGTCTCTTCTGCTGGAAGGATATTTTCTTCCTATCAGATGTGTTCAATTCAATAGCTACTTCAATAATGTAATAGAATTTGAGAAACCAGCTGGGATTTGAAAAAAGCAAAAAAGCCAGGCTTCCGCTTCCAATTCACTTATAAAAATGAGGTGTGAGAAGGTGACATCTATTAGCTCGAAAATGCTGAGGAACATGCTGATCCGGAACCATTAGTTCAATTAATTTTCTATGAATAATGCTAAGGTATCATTTTGTTGAAAATGTGTAGCATGTACCAATTAAAAGTTTTTGTGTTCATTCAGCACAGGAGTTGTATTTTTAAGCTATGTATTTAACTTGTGTATAGTATATCACCTTGGCTACCAAAAAGGAAATACTGGTTGTAGTTATGGGCTACTTTTAGTAACAAACCAACATATTTTAATAGCTACCAACCAGTGAGAATCAGTTTGTTTGTAGGAAAATAAATCTAAAATCTGAATATAAGTAGAAAGTCAAAATCAAATTAATCAGGACTACTTGATTTATGATTAAAATTAGGTTATTTCAAATAATTTGGTGCTGTCCTGGCATGGGCAACACAAGACCATAGAATCATAGAATGGTTTGGGTTAGAAGGGACCTTGAAGATCATCTCGTTCCAACCCCCCTGCCATGGACAGGGACACCTCCCACTAGACCAGGTTGCTCAAAGCCCCATCCAGCCTGGCCTTGAACACTTCCAGGGATGAGGCATCCACAACTTCTTTGGGCAGCCTGTTCCAGTACCTCACCACCCTCACAGTAAAGAATTTCTTTCTAATATCTAACATAGTTCTACCCTCTTTCAGTTTAAAACCATTATCCCTTGTCCTACCACTACACTCCCTGATAAAGAGTCCCTGCCCATCTTTCCTGTAGGCCCCCTTTAGGAACTGGAAGGCACATCTAAGATCTCCCTGGAGCCTTCTCTTCTCCAGGATGAACAACCCCAACTCTCTCAACCTGTCCTCGTAGGAGAGGTGCTCCAGCTCTCTGATTATCTTTGTGGCACTCCTCTGGACTGACTCCAACAGGTCCATGTACTTCTTATTTTGGAGGCCCCAGAGCTGGACACAGTACGCCAGGTGAGGTCTCATGAGAGTGGAGTAGAAGGGGCGAATCACCTCCCTTGACCTGGTGTCCGTGCTTCTTTGATGCAGCGCAGGATACGGTTGGCTTTCTGGGCTAAGAACCTGGCCCTAAGACAGGTTCAGAGAGAACTGATGTGCCCTGTAATGGGCTGAGTGCTGCAGAGCCTGTCTGGGAGTGCAGTTTCCCTGCTTGACATTCTAGCCAGCAAAGCTTCTGACTTTTTCTGTATAACCTCTGCTGGTCCTGAAATAACTAGAAGATAGATGGTCAAGTTGAGAGCTGAGTTAAGGATCGTGTAGCCTTTAAAGACCCTTAGGTATTAGAAAAGTTAGCTTGGGACTTAACTTTAGAACAAACACATTTAGGACACAAATTATATTTTATGGGGTTATGGGATTCTATATTGATTTCAAAAGAGTAAGCTGTTGAATTGTACTATAGGCAGGTAACTTCAAGGAGTCACAGAGTGACTTGAAAGCCAAGGAAACCAGCCGTTGCCTATCAGCCTGTCCCCCAGGGCATTGCAAACATTTTCTTTCTGGCCTGCCAAACATTTTTTGGGGTGTTCTTCAGTTAGCACTGGATAAAACATACCTTCTTCAAAGCCTTGCACTTCTGATATGAAGACATGTGGAGGTGAGAACTTCACCGTGCCCATGGCAGTCTGGTCCGCTGTTAAACAGCCTCGTTGGACAAAATCTAAATTTTATGTCTCATTTGAGTTTATATGGCTTCAGCTTCCAGACGCTGAACTTGTGCCATTTCCCATTTGAGCAGAGAGCACTTTTGTAGCTAGTATTTCCATCTCCTGAAAGCACTGATATGCTATAATAAATTATTTACACATGCTTTCCTGCTTAATTATCTCTTGCTAGTAGAAGCTCCGTTACAGCAGTCAGGACAGACACCGACACTTGTGTACCTTGGATGGGGATACAAACCCCATGCTCACATCTGTAGATGAGAAGCCAGCCTGTCGCTCTTGATAAAAGAACAAGGCTTCACTATATTAAAGTACACAACTTTTTATCATTCCTTTCTGTGCTCAAATGGAAAAGATAAGTCAACTGGAGAGGAGCCCGGGCACTGCTGGGGCAGGTGCAGCTCCCAAGACACCTGCTGCCGCTGCCTCAGCCCCAGATTTGCTGCTTTCCCTCTCCTTTCTGAAACCATCGATAAGAAACTTGTTCAAACAGGTTTGCCAGAGTTTATTTATTGTAGTTTGACTAAACTCCCCCCTTTTAAGCTCTTTAAACAAAGAGGCACTTCATAGTAAATCTCTGCTGGTTCTTCAGTCGAACACTTTGACCTTTCACAGCTCAGCTGTGATTGAAGAGTGTTTTCTGAGCCTGAATAGCTCCTGCAGGATCTCAGCCACTGGCCCGTATATTACGGGGAATAACCCGGGCAGCCCTTGTCTCTCCATTTGGCATGCTGGTTGGTTTGAGGTGGTTCGGTTGCTCTGTTCCCCAGGGTGTAACTCTTTCTGCAAAGCCAGCTGAATTAGCACCGAGCACGCACACCGCCTGGCGGTGCAGCCTTTTAGGAAAGCACATTTTAGAGCACTGAGGGAGCAGGTGAGACTTTATTGTATGGGAGACCAAGATTCAAGAGAAATGGTGGAGGAGAAGGAGAGCTCCATGCCGGCCTCGCCATGGTGCTGGATGCTGGAGATGGTGGCTCCTTGCCTTCCACTGAAGACTTTGCTCACTCTGCTAGGAACAATCACAGACTTGGCTCCCAGATGCCTCATTTGAGTCTGCTGTGGGATCATCATCCCATGCCAATCCTTCTGAGGGATAGTCAGGAGGAGCCACTGCTTTGAAGCAGGAAAGGACATGCCCCCGTCCCCCAGAATTTGACCCGTGTTGTTTCTTCTTAGTTCAAGAGCTATTTTTAAACATCATAAAAGTGTAGGAAAAACGGTCCTGGTGTTATCATTGCAGGGCCCGCTACTGCCCAGCCTCCCACCAGGCCACTGCTGGCTGCTCTGTTCAGGGTCTCCCTCTGGTGCCATGTTTACCTGTTTTTCACTCTCTGGCTCCCACTCCTCTCCCTTATCTTCATTCTTGTACCCCATAATCATTTGATCTCTCCCTGATTTTTTTCCCTTTCCCCGAGAGGGAAACAGGGTGGATAGTGGCAATGGAGATGCTATTTAGGGAGAGTCAACGGTCCCCAGTGGTCCCTTTCTGGTACTCCCCAGCTTCCCCATTTGATATACTAGGGCTTCTGCAGGGTATCTCCCTGCCTAGTACCTTTAGTGTTGCTTTATAGCTGCACCATAAACTACTTTAACCATTTAAATTGCCCTTTTCTGACTCTGTTATGTCCTTTTGCATGGGGAATGTTTTCAAATCTATTAAGAAGGAAAGTGTCTCAGTACACTTTCTTTGACAACTGACATAGATGTTTTTAGTTTTCCTTATGGGTAGCTAATTGCTTGGAAATGAATAGGCTACTCTTTATGCCATGCACTTTCAAATTACCGTTTTTTATTTCCCTGCAGCATCTCCTTGACTCTAGCCAAGTCTATAATCTTATCTACAATATTGATTTTGGTAGCATCCCTGAGTACAGTGTGTCCAAACTAAGCAGAGGGGTAAGGAGCATACAGAACAGTCTTTCAACGGTGAGTCACCAAATAAAAAGTTGTTCTGGTTGCTGCATTATTAAGGTACTGACAATTCTGCCTTTTTCAGTGCAAGCTACAGAAATCCACCTTGCCCTTAATTACTCAGGCTCCTGGACAATAAATTAATGCCCCTTGGATGGAGAGGCTAGCCAACATTCAGGGTTTGCAAGGAGAATTGATTACAGAAGTCAATTACTAGATCTCTGGGATTGTACTGATTATTTACAGAGAATGCAATATTTTACACAAAACCTGTTTCTGTGAACGCAATAAAAACAAATGTCTGGCAGTTTCCTTGCTCGCCATTTCCAAGACGACTCTTCCAAGGAGCACACTTTCTGCCTGTGATTTCTCTTCGGGACTTAACAACATCAGTCCTCATTTGCTGGCTTTCTCTTGCTTACTGCAGCTTTTTCCTTGTGATATAACCGATGCATCCTGGGCTTGAGGTCAGTTTTCAGAGAATCTCTGAATTTCCGGTGGTGTCTTAGCTTTGGCTTCAGCTTTGCAGTGATGGCTAGGCATTTCCCTTGGGCAGCAGCTTCAGCTACCTTTACATTAAAAGATGTTTGACTATTCCCTCTTAGGGCGCAAACGAAGGCATCTGCGTGCACTGGGTTTACACAGGTCTGTGCTGACTGACTACTGCCATCCACCACAGCAATATTGTCAGAAGTCTGACACAGACCAAGACAACCTTTCTTAAATTGCATAAAAACCAAAGTCTATAAGCTGCCATGATATTCTCATCTTATCTCCATTACTTTTTTTTAAGGTTCATTTAAAACCCCATTGTCACCGTATCTCTTAAAAGAAGAAGCCAGGACGTGGCCTGGTTTCCAAACGCCGTTACCACCTAGGAGGGATTTGTTGCTCTCATGTCTTGACAAGCAAAAAGCAGTCATGCAGCTGCATTCAGTAATCCCAGCTCCTGGCTGGGAGCAGAAACTTGTTATGAATTGCACATGCAATTTGTATGAGAAGGAGCTTCTGCCTGTGATTTAAACATTTTCCAGGAAACTGGGACATGGCACTGTGCTTCAAATGCAGTTAATAAGTGTTGGAAGCTTACTGAAGTATGGGAAGAGTCATTAAAGACAGAGTTCATCCCGCCTATTTTAGACTCCTCTGGTGCAGACATCCACATCTGAGAGAGCTGCTTGAGGAAATCATGCTTGAGGAAGCGTGATTCATCTGGTCTCCTTGAGATGTTGCTGTAGCATGCAGTGATGATAGCCTGGAAGTACATGTAAAACGTTCATCAGTTATAAAAGGAGTGCAGACCCTGGTGTCAGCTGTTGACATCCACATTATAGCTGTCCACATTTGGTCAGACAAACCCCACCTTGTCCAGCTGGACATGTGAGACTGTCCAGTCTTGACAAACCTTCTCCAGTAATGGTGTAACAAGAGGAAGATCCAGATCTCTTCCACCTCAGCTAATGGAAGGTAAAGAAATAGGGGGGGAGTTAAATGTGAATAATCCCCAAACTCTGATCTCTGCTACCAAAAAGGTTAGCAGTGTTTGTTGCTGTTCAGGCCTGGGCTCTTGAACACGGTTTGGAGAAGTAAGACTGAATGAGAAAGGGGGTCCCTGGCCAAGGAGCGGTGGCAATGGCAAGGTGTGTGTCCTGCCGTGGGGAAGTCGGTTTGAGAGGTGGCAGCACAGGAGCCTGGAGGAAACGGGATTGTCCTCTGCTCAGGAGCAGTTCTCTGGATGTGGCGAGGCAGTGGCGAGCACCTCTGAGCTCTGGGGGTCCCAAAGGGATTTTTCTGGGACTCCCTGTAAATGAGGCCTCTGCCTGTTATGCACCATTCTGCTGCATTACGCTTCTTTTATTACAGCCTCATTACACGGAAATTGAGCATTAAAATAGCACAAAACCACCAGAGTGGAGTGAGGAATCGGGATCCTCCCATTTTTTCGCATATAGTTATGCCACGAGCCAAAGTGTGGGTTTCAGATTTTGAAGCTCTTGGCCTCAGGCTTTATGTATGTGTTGCTGCGGCATAAACTGTAGGTTTGATGCTGTCTGGCTAAGCAGTATATTGGCAAAACACAGCAAAATGGTTTGACTCTGGGAAGAGCCTACGGCACAAGTAGAGAAAAAAACTACGCGGTGTGCCTGTCTGACGACTCCTCTTGCTGCTGAAGGAGCTCCATTGCCTCTCATGGACGGCTGCCATCCCTGTCCAGAGGAAGGGGAAGATAGGAGAAAAAGAAAATATGAAAATGAGGAGGAGCACGAGAGTCCCAGGCATGACCACAGCATCAGTATGTGGTGTTCCCACAGCCAGACCCTGGCAGGACCAGGGATGCGGGTGACGACGCCATTCCCATGGGAGAGGACTGATGCTGCCTCCTGATTTCTCTGAGCCTCCTGGAGCCCAAGCACCACCACTTTTGCTCCCTTCACACCCTGAGAGCGATTGCTCCTTCCCGAGCACAGGAGATTTGCAATTATGCAATATGAAAAAGGAAGATGATGGTGTGGGCGGTGGTGCAGGAACATGTCCCCGGGGTGGCCTTGCAGCAATGAGGAGGGTGGTGGGAAGGGCCAAGGGAAGCCGCATGGCCCGCTCATGCCTGAGGCCAGCCCTTGATGGACAGACACCAACGCAAGCCTTCACGGACAAGCGTCGACAGAAACGTTTGGTGGTTTTGTTGCCCAGCACAAGGAACACCTTTCTCAGGATGTCCTGCCAGCTTCCGAGGATGGTGTTACGTGCCACCATGAATGCCCTGGCACAGGATAATATCATCGTGCTAGAGCTAGGTTAATTATAATTGACATTTGAATAAAAAAATCCTCCGTTCCTCACCCCACTGATCCCTTTGCTATTTGATTCCAGTCCATACGTCTAAAATTAGGCCTTTGAAAGTACTTCATGGCAGGGGTTGTAAATGGTATATTTTCCTAAGCCTGCTGCTCTCGAGGCTTATGTTTTGCCATCTTATGACTTGGCTCATGGCCGGAATTGCATCTGCGTAAATTTGGGACACGAAGGCTCAGTAACACACTGCAACTTCACTAACAGGGGAGCTGAAAAAAATCTATTAAAGCATATCAGGTTCATTTAAACAAAGAGCATTATTATTTAACCCTTAGACTTGCGCTAGGCAGAATGTGGGAAATAAATCCTCAGCAGTCCAGGACCTACTCAGCTTTCAGTGTAGCATTATCCCCTCCTGAGGTTTCCTTGAGACACCAGCGGGTACATTTTGGCACAGGGCACAGGCTCAATCTCAGTTGAGCACTGTGTGGATGCAGCATGACCTGCTGTCACTGTGTGCACTGGGGAGGGGGAAAATTGCTGCCTTCTCCACTGCTAACAGCCCGAGCACCCCACTTTGCCACCATCTTCAGAACACGTCAGCTGATTTTTTGTGCAATCACCCGTTACATAAAAATAAAAAAGTAATCCACTAAACCATCTGCACAAATAAGACAAATTTTGTGTCGTCAAAGAAAATTGGCTTCGGATCATGTTTCAGTGGGGCGTTCCCTGAAGGGTATCTCAAAATAAAACCAGGCTATTAAAAGCAACAGAGTTCTATTTTTGTCACGAGTTTTCTAATTTTAGATGTAAGTTCCCACTATGGGCCCCAGACTCTTGTGGGTTTTGGACCAGAGCTGGACTGATAGTAGAGGTCGAGATTCTCCCATGCAATCTGCCTCCTCTGGTTGGGAGCTTGTTTACTTGAAGAAGTTAGTAATGAGGATACTACGGGTGAAAATAAAGGGCAGCAGCGCTCACTCCTTGGACAGTCATCATGTGTGCATCTGACACACGCACCACCATGCAGTTTATGCTGGTCTTTTTGGTAGCAGATTACTACAAACTTTGAAAAAACACTTGCAGCAAGGAGGAAGGGTGAGATACACTTGCTCTTTCTCACCCCCTCGTGCTCCCGCCTGTCCTTTGTCCCACTTTTTTTCTGACGTCAGGGTAACACCACTGTCACTTAATCTCTCTGGTGCACAGCACACAACAATGTCCTGTGAGATGCTATATTAGCTCACTCCAAGTCTGCCTTTTTAGGGCCTCGCTCTGCTCTCTGCATTTTAGCGGCTCTTTACTGTGGTACCCATTCTTGTCATTCCTTCTGATATTTTTGTCTTTGAGTTTCTCCACATCCTGTCATTAAGTGATTTCTTCAAGCCACACTATGCACCCCTGTTATTTTCTTTCCCTCTAAGCGCTTGTCTTTGTCAACCATCTCAGCTAAGATAACCGGGATAATGATTTGGTGTTTACAATAGCTAAAAAAAGTGAAGACCATAGAGGACTTAGGCATACCAGTGCTGTGATTCCATTACCAAATCATTGATGGAAGCAGTATGGCCTGAACAACAAGGGCTGACTGGAAAGGCGGGACAATTACTTACCCTCCAGTTCTTGTGAGGCCCAGAGCAATCACTTAACTCGCTCTCCTTTCCCAGCTGTCGGATAAAACTGAGTGCTGCTATGCTGTGCAGGAAAGAGGCAGTATAAGTGGCAGATAACTATTGGAATTGCTTGCTTGACTTCAAGCCATGACATTTCATATCTCTGGAGACAGAGATCAGGGAAGGGGTTCATGAGAAGGAAGTTCCACATTGCTGGAAGGCATTGATGACATTTCCATTACTGATAGGGAAGCGTGTAAAATAAATGCCATGAAGTTAAAATAAAATCACACATGAGTGGCTTTATATATTAATTTTCTCCTTTTCTATCCCACTGGTTTGAACTGTTCTCGTGTTTTTACCTTGTCAGCTAGAAATCCCCTCAGGGCTGCAGATGCAACTCTTGTGATGATTCGTATTACTCCACTTCAAAGGAAGTGAGGTTGCCCTTCAAGCCAGCTTTTGACTATTTCTCTTGACTACCTCTAGCCCTTGTGATACCCTTCACTGGAGTTTTAGAAGCTGTCACCAGCCCACGCAGGCTCTGTGCATGGCCCAGGGCCTGGAGAAGGCTTCACCTCCCTGTAGTCACTCCCAGATTGGAGACTCTGGAGTCCTACCAATGCTTCTTGGACTGTTGAGGTTGAGCTATTCCTGCTGTCGATCTTTTTTGGCATCTCCAGGCTGGCACTGGAAGTGCAAGCCTCTGCCTGACATCCCCCATGGGGATCTCAGCTCCCTGCTTTCCTGAGAGCAAGTGCAGCTACTGAAAATGTTCCACCACTTTCCTGCTCATCCCATCACTGGTGCTAGCCTCCTGGCACCCTCCATGCACGTGCAGACCAATGGACTCATGCACTTGGACACCACACCAGTGCTTCTCATGCAAAGGGCGAGAAAGACAAGATCGCACTAAGACACTCCAGCAGTAGAGGGCCTGCTGTGCTGGGGATCCTTTATCCAGTGGGATGCAGAAGTCCTTCTGCAGTTTTTCTGCCGCCATGGAGCATGCCACGTCCTGCTTGCAGCACCATGTGCTTCCTTGTCCCAGCATCTCTGAGCCCCTGTCAGGGGGCTGATAGAGAGATGCCCACAAATGGCTCTCCCTGCAGAGGACCTGTGCCCCAGTTTTGCAGCACGGAGCTGCTGTAACCCCTCTCCCAGCCCAGGGTCTATTTTCCACCTGTAGTGCTTGTGGTGCTGGGGACCCCAAGGCTGCTCCATGCTGCTGGTTGAGGGACAGAAGAGGTTGTTGGGATCTTTAATTTTTCTTGTGTACATCCAATTTACTGCATGCGCACTGAATGATGTTTCTACTCTGACTGGACTGTTTGATGTCTGGCCAAATTTATTTTTTCACATCTGGACAAGACTTTCAGGCAGAAGAAAGGGGTGTTTCGTAGAAACTCTCGATATAAGGGTAGTCTTGGGTGACGGAATGGGCCACGTGCCTCATGGGCCTGCAAGGAGAAGTGACAGGGGAGGTGAGTGGGCACACACCATCCGTGAGGGGAAGCAGGAGGAGACTGAAAGAGTCTTTGCAGAAACCCTGCAGAGCCAGGAGTCCAAACCCTGTGTTTGGGAAGGACAGCTGGAGAAAGCCCTCAGAGGGCTAACACATGGAAGCTCGCAAGATGGGGAAGGCTGCACCATTTCAGGTATTCCATGTAAGGGTCCTTCTGGGCCTGTGTTTCTGCAGTTACAGAATCAGTGCATTGCCCTGGGACCAGGGGAGATGACTTCCCTTCAGGGAGGTGTCATGGCCTGTGGGTCCTCAACCAAGCATCTGCATGGAGAGGAACAGGAGATCCATAATTGCAGGAGACACTCTGCTGCAGGAGACAGAAGTCTCTGCCTGACAACCTGACCTGCGCCTGGGTCTGGGACACTGCAGAGATGACCAGGGGTTGTGTGGCCTCAGACTATTACCCTAGCTGCTCTTCCACATGGGCACCAAGGTTACGGCCAGGGACTTCAAGCATATCAGGAGAGAGTACATGGATTTTGGGGTGCCGGCTAAGGGCATGGGGGCCCAGGTTATGTCTCTTCGATCTGGCTGGTGAAGAAGAACTACAAAATCATTGGAGTAACTGGGCCGTGTTGGGACAGCCCACAGAACTGCAGTGCTGTGATGGGCAGATACCAGGTCTTCAGGAAAGACAGGCAGAGAGACAAAGGGGTGTGGATGCATATATGTGACAGAGCAGCTCTGATATATGGAGCTCCTCAATGGGCCAGACAGTTGTCTGCGTGAGAGCTTGTGGGTCAGGGCAGGGGTGAGTAATCAGTAATAGTGGCAATCCGGTGGGAGTTTGCTAATGGTCACTTAATTGGGGTGAGGAAGAAGATGAAGCCTTCTGTAAACAACTTGAAGGTATTTCTGGGTCACATACTCTGCCTTTTATGGGAGATTTTAACTTCCCTGATGTATGCTGGAAGAGAACTAGAGGGAGATGCAGGCAAGCCAGGAGGTTTCTGAAAGATGTCAGGGCCAACCGATTGACACAGGTACTAGATAAGCCAACCTGGGATCAAAATCCCACTCCCTGGACCCGCTAGCCACAAAGCACTCACACCTTTTGGTGGAGTAATAATCAGTGGCAGGCTTGGTTGTGGACGCTCTTCAGGGTGGACTTAAAGATACCAAAGAGAGTGAGGAAGACAAGACCATGGACTTCAGGAGAGCAGAGACTTCAGTTTCTTCAGACAATTGGTTGGCTGGATCCCATAGGAACCAGCTCTGAAGGGCAAAAACCAAAAAACCCTCAGGAAAACTGTCAAGTCTTTACCGACAAACTCTTCCAAGCACAAAACGATCCTAGCGTGCAGGAAAACAAGTAGATGTGTCAGGAAACTGGCTTGACTCAGTGGGGAACTCGTGACAGAGCTACAATGCAAAGACTGCATGTAGGGAGAAAATTCTCCTCCATCAGAACTGCCAAGCAGTGGCTGCCCAGAGAGGCTGTGCGGTCTCCTTCCTTGGAGCTTTTAAGGTCCCAAGCAGATGAAACCCTGAGCAACCTGATTAAATCTCAGTCCTAACCCTGCTTTGAGCAGAGGGTTGGACTGGAGACCTCCTGAGGTCCCTTGCAGCCTGAACGGTTCTGTCATCATGTGAAATAGTTAACTTGGTAAAACTACATGATTCTTTATCATCAATGTCAGTATGACCATTAAAGCCCAGTGAATTTCCAGCATAACACCGCTGAGTAAGCGTGAGCCTAAGGCTCTCTTTTTAGCCTTTTTATGTGCACATTCAGGAAGGCAGCAGCTTTGGAAAGGAAAGTCTGGATGTTGCAGATACTAATAACACTGCCAAAGAATGCTGGAGTGACGTACAAATACCACTATACATCTACTCAATCTCTGTCTTTGTACAGAAGTAGTTCTCAGACCTACCAATGGCTTAAAGGGATATTTTGGCTTAAAAATACAGAGCCATGGCATCACTGACATTATGAAGAGAAACTAAGCAAGGCTGTTATTACTGCCCTCAGCTTTCTGTGTCAAAAATCAGATCTTCTTTTTCCAAGAACAGCCCTTCATGGAGAGATGAGTATTGTTTGTTTTTCAAGGATGATGGAGTAAAGCTTCATATCAGTGCAATCTTTTTAATATTTGGAGATCAGCTTATCTTATTGGGCGAGCCGCCAAAAGTGATTACAGCTGCAGGAACTCTACATTTGAACAGGGATTTTATCAAATCACTCACATCTGGAAAAAGGCCAAGAAAAACAGTGACTGGAGAGAGTGGAAGTCATGCCTTAAAAATGGGATGAGAAACTGTGGAATAATTATTCAAAAGCTATGTGAACTTACATGAACATCTGCCAGGTGACCAAAATTGCCATCTGAATAAGGCATTATCCACAGTTAGACCAGATTTAGCTAAACAAGCCATTCTACCGGGCATAATTTCACATTTTCCATCCTTATAGCTTTTCTATCAAGTGCAGATACCCCAAGAGCACTGTAAATTCATACCCTACCTTAATGCACACTAGCCTTCCCTTGTAGACAAGCCCTTAGAAACAGAGGGACCTCCACCAGCACGAACAGAGAAATGCTTGTTTAAAGGCTACAAGATGGGGAAGCGATTCAGTGATCACTGCAAACAGAAGTGGGTAAATATGCCGCTGGCTATTGGAGTAGACCTTCAGTAATGAAGGTATCCATTACGTTTGTTTAGCCAAAAACACAGAAATATACCCATAGGCATCCACTTCACATATCAGTATACGCCCTCCAGAGTCTACGAGAGCACTGTGTGCAAAAGTAATTTCTCAAGCACTACTGAAGGCTCTTTTTCCACTGATGTGAGAAAAGGGGGAAAAGGATACAACGCTTTTTCCATCCCAGTTGTGTTCCACAAAACAGCTGTCCACAGTCATGAGCGTCAGGCACCCAGAACACCTGGGGTCTTCCAAGGGCCATTAATCACAACCCGTCGGGGAGGAGAGGCACGCAGACACCAGCGTCAGGAGGATGGGCTCCGCGCATGGGGCCAGGGCAGCGGCTCTTTGAAGGTGGCGTGAGACCGCTGCTCCAGCTTGCTTTTTGCTAATGCTCCAGGAGGAAGTCTGCACCAGCCAGAATTCCTCCAAGGATCTGGGGGCAGGCAGCAAGGGCTGTAAAAAAAAAACACGTTAGTTGGTCTCAGGCCATAAGTCTGCATCTGCATAGCAAGATGCTGTTTGCACATGGGTAAATTCAGGATCTCTATTCCCTTTGCTCATTTCAATACAGTCTGTGAGTTCGCAGAGTGAACCTTAAATGCAGATGTGGCTGGAAAAGATTGCCTTTTGAACTAACACTTCTCTTCTGTTAATTCCTTCTGGAGTGTATTGCCTGGAGTAGAGAGTTTACAAGTGCCAGGCTTTCAATTAATTTTGCCTACATCGGGAATCATAAATTAGAGATGGAACACATCTTCAGGTCGTCTAGTTTATCTGCCAGCATAACATTTCACAAAGAGAGGACACAGGCTGTTTTTCAATTGCTTTTTCACTCAAAAGAGGGCACTGGTTTTTTGTAAAAAAAATAATTCCTGCGATATTTTGGTGCCACTTGAGCCCCTGTAGGGCGTAATAGGTGTACAAAATGGGGGCGTGCACACGCATGTGTGTGTACATGTGTGTGTTTGTGCACCAGGAGAAACAACCGATGAGAGGGAGAAAAACAAAACTAGATAGAGGGAGAAAAACAAAATTAAGTGCTTTGTATGCATAAGGCATGTCTACGCAGATGAGTGCAGACAGATGTGGTCTCCTCTGCAGGGCATGTTAGCTTGGGCACAGAGCTGCAGGAACATGGCTTGATGGTTTCCAGACCAGAACTGGCTCCCATTCGATCAGCTCAGAGCATGGCAGATGAGCGTACTTGTCTGGGCCCATCCATGTAGACATGCCCAGACCCACCTCCAGACTTTCAAAATACCCCTGGAATGGAAAGGAGCTTTTCCAGTTAGGACCTAAAACAAATATTTGCTGGGATAACATGCGTGCTTGCTAAAGCGTTTGAAGTGGAGAAAGACAAAAATGACAGTAGAAACCAAAATTAGATGATGATGAAACGGGTTGTTTAAGGAGGGTTCACTTCTCATGAAATCATGGCAGATCTCCAGACCAGTGATAGGTATTTATTTCAGAAAACAGAGGGATGTGAAATATAAAGAGTAAAATTTGGCAGACTTCAAAGGAGAAGAGCACAAAAGGAGGAGAAAAGGCAAAAATGAATTCCCTTTATGAGGCTTATAGTCTGAGCTTTCCTTTGAGTACCTTGGATGCCACTGGCAGTCTTTCTCTCCTTTTCAGCTCTCTGACTTTTGGGTAAAAGAAGGCGTAAAGTCATCATGGTCACTAGCATGTTCCTTGATCAAATTTACCTTAAGCCATGGGTACCTTCATGGGTCTATGGTCTGTCCAAAGTCAGTGAAGAGGGAAAGTCGCTTCCAGAGGCTGCATTTAGGGTGATGAGAAATGAAACTTATAATAAATGACATGAATTACATATACCCTGTGGTTGGCATCTCTCTCCTTCTATTGACTGTAGCAGATGAGTAGCTTAATCTAAATCACCTGAAGCCAGGGGGAGATGAATCTTCAACTTAAAGGGAGTAACAGAAAGAAGAAAAGTAAATAATGGTCATGGAGGATTCTGCACACGCTGGGTCCACCTTTGTCTCTGGTGTATGCCTAAGAGTATCTCCTGGTGTAAGCCGAAGAGTATCTCAAAGATCAATGAGGGTCAACACATCTGCAAATTTTGTAGCTGAAGGAAAGGCCTAAAATTAACATCCTCATTTAAAGCAGAACTTGGAGGCAGTGCTGTCAGAAGAGGAAGACTCGCTTTTGACCAGCTCCCCATCTTACAACCCACATTCCTTGTCTAAATAAGTATCTCAATCTATTGAGGTACTTCAAAGGCATAATTTCTTTTTATGCCAGTACTAACACTCAAAGGCTTAATAGAAAATTGCAGCTTGTGCCATGTGTTTCCTCTGCTTATACAGATATTGTCAGGTCAAATTACAAAAAAACACCACCTCTCTTGCTCCTTGTAAGAGTCTTAATTTAGGCTTTTTCCATTACCCAGTTTAGTAATGACTGAAGGTCAGATTCACCTCCAGGCTTCCCATAACAAATACAATCTGCCCGTGATGTAATCTGAGACACGCTGGTATTCGTAGTACCGCATATCTGAAAAATTCTTGGTAAACAAAACGGACACTTGCTGGTTCTCTGTTCCTCACCACTTACCTGACCGATTCTAGCTGAAAGAGTGGCAGATACAGTGGCATCCTTGACCATCCTCACACGGGCTTTGAGCAAGGACTGGACCCAAGCGTCTAATGTTTACAACGTACGAGGATGAATGCACACTACAGGTCTGTTTGCCTCGGCGCTGCTCTTGCAGCTTATGAACTCCTTATGTTAGAGAAAGAGAGCAATAATAAGCGTGCTTAAAACAAAGGCCTTAATAACGCGGTAGAGGGGCCATCCTTTCCCCTTTGCCCCATAAGTGAGATGAGATAATAAAAAGTCGGTGCTGTAATCCCCTTTCAGGTAAGAAAAAGCCAGGATTTTCATTGCTACCGCTTGGTAAAGAGACTAGCACGGAAAGGATGGAAAGATGGTAAGTATTAGAATACCTGACTGAAAAAAGCCAATAAAGCATGGCGAGCCTAAGAAGGGAAAATCACATCCGCAGCAGCTAATTATGCTGCTTGGCTGTAACGACCTGAAGGCATGACTGTGCTGTGGGGATGAGCGGTCCAGGCCTGCGTTACAGCTTGTTGTGTGTGTGGTATAGTAAAGGCTGGTCATGGCTAATCCTGGTCCTTACCCACTGCTTTAACTGACAGGCCTCACAGTACTCTTTGGGAATGAAGTAAACATCCAGCGATGAACCACTTCTCCACGGCAGGACCCATTGGCCCTCCACCCTCGGTCCCAGAGAAACCTCTGTGAAAAGTCCCTGAAAAGATAACATCATGGCACTGGGAGTATTTTAGATAGGGACCAGCTGTGATTAGGAGATGGCTATCATCTGAAAATCTGTAATTATTAGAATAACTAATGTTAACGTATTCCACTTGGGCTAGACCATCCATGCCGGAGATTATTGCAGTTTAAAAAAATAAAATGAGAAGCCTGAAGCAGTTGTGTTTCTCCAGGAATTTTTTTTAATGAGTGTTTCATTTATAAAGTCCAGATTTTAGTATCCTGCACAGCCACAAGACGACTAGGCCTACCTCAAACTGATCAAAATGGAATTTTTCCATTGGGTTCAGTGTTCAGTTGATCCAAACATCTGTTTTGTGGTTCGTTCAACCTTATACGTCAATATGATGTTAATCTCCTTTATACACAAAAGCTGAAGCAGTGCCAATGATTTAACTTCCTAGGAAGATGGAAGATCCTTTCTCAAGCTGTAAATCCTTCTGGCCTGTGCCCAAAGCGAAAAATGTAAATCACCAGAGTGGAAACATGGCAAACATGATTTTCTGTCGAAACAAGGGCAGTTTTAACTTTGGAAATTAATCAGACTCTTTCTTAGAAACACCTTCAATGACAATGAAGAGAAATCTCCCAGAAAATTACTTTGGAAATTAATCAGCCTCTTCCTTACACATTTTTTCCAGTAATTTTCTAGGAGACTTGTCTTTGTTGCCATTGTAGGTGTTTCTAAGTCAGTAAAAATCTCTTCTTCAAGAACAGAGCCAGCAAAAGCATTTTTTAATGTATTGCAAGCTTTCTTTCTCTACACTATTTTCTAAATAATACCATTCCTTCCTTTCCCTGAAACCAAACTGTTAGTCTGCGCAGAGGTGGACTTAGTGAGGGGGTCGGGGCAAGGGAATTTACAGGCACCACTCCTGCCCCCGCAGCTGGCGCTGTCCCACTTTGGAAGCAGCCACTTGCACCTAGACCTGCGGATACGAGTCACTTACTGTGAGACACAAAGCCCTTTTTTGTTAAAAAAGATGAAGACTCTAGTGAGAACAATCCCATCTTAACACGCTTATCATTCACTTTCAAACTTAATAAAGTTTCTGTTAGGAAGCTGCAGCCCTTTGCTTTTTCTGCTCTTATGTACATGCTTTATGGGTTCCATACACTACAGTGTCATTCCTAATAAATGATCAAATTTAACTGCCCCTGCCCCACCTTGTTTCTTCATTCCCCACAATTTTCTCCAATAAAACAAGCTGGGAAAATCACAGTTTCCCCTTGACACGGGCTGCTTCAGCCCTTGAAATCTGAGAACCACCACAAGCAATTTTTGTCACTCCTGACATAACGTGATGCCAAAGAGGAGCTGGACAGTTTGGGAGCGCACACTCAGGGATGTGGAACTGGGGCAAAGGGAAGTCTGGAGGGATTTTGAAACCGCAGCAAGACTTTCACAGAGTTTTGAGGAGTAAAGGCTCAAGCAAGCAGAAATGAAGGAAGCATGGCAGCATCTGTAGGGTGGAGGTGCAGGAGAGGAACGGAGGAAGGGAGCAGCTGCGGAGAGGGGAGGGATGTGAGCAGCAGTGTGAGGTGGGAATGCAGGAAAGATGTGGATGCGGAGGAAGGGAATGTGGGGAGCACATGATGCCATAAAGCAGCAGATCCTGCAGAAGGGCTCACAAGTCCGGAAGGGCAACCAGAAGTAGATGAGTGACACGGGAAGTGGGATTGTAAGTAAAAAAGTTTGGAAACTGCTGCCAAAAAGTTATTGAAGTTTAGGAACAGGAAAGCAGCTCCTGCTCTGATTCAGCCTGGAAACCTTGTCATGTCCTTCATAAATTCTGGCAGCAAATGCTTCAGGGGAAGGTGTAAGAGCTGTAAGTGGGTGCAGAGGTAAATGCAGCTGTGCTGAGGTTGGGAGGAATGGCCCGACTGCGTTGCCCTGATACCACCAGCGGTCAGAAACGTGTCACATGTGGCAAAGTTTGGGGCTCAGAAAGCTTCCTTAGCTCCTGCGTAAAATTGCTTATCTTGGGAGGGTAAGCCACTTCAGCACTTCATGAGTCACTCTGGCACTTTATCTCTAGAGACTGGCATGAATCTCGGAGAATGAGATTTAGCATCTTTCTTTGACACTGTTTTCAGTACACATGCTATCTGGAAATGTACTCTATCCACATCCATGCCCTCTGTGGCTTTTTGAATCTTACATCTCAGCTAAAAAGAGTTCCCATGGCAATGAATGGTCAAATTATAAGTCTGTGGAAGAAAAGGCTTCCTTTTATCCATCTCAAATTTCTTGTCTTTTACATGTCAGTGATCTATTATTAGAAGGGAGAAAGAACTACCCACATCTTCTACCTAACAGAAACAATCCAGACCTGCCTTATACTTTCACAGACATCAAGTTGCAGAGTAAATAAAAAGGAGAAGATTTACACAGGCGTGAGCACAGCAGGATTTTGCAATAGCAGGAAGATCGGATGAATGCAACTTTTTCTCAGCAACTAATAGAACCACCCAAAACACAAGACTTGCTGTTAATGAGATTAACTCCTACACAGACGCTTGCTAGAAGAGGAAAATAGCAGGGTAGAGAGAGTCCACAAGAGCTTGTGATGTGTCATGAGCAGCATTGTTAATGCAGAGGGTGTAGAAAGCAACTAGAAGAGAGGAT
Source organism: Larus michahellis (assembly GCF_964199755.1). NCBI lineage: Eukaryota > Metazoa > Chordata > Aves > Charadriiformes > Laridae > Larus > Larus michahellis. Next base: position 50,072,048 of record NC_133896.1, on the reverse strand, counting down.
CTTCTTCATTTGATTCTATACAAGAACATGGAAGTGAAGGCAACCTGTACAAGTGTCACCATGATATGACATATCCTATAACCCTTAGAAAAAGCAGGAAGAGAAAAGACTAAAATAAAGAGAACGGACTTCCTCCATGAGGAACGGAGGAAGCAGTCCTCAAAATACTCAAAGACCTAGCAGGCAAGATCAACGTAGAAAATAAGTGTAAGAGAGAAAGGACTGAGGGAAAGTGGAGAGTCCCTGAATGTTACAGTAAGGCCAAAAGCATGATCTACTCCAGTGAGGAGAACAGCTAGAACTGAGTGTCAGAGGCAAACTGGGATAAATCATGAGCCTAAAAAAAAAGGTCAGTGTAGTCTCACCATTATAAGGGAACAGAGGAATTACAAGGCAACCAACTTTTCTTCAATTCATAGAAAAATGCTGGAGCAAACAATCAAAGAATTTGGGGCATCTGGATGATAAAAACCAGATGAATGACACCTAACAAGGACCTGTCATGTTGAACTAATATAATTTACTCTCTGTGGCAGGGCAACAGGTCTTGTTGGTTAGAAGGAGGACGTTAATGGCACGTACCTTTTGTTTATTAAGGTTTTCATGTGTGACATTCCCATAAATAAGCATGGAAAAAAGGAGTAGATAAATGTTAGGAAGTACCATAACTGGTTAAAGCCGTGTACTCAGAGAACAGTGATCAACAGCTCATTCTCAGATTTGCAGAAAGTATCTGCTGAGGTTCAGCAGTGCCTGTACTGTGTCCAGCACTATTCAAGATTTTCAACAGTTACTTACATGAGGGAGCAGACATATGCTTTTTAATTACACAAATGACTAAACTGGGAGAAGCTGCAGTGATGACAGAGGACAAGATGGGAAGGTAGAACAATCTTGACAAATTGAAGAAATGGCTTGGACGAAATAGGGTGCAAGTGAAAAGGGATAAGTTAAAAGTTTTACTAGTTAAATAGGAATAGCAAACTCCAGAACGTTAATGCAGGGTAAAGCAGCTTGGACGGTACAGTAGTCTGCAAATTCCCTACCAGCCAAGAATTCAGACACAAAAATGGCAACAGCTGTGTTATGATGGATAAAAATGATCAGTCCATGAAATGTGATGTAGCTCTTTTGCTATATGTGGTGCTGTAAAAGTTGTGTCCCATTTAGGTCTCAGCGATTCAAGAAGGATTTGTCCTCTAGGGGTTGGTAGTAAAGGGTCAGAAGAATTTGGCTCATTATGGAGGAGACTCCAATGAGAAATGATGAGACCTTAAATATTTCATGACGAGTCCTTAGACACACATAATTCACTAAACATAAAAATAATTCTTTAATAGGCAAAAGATAAGTCATAGGAAAGGAATAAACTCTTCTCGGAGTCTGCTGGGTGTTGGATAAAGAGTAATGTCAGGCATCACAGCAAAGAAGACAGGTTACTCATCAGGAAAATTTCTGCAGTGGTAAGGACCCTGCAGCCCTGGAGCAGACTGGCAAAGGCGGGCAGTAAAATCTCCATCACTGGAGCTTTTAAAAAAGGATTACGTGAGCATCTGCCAAGAATGTCATGTGTTTAATTAATCTGTCTTTGCTTCCTTCTTTAAATCACCCATAATTTTGTTACCTGACAACCCACCTTGCTTTCCAAAACATTGATACACAGGCACCAGGACAGGATCTTCTGCCTTTCACCATTTTGTCATAATGAAAATAAATCTTCAGCCCTACCCACTGCTCTCTGCCTCCTGCACAATGTTCAGCTCATGATAATGCTCCGACTCTCATTTTTTCTCTATTTAGCTGCTTGGAGTGAGACCTGACTAGATGGCTGTGGAAATCCAAACAGCTTATTCTGCTTCCAGACATCTCACTGCTCTAGCTTCAATGATAGTTTCAACCAGTACAAATGCGTCAATTAGTGATTATGGCCAGATTTTTCCTTGTGTGTGGGTAAATACTGGATAAGCTTGCCACTTGAAGTCCTCAGGCACACAAAAAGCTTGCTTTCTTTCAGCCCATTTCAGCTCCACTCCTTGAGGAGTGGAGCACCTTCCCATTCTTGGATATTACTATCTGAATGTAGCAATATACAACTTTTTCAGTTTGCTCCAACATTTGGAGACCTCAGCACAAGAAGGACACGGACCTGTTGGAGTGGGTCCAGAGGAGGGCCACGAAGATGATCCGAGGGCTGGAGCACCTCTCCTATGAGGACAGGCTGAGAGAGTTGGGGTTGTTCAGACTGGAGAAGAGAAGGCTCGGGGGAGACCTTATAGCGGCCTTCCAGTACCCGAAGGGGGCCTACAAGAAAGCTGGGGAGGGGCTGTTTGCAAGTACATGTAGCGATAGAACGAGGGCCAATAGTTATAAACTAGAGCAGGGTAGGTTTAGATTAGACATTAGGAAGAAGTTCTTTACAATGAGGGTGGTGAGACACTGGCACAGGTTGCCCAGAGAAGTGGTGGAAGCTCCGTCCCTGGAGACATTCAAGGCCAGGCTTGATGAGGCTCTGAGCAACCTGATCTAGTTGAAGATGTTCCTGCTTACTGCAGGGGGGTTGGACTAGATGACCTTTAAAGGTCCCTTCCAACCCAACACGTTCTATGAGTCTATGATTCTATGACCTCAGTTGTGATATTTCCTCAGCAGCTTCATCGCATCCTTAGGAACAGGACCAATATCGCTGGTGGTAAAGACTTGCACCAAAAGATAACTTTCCCAAAAAACGCCCTTGTCTTCCTGTCGTTGCTTCCTTCGGTCCCTGGTGCTCTCACAGCCCCATGGATTCTTTCCTATGACTAACACTTCTAAAGAAAACATCGTTTTATCTTTACTAATTTTTTTTTGCTATATTCCCTTCAAGCCTACGTTGATCCTTCTGATTTCCTGCTAATTTATCACCTACTGTAATTTATAATCCTGTTTATTGCTCTCAGTAGGGTCAGATTTCCAAATGCTGAAGGACTGGCTCAAGTTACCTCTTAAATCTTGCCACTTGGCATTCCTCTGCCCCGTCTGGTTCCCTTTTATTCAGCCCTAGGCATATCTTCTGACGCTACATATCTGTTTTGAGTAGGCAACTTTCTAGGGATTTATTTTTTTTTAATTTTAATTTTAAAGCCTTTAAAACTAACCTGTTCATCTCTTTTTTTAATGCTTACCAGAACCATGTCACTTTCCGGCGTTTTATTTTCCCTTTGTGAGTCTAATTATATGGTTGTCTCTAATTATTTGAAACTCAGCTACTGTCATTTTCTTTGAATTAACTCCTGTGTGTTAATTAAGACTGCATCAGGAATAGCTTTCCCTCTGATGTGCAAGCTCTTGGCCTACTTACAGTGAGATCGAACACTTACATCCAAGGAACTGCCTCTCTAGGGCTGGTGCAATCTGTCCAAGCCATGGGTACGCTGATGAACTCCCCTGCCATTGCCTCTTCCCTGCTGCTGGGCTCATTTCTCTCTGCTCTCACTTTCCTTCCTTTGATCTGGAGATGTGCAAATCCGCCTTGATTTTCCTGTCAATCTGGCAACGTCATTTTTCTTTGCATTTGTGATGACATTATAAGCTTCCCCTTTCTCTTCAAAGGTTGGGCATATCTAGGTTTTTCTCTGGTTGGTGAGTTGTCAGCAACACCTATTGAATTGTGTCTGCATCGCCCGCAACTATTAATTCCTCTCCTAGCTGAGGAAGCCCGTAGCCCTTGGGCAGCAAGGATACGCTGGCCACGGCATGCTGCTGGGCAGGAGGAAAGCCCTGCTTCCCTCCTAAGGTTTGAAAAAGCTTCCTTTTCCCATGTCTGTCTTGCAGGGGTGAGGAGAGTCCGTGTCCCAGGGTGTATGAGGACCTCTGTGGCAGGGTCCAGCCCTCATGTAGGGGTGAGGAAGCACAACGACTCGACTCACAGCATTTCACTTGGCCAACAAAGAGTCCTTCAGAGAAAGAGTTCACTGCTGTCAGTGGCGCTGGGGCTGCCTGGACTGGTGTGCCTCTATTTCAGTCCTGAGCAGATGATGTATCTCGTTAAGGAGAGAATACAGGTGACTATTAATACACTTCTTTTGAAGAGTTCTCATTTGGGGAGTTAATCTCATTAAATGCATCTGCAGCAGCCTGGGCAGTCGCAAACATCTGCTCGAGAGGCTGCCGTGACAAGGCTATGTCTTCTCCCCACTCAGCTGCCACCGGCGCGGCCTCACCGCCGTGCGGTGCCCGTCACGCACTGCCGGCGACACGCGTCCGTCTGTCTTTGGCAGGAACACGCTGCACAATGTTTGGCACTAATCAGGAGGATGCGCTGGGTGCATGGACACATAAACCCTCCCGGCGTCAGGTTACGTGTTGCACAGCTGTTTAAATTGTTGGGAGGCTTTCCCTCAGTGATTCTTTTATATGGTTTATACGGTGTGAAGGGAGCATTACTCTTGAAGGGACTTAAAGACCTTGGCCCGGTTTGTCTGTGGTCTTTAAAGATCCCATGACGCTTTTTGCGAGAGCTGGAGAATTAATCTCGTTGTGCTGCTTAAATTTCAACAGGGAAAATTATATTTTGCTTTTCTATCCTTTCTCTTTCTGTGCTCTGCTTTGTAGATTCAGGCATTATTAATACGTTTTATAGTATTTTAAATGTACACTGTGTGTGGCACTGTGAATGGAAACCTGAGGGGTTAAACGCAAAGGAAAATCAGGTCCCGAACAGTTTATGTGCTGGGAGAAGATCATGGTAACGGGCAAGAGGCAGCGCTGGCAGCTAACTTATGGGCATTGTGAATATTGCATGAGAAATTACATCAAGTTAAAGTCCTGTTAAGTACATAAAATATTTTTTAATTCCAATATGATTTTCAAATAGTTTTTTTATTTAAAAAAATGAATATTTTCTTCACAAGCTTATTTCTTTGACATTATGATGGAGTTCAAAGGATAACAGACCTCGCATCTGATGTAAATACAGAATACCGTGAGTAGGTGTCATAAAACAACTTGGTTTATATCAGTGTAAACGAAAACAGAATCTATCCCGCAGCAGTACCCACATGGCAGGGCGTGTTAACAGGTCGGTTGTCTCACACGTGGATTCTTTCTCAATATAAGAAACAATCAAGTGCCAAATTCACAGAAATAATTTGGCTTTGCGTAAGAGGTACATAATATCCATTAAATAAAAGGTGACGAAATGAGGGGAAATTAAATGGAAAGAGTTCTTCAAAAATGCAGGAAGAAAAATGGACAATGAGAAAGAAATGGCCTCAAATACAGGATTTTAAAACCCTCAATTAATTTCTAATAGCAGTCATAGGACATGCCTGAAGGTTTTCTACACTAAATAACAGCTGTAATTCAATTACTGAGGACAGAAAGACTATCAACACCACAGACCGCGTCTCTCCCTAAAATGGCCTTTCTACGAGACGTGGTGGTGCCCTCCAGACCAGACACTAATTGCCGACTATTCCGGTCCTAACAACCACATCGTGCCCCAAACGGCACGTCCCAGAGGATGTTTTCTTGCCGGTGTGCCAGCCAGCCATGAGCTGCCTACCACCCACCTCTCAGCCCCACGTCCCCATCCCACTGCCCCCCAGCATGGCCGAGTTTGGGGATCGGTGTGTAGCACCTCCTTTTACTACAGCAGGCAAAGCTGGGGAGCAGAGGAGATGCATTTGGGCAGAAGCCTTCGTGCCAAGCCATGGTGCGCGGGGACCCAGCCACACCGAGCACGGCCACCACCGGAAAGTGCTCTTCTAAAAACACCACCAAAGAGCCTTAAATTCAAACAGCATGTTCCCCCTGCTTCAGGAGAGACCGTGGTAGCAGCAGGGAGGTGGAATGCCAGAAATGTTATTGCTTCATGTCTAATAAGCAATAAATGGATTTTATTATTTGCCTTAAATCATAACCCCTATACTAGCTTTCAGAGCTGCTGCAATCCAAGATAGCCATTATATGAGATAATATATGGCTTCCTGAGGTTCCAACTGCCAAATCACACCCAATAGCTATTGTTCAAAAATTACGTGAGTGTTATAACTGTAACAGATGACACGGGGAAGCTATGTTGAAGTGCTGTAGTCAAATATCACCAAGTATTAGTAATCGCGCAGTGGGGCCATTCTGATTTAACAGAAGCTGGAATTAAGTTTGGAGCTGTATATCCTGATTTCTCTTTGATTTAACACGGGCCATGACATATGTTGTTAGCTTCTTCTCTTCCAGGCTGCGTGGAGGAAGCCTTCTGTCTAGTCAGTGGGTTAAAAACCTAATACGACGCCGCTACAGGAAAAACAGAACTTTTAAGTGAAGAAGCCTATACCTGGGCATGGGTTTCAGGCTAAAGGCTGCTGTTTATTCGTAATCTAAACACACAAGACAAAGAGTTATTCTAATACTTGTCCTACAGACCAGGGATAACATCCAGAGGACATGTGGCCTCCTCGGGCTGACACAGGAGCTCCAGCTTTGCAACTCCATCTGACACGCAACAAGAGGCACAAAACTGCCAGTACCTAATAGAGAAGAGGGTTTGCAGCAGACTGATTTGTCTGATCAAGGGCATTTCCACTTAGAGTGAAAGAGAGAAAACATCAGTTCCCAAGGACTCGAAAGGAAATAAGGGATTATTCCAATGTTTGGGAAACTTCCTTAGTTCACTGGAAAGATTTCACAACTCTAAACCTGACACCTTCTTTGAGTCTTGCAAAGCTCATAAGCCTTTTCTCCAGACATACAGGCCAACTCCTACTTCTGCACAAACCCAGTTTGCCAGGGCAAGGGGGCTGCTCCGACTCCCCTGCCAGCAGCCACAGAGACCACGGGGGTGGTGACCAGCAAGGCACCCCAAAACTTAATGTTCTGGCTCTGCCGGACATACCCACTGACGGTGGCCACGTAACAGTGTCTAAGCTAAAATCGGCACTGAGATTTTCCGTGTGATGTGCCGTTTGCTCCCTTCTCCCCCAAACGGGGCAACTTAAAGCAACCAGGTTGTTCCCTGTTAGAAGCAGGCATTGCCCACGGTCCCTTATCCCACCCGGTGAAAGCACAGGAGCGCTATTGTCCCCCACCACTAAAAGTGACTCACTTCCCCAGGTGTAAGCATTGATGGGACCCTTCCCTTGGCAGGGCTAAACATGCTGGACACATGCCTTGCCACAACTGAAAAAAAATAAATAGCCATACCGCTATCTGAGCAGATTTTTCTCTAGCTTTATTCTAACAGTTAAAACAGTAATGGCTCCCTCAGTGTTTCCTGCAGAAGTTGGAAGACGGCTTTTGAAACGGACTCAGGCTTTGCATTCAGGCTATCCAATCTTTGTATCACTCATTTGATTTTGCTAAATGCATTTTCAAATGAATGCTAAATACTATTAATTTTCATTTTCTCACAGGCACTGCAGACAGACGCAGCTGAGTGTTTGTAACCTTCCCATCGTGCACAAACCAGAGATTTTTAAAAACTTATTATCATACATTTTGAAAAGCTCAGTTGATTTCTCCATCTTCCAAAAACTGAAACATTTATCCACAGCTGCTTTTAACAAAACCTGATTTGTGCACTTCACTGCATTTGAAAAATGTTTGCTCCAAATGAATATAAATGAAATGTAACTGTGAGGAGAAAATGGGCGCTCGCATGTCCTCTCTCTCCTACACACATATAAACACACAGACGCAGAGAATTAGGAAACTGAGGAGCCAAATTTCTATTAAATAGTTTCATTTGCATTTCCTTGAGCCCTGGTGAATGCGGATAGAAATTCTATAAACTATTTGTACAAGAAAAATTAAGATCAAAATTATGGTACCCACTGCCCCCAATACACTCATGCTGCGAAAGCTAATAATATTAGGTATTGTTTTTCATTTCATACCCTGTGCTTTGTAACCAAAGAAGATAACTAGGCTTTGTAATTTTGAGTACTGAAAGGACTTGGCTATCTGCTGCCAGTTGTAGCGGCACTAATCCAAAATAATTCTATTACGTGCAGTTGTTTCACATTTGCTCCATAACGTGGCCATTAATTTTACCATCAAGGAAGCTTACTCCTACTAGAATTTAATTGATGTTAGCAGAGCATTTACTCCACGAGGCTGTACCTCAGCGCAAGGAAGTGAAATAATGAACTCCGCACCGCAGAGGACTGGGAAGAGCACACATAATCAAATAACCAAAAAGCATCCAAACAACTAATGGCAGAAATCATTATCTATCCTAAGGTTTCTTTAGCCGATGGAAATGAAGCATCTCCACGCGATTTTACACGGGAACAGGCTCTCCCGGGCTGTTGTACAACTGCCTGGCAGAGATCATCGCAGCCTCAGCAGAGGGGCGGCCGTTCCAGGGGGGACAGACCTGTCCTCACCCCAGGGGTGAGGATTAGGAGGTGCTGCTGGGGGGAAGAGTTACCTGGCTGCTCTTCAGAATAGTACCTGTCCTGGGACATATTCAGGGTTTCTAGCCTTGTAAAGTGACTTCACATAACTTTTTTTCCTCACAAACCTCTCCTTTTCTTCATGCAGAGAAACACATCTTCACACGTGTTTCAGTCCATCATATTTTGCATTTCTGTTTGCGTAAAGTGAAATCTAAATGTGAAGCAATGCCCTCCACCTCCCCAATGTGGTCTAAATTTCTTTGCTACATAGACCAAATCCTTGGACGTTAAAAACCCTTGGACACTGTTGTTAGAAATAAAACTTGAGACACAGGTCATCACCCCCCAACACCGCGCTCAGCAACAGGCCATGGGGACCAGGATTTTTGCCTTGCTGGCAATGCCCCAGCCATCACCATCGCCAGTGACTGAACGAGCCACAGCTTGGTAACATGCTCTCTTCTCTCTGCAGCTCGGGTGAAGCCATAAGCCAGAGGAGCACCGGTGGGTTAGAGATGTCAGGTGCTATGGGGGCATCTGACCAGCCCAAACCTACCTGATAAGGGAAGAAACCCCCTTCAGACATCCATCACTCCGGCTGTGCTCCAGCGCTCTGCATGTGGGACTAAGAACCGGTGGTATTTTGGGCTTGCTTTCACTAATCCGTCACAAGGTCCTCCAGGTTGTGCTTTGCCTTTCTGCCTCAGGTTACCTGCCCCTGCATGGCCAAAACACCCCCTTTGGCCACTCCTTCCCTGCTTTGCAGCTCTGGAAACGGTTCTGCAGTTCAGCTGGTCAGAGGGTTTAACGATGAAAAGCCATTAGTGTTACTCCACCCTCTTCCAGGCTTGGCTGACTCGGTAACCTGAAGAGAGAAGAAAGTTACGGAGGTTTTTACTACTTTGGCTAATGTGTGATGGGCCTCCTGGGTTATTTTTCGCTAAGTTTGTTTTTTAAAAGCCCATGGTGGAATTATGCAGAGCCTGCCCCACCTGCCAGGCAGTGGGGTGGCAGGAATGGGCAATGCCCGGGCTGCCCAGAGCCCTTCCTCTACCTTCTCTTGCAATTACTCATCCTTCCCCCAGTCCCCTCCTCCGCAGGCTCCTGACTGGAGGTGTTATCGCACATTGTTCTTACGACAAATAATTAAGAATCAATTCTTTGAATTTACCTCTGGCACGATCAGGTTCAAAGTCTCTTACTGTGTTTTGCAGAATCTTTTGTAACAGGATTAGATACGGCTCTGCAGTAACGGCACCATAAATAAGTCATGACTTAGGGCAATTTTTTACTAGAATACCTGTCTTAGTGATTTGTCATAGCTCAGGGTGAGCTGCCCGTCCTGACCTACACCGGCTTCGGGCCATCAATATTACGGCCTTACAGCCTTTACCTCTGTGGGCTGCAGTTTTTCCACTTTCAGGTTGCATCAGACCTTTCAGTTTAGCTTCGAATCCGCTGCTGAGTTTAAGGGCCATTTTCAAAAATCACTTAAATGCCTGGAAACCAAAGAACTTACCTCTACTGATGCTCTTACTATTTTTATGTCTGTGTACTCTTGATGGATTTTCAACTTTTGTACCCGCCTGTGAAGACAGGAGGAACATCCGAGCACAGGATTCAGAGTTGCATGTCAGAGGCAGAGATTTTCAAGAACCAATCTTAAGCCGGTAATTGCAGCAAACCCCCTAAGGACTGCGTATAGTTATACTGATATCAAAGTGCTAAAAATGGACTGTTTTGCTGTAGGACCGGCTAAACTAAGGTTTCCCAACTGAACTCTGCCCCTGCAAAATCTTTTACTGACATAAACATGTATGAGGAAAGAAAAATCAAAACCATAGGAGATGCAATTATATCAGGAAAGCCTGCATTTCTTAAGGATTTCAGGCATGTAATAACTTTCGAAACAAATGAAATCTGCCCACCACTCACAGATTTTAAAGCCTATCAGGCACTTGCACACCTTTAAAGAGCTGGTTCTAGGAGTGTTTTTGGTCTCTTCTTGCTTTCATTTGAAGCCAACAAGACTGAAGTGGTGCTGAGGATTTCGCTGTAGCTTCTCTGCCGGATGGGGAAAACCTGCATGCTGTTTTTGGCATCGGTTGCCCAATATCTGGCCCTCTTGGAATGAAAACATTGTTAGGGTCACTGTCGTCAGTGCTACCTAGTTTACTGGGTTGCCAAAAACTGAACAATGCTCACAGTCAGTGCAAATTAAAAAGAGGAAATCTTCAGGAACGCATGCAGTTTTGACACCATTCAGTTTTTGATGAATTACCAGCACCAAGACCATACCAGGGGACACTTTTGGTGCCATTCCCAGTCCCACCAGGAGGGTATGAGCGCAGGAGAAAAAAGGGCAAAGCATCCCATCACCCCCACATTCCCACAGCCAGGCTCTCCAGCTGGCCCACAGTGCATGAACCTTGCAGGATGGCTGCCCGGAGACACCCCAGGTGCCACGTGGCCATGCTCGGAGTGATCCCTCTGCACGGACCAATGGCCCATGCCACGTGTGGGGAATGACTCCACGCAGGGGCAACCACCCCAAGCACCTTCCACCATTTGCTGGGACCCCTCTGCTACCCGACGGGGGCTGTTGCCTCCTGTCCACCCCCACAGGGCAGGGCTGAGTGTGGGATTTTGGAAAGTGTGTTTATGGCAGCTCCCATACTCCTCCAAATAAGCCCTCTGCAGGCAGGACCCTGTGCTTCGGAGGAGACTGGCCCAAGGATTACCACCTCACCACTCTTTGCTGCTTTTCCTTAACGCAGCAGACCTGATTTAGGGCTGCAGCTGGGCTGGGAGGCAGTTAAACACTTCTCATCGTATTGTACGAGATGGGGACAGACGGTAAAGATGATCTCTGAATTAGTACACATGGCAAGTTTATAGCATCAAACGCTTCTCTCAGTGCTTCTGGCATGCAGACCTGCTGCGGAGGGTAGTCAGAGCTGCAAAGAGCTCAGTGGGAAACCACGCGTGCAACCATAAGAGGTGCACACCCTCACTGACTAATGGGCAGAGCTTAGAAATGATGTTGTGTACGGGAGTGGAAGGAGCTTTAGCTGTTGAAACATGGGTGGGGGATGCCTGAGCATCCCTGTGGGCACAGGTGGGGTTGGAGCTGATGAAGCCCTGAAAGGGGCTGGGGCTCAGGCTTCCTGAGAGGGATGGCGAGGCTCCTGCAGCCTGCTACGGCCAACAGCCTGGCTGTGGGCTGGGGGCTGCGGGGGGACAAAGGCAGGATGGCACCCAGGGCTTGAGAAAATCTCAGTGTTGGGAAACCTCTCCCCATCTTTGCTGGGGGAAGAGGCAGCGGGGCTGTTTTGGGGCCAGGGGCAGGCTGCTGCTTCAGGCTGCAGCCTGCTTTGCCTCGCTAACACTAGCTTTAAATAGAGGAGCTTGCCTGGCGAAAGCATCAGTTTTTACCGATTTCCTAAAGGGAAAAAAAGTTTATTGCAGTTTTGCATAACTGATGGTGTTATCTGAGAGGATAATTGTTGGGTGTAATAGCAAACATTCCTGTTCTCCATGCAGCCAGCAGGTTTTGGGAATGAATAGAGGAATCTTGTTCGAGCAGTTACCCCTAATGGGTTCCAGCTCCTTCCCTGAGACATGGCTCGCTGCACGCTGCGCCAGTTTGGGACTCCCTTGTCTCTCGAACGCAGTGTGCGTTTCAAGACTCTCCCAAAGGTCAGCAAGCCCACAAGGCAGCGGTTGTGATCCTCACCCTCTCCCATGTTTATTTTTAATCAATATGGATTATGTAGTTGTGGTGGGAGCCACTGTATATAAAAAGTCTAGAGACCACCCCACAAGTGAGTTACAAGACAGCCCACGTGGGTTTTTTTGCCAAACACTCAGGTGGCCCTTCGAGCCCTCTCTTGGCCCATGCTACCTCCATAGGCACAACCAAGGGGTGGCACTTTGCTACCAGCGTGCAGAGACCCAAACCAGCCCATTCTGGGTGAAAGCAGCATCGGGAGGGAAGGTAAATAAAAAGGCAGTGGTGGAACAAGAGAGCAGGCCCACACACTATCAGCCCCAGCGTGTATGATCTTGCACGCCTGCTCCACCCCAGTGTGTCAGACGAGCAGGTGCAGACAGCGTCCTGCTCCTCTACCAGGGTGCCAGGGGTGCCGGCCAGCTCGGGATCAGTCCGGTGTTAGCACAGCACTGACCACAACATATTAAGCTGGCGGGAGCACAGGGACACACTATTACGGTAGCAGGGCTTGGGGACGAGGACTCGCTTGCATCTGTTTGCTCCTGACTGCGAAGACATGCTCTTGAGGGGGGAGTGGTGTCACGCTGGGGCATGAACTTTGCTTTACTAAGGTTTCCTCTTCTCTCGTCATTGTGTCCTGACAGCTTTCAGAGAATCGCTGCGGATTTCCCTCCACCGCCTGCGGCCCTGGGCAGGTGTGGCTGGCTTGCCAGGCTGGCTCACCTGCCTGCTATTTTTTCCACAAGCTACTTTTTTAACTTGTACCATTGCAAAAGCTGGATGGGAGCACGAACTTTCATCCTCTTGCTCGATAAGGCTATCAAAAACTGTTGTGTCCCCTTTCTGGTGACAAGGAGCACGGGCAGGCTCCTTGCCCAGCACGTGTGGGAATGGGCAGTAAGTGCTATAAAAAGCCTTTGCGCATGGCAGCTTCACATCTTTGCTGGCATGTATATATACTGCTGTAAATTATCGGCTGTACAGGTGCCTGCAAAGTTGATGCAGTACCCTTGAAAGCAGCAGGGCCTCTGGACATGTGCTTTGGCTTTGCAAAGTTGCTGCAGCCTACAGCTTACCTGGGGAAAGGGCCGGCCGCTGCAGATGGACGCAACCAGGCAGCCAGAGCCCAGCGTGTTCCCCCGCATGGTCTGCCTGGATCTGTAGGGTCTGTCCACAGATAGGGCTGAGGGGGGAGAAGGTGCACACCCTGCTTGGCAGGGGGAAGGACTGCGAGCAAGCAAACGAGCCATCTGAGCAGAGAGTCTGCAAAATCTTACCTTCTCCGTGTTTCTGTCTTGTCTGCCTTTCCCTCGTGCGTTGTCTCTGTCTATCTTGTTTTAATCTCTCTTTATCCATAACAAAGCAAAGAAAGGCTTCATTGTGCTGTCTTTACTGAGCTAGCTACCTGCTTCAGTGAGTTAGTTAAAGCACAGATTTTATAATTCCAAGATAAGGAAGCAGCAACTCAACCAGCGTAAGCAGTGGAAGACGGAAACACAAGAAACCTGTTGGTGGGGACTTGAGCCTAAGAGAGGTGAAGGAACAGGTATTCTGGCTGTAAATAATTTGAAATGGGAAGATGCCACGTTCTCGGGTCACAAAACATGAAAATCTCAAGGGATGGAAAACCAGGAAAAAAAAATCTACATATTTTTCAGATAGGGTGTCTGTGACTTTCTGTGTCCATTTGTGGTACAACGTGTGCCTATGCACACCACTCTCAATAATTTCACAAGCGAGTCATTCTGGTAACGCATTCCTCCAAAAGGCAGGCAGCAACAGCTTCAGGAATCTCAGGAGCTGCCTCCAGCAGCCATCTCGGCACAGCATCTTCTGCATCAAGCAGGAGATGGCGGAGGCAGGCAGAGGGTCAGTGTCCCTAGACAGGCGCTCAGCGCTGGGGCTCTGAGCAGGACACACGCTCCCCGTGCCACCAGCCTTGCTCCAGCACTGCCCATGGCCATGGCCACCAAGTGCAAAGGGTGGGTGGGCTGCTGGGGTGAGACATCGCATCACAGCATCTGCTTGGGCCCTTACGCTGCTCCAAAACACCAAGGGCTATGAAGCGCGATGAAAGCTTGAAGCCATTGCCCAGGGTTTCACCCCTGCAGCGTCCTGTGAGATTAAGTTCTCATTCCAGACACAGAACTAGTCAGATGTGAGCTGACAAACATTGAAATGAGCCTCAGGTCTGAAGCACTTTTTGTTCTTGTTGACAGCATTCAAATCTCTCTGGTTTTGGGCCAAGCTTGTTTTTAAAAAAATGCCTTGTTATTATTAGCACACCTCTGCAATTCTTTCTAAGACACTTCAAGCAGAAAATTCTTATGTGAGTACACCAAAAGACAACCGAGTTTCAAAATTACACTTCAAGCCGACCACAAAAGAAAAGCAGGAAAAGAAAGGAAATCACGAAGATAATAATGAGCCCTCATTCCCCGAACAGGCATGAGGTTGCCATTTGCGCTGCAGTTCTTGGCTCTGACGTGAGCCCAGCATGTTCCAGAAGCGCCTTTGACCCAAGCGTGATTTGATTAGGAAGCTTGAATTAAGCGGCTACTACTTAAAAAGTAGCCTACCAGACTAAACTATGGGATTTTAATTAAGGCACTACCTTACAAGGAACAGTAAAAGGGCACTGGGAACAGGAGCTGTTTAGTGGATGAGCTCCCGGGCGGGAGCCAGGTCTCTGAAGGGGCATCGGCTGCAGTTCCCCTGGCCTTGCCCTCTGCCCCGCCACACAGGCAGGAGGGTTTCGGAGAAGGAGTCCTGGCCACACCTGCTGCTGGTCTTGCTGGCTCACATGCAGCATCAGCAAGTCTGGTCTTGAAAGCAGCCCTACGGCGGCTCGCACCAGCTGGTGTAGACATAACTGTGGTGGCCCAGAAAGGAGCCACAGTGCAGAGAGAAGCGCCTTCTTTAACAGAAGCAAAGAAAACTGCTGGAGTGCATGAAGAGGATCTCTTTCAGGCACGCAGACCTAGAGGACTTCATGAACGTCACAGTTTGCATGAAGAAGGGTATGGTCTACAGGACAGGGTGCACAGGGGATTTGATGTCAATGGCAGCTAGGCAGAGGTGTCTGGAAAATAGCAAAATGTGCTAACAGGAGATGAATAGATAGTCCTCTGACTGGGTTTATGAGCAGTTGCTGCTTGGTGGGGAAGAGATGAGAAGTGGAAGATTAGTATAAAGGGTGTCAGAGGCATGTTTTATTCCAGGTGCATCAGAGTGGAGGATATGCTGCTTCCTTGGGGATTTGCATTCTCGGTCCCTTCCTTCCCCTACCTTTGTCCCCTTGTGCCACAGCAAATCTAGTTCCCATCTTCGAGCTCCAATGACTACCCCCAGCTACGAGACTTCCAATTCCTCCAACATCTCCTAGATTCCTCGCTCCCCTCACACCCTTACCCCCTCTCTGTATCAACTGCTTTCAATGTCCCTCGGTTGCAACCTGGAGAGAAGGAAGCACGTACTATGCTGTGTAGAGCTGTAAATGTTAGATAAAATAAGTGCTCCACTGTATAGATGCCATGAATTTGCATCTCGTTCCTCTCCACGGCTGCCTGTTACCCCAAGACTTGCAGAATCTTTGAGATTTCTATCTCACCGTCAAATATGGCAGAATCTAGTCAACCCGGTCAAATCTATGAAGAATGGGCTAACAGACACATAGGGACAGCACAGATCCATAAATGAAATTACATTAGGAAATCAGCCAACAAAAGGCTTCACTGCTAAACATAAAATGGAATAAATAAAGAGCTTGGTTTCAATTGCAAAGAATTTTTGATCTGGCATTTGTGGTTTTCTGCAGGGAAGACTCTGATAAAGGCTTGAATTCCAGTCAGGGGTGTAGGCAGAATAAAAGAATTAGTCTCCTCCTTTAAATGATGGGAAAAATCAAAATGGCTAGCCCAGCAGACTTGTACTAGGAAACAATTTTCACATCTGTGCTCAAATAACAATGATACAGTCTATTTTTATAGTATATATCAGTGGAGGATCACAAAGTGCCCTGGAGCTCAATGAGCGCTCATACCTCCACTTAAAATGCACCATCTTTGGAGAGATATGCAATAGCCATTTTGCACAAGAGCTGGCAGGAAACATGGAAGACATCCATATCACATCTTTCCTAAATGGGGATTGATCAATATGCTAAGGGTAATGGGTTGTACAGTCAAGAGAAAGGCTAGGGACACGGTTGTTTCACTTTGTGGGTTGCCTCTCTTGACCTAGCTAGATATGCCTACACATCATTTAGACTGTGTACAGAGCAATCCCACGGCGCCCATGAGGATTTGGCAATGTCATGTCACCAGATGGCAGAATTGAGGACTGAAAGCCAGGATTTGTTGGTGGTGACCAAAAGTTTGTCTCCCAGGATGGCTGTTTCATCACCCATGGGACACGAGTTGCTGATCTCAGTGCAGTTCTCAGGGAATAAGTGATCAAATTACCAACACTGTCACCAAGGTCAGTACAATTAGCTTTCTTGCTGGTTGCTTCAGAAATTAGCCCAAGGGTTGTCTCGAGCGTTTTCCCATTTACAATCTCATTGGGTTAAATCTAAGCCAGACCAAAACCTGGAGAGTCCTGGAGGGCGGATCTTCGTGTACCCTTAGGAAATGGCTGCTGAAAGAATTGGGAAGTACAATGGCAGGCAGCCACCAATGCTGATTTTCATCAGTCCGGCCTCAGCCTTGCTCTAGCTATATTTAAGCGGTCACATCTCATGATCTCTGTATGCGACTCTCACAGCTACCTTCTGCCTCACGCTGGCCCGCTCAGAAACCCCTCATACATGCCCAGTGCGGGGCTGTCATTCTGCCCAGTTTGGACTTACACTGGGGCCAGACACAACCTCCTTCGTCACACCTGCCCTGGAGAGCTGCAGGGAGACATGGAGCAGGACTGCCCCAAGGTGAGGCCCATGCTCCATCAGAATCCCCAGCCTCAGCCTTTGGGCACCAGCGCTGCTGCCCGACATGATCCGGTGTGCCATGAGCACCCAACAGCTGTCTACAGCTCCTTTCGGTGGTAGTAGGGGTTGTGGGCAGTTTTAATCAGTGTATTCTTCCCCCAGATGAGCACAGGACTCTTCATATACTCATGCGTTAAGCTACTGGTCTACTTTGATCATGCTTTTGCAAGACAATTGTGCTGTTATTGTTCAGGAAAGTTTCCTATAATAGCTTAATTTCATACTCATGACTGTGTCAAATGAATGGCAGCCTCCATAATAAATTGCAATAGCTTTGCAAACCCCATTAAGTTCTTTATCCATTGAAGGGCTTATTTCCCTTTGTCACTGGCACAGGCTTGTTGATGGTTGTCTTAATAGAGCTAAGATCTATCTACGTACTTTGCAGCACTCATGCTTTCATAGGCACTTAGGTTTGCAGTTGTTTAGGTTTGCAGTTGTTTACTTTATTTACTACCACTGGTTTCCAAACTCCTCTAATCTCTTGGTTATGCTCTTCCAAAATTTATCCCAATTTATAGTGCCCACATGTGAACCTCTGAATTATCCAAATAATATCTTCAGTGCTTGAAGTGTTTGCAAGTGATCTGCTTTCTTCTGTGTCCAGCTTAAGCTGCTTGCACATAGCAAATAGTTTCCGAGTGTCTTTTGTTTATCTGGGGAAGCTGACCTTCAAAACTACAGTCCCCTATGCCGCAAGCCTGTTCGTTAACACCATTGCATTGCTAATGCAATGAGAATGGAGCCTTATGGGGAATAAGAGGGCTCAAAATCTCCCTGTGTTCAAAAGAGGGTCCCCAGGGTCTAACTCGTGTTCTTCCATTGCACTTATGCCCTCTGAATCTCACTTGCAGGTGCTAAAGCTCGAGGCCGGGTCCACAATGGATAGCCCGCGACTGTGCAACACAAGGGAAGGGGTGGGGGCAAGGCTTGGAGACCACTCAGATATAATGGTGCAACCTAATACCCACAACAAATCCTCCTCACCGGGAAAACTAGAAGAAAAAGTGCTTAATGCAACCCTTGCTAGCAGACACCGTGGTGGGTGAGTTGGAGTCACTCAGAAGAACACGGGCGAGTCAGCCAGGAGATGCTCACGGTTCTGTTTGTTCATTCAGTAAAGAGAGGATCTCAGCCCCTCTTTTAAAAGAACAATAAATTTAATAACAATATTTTTTAAAAAAATCAACAGCATTAGAGTGGCACAGCTAGTGATGCAATCAAGTGAAAACTGTCAGCTGTGACAAATGACTCTGCTGCAGACAACCCATTGATGAAAAGCTGTCCTTTTAGATAAATTCCTTTATAGACCCCTGACACTCAGGCGGTGGCCTTTTCCACCGCCCCCATTTTATACATGAGCTTCATAGCGTGCCCCCCTCCCCTCCCAGACCCCTCTGCCGTGTGTTGAAAGCGTCTACATGTGAAGCGGACTGAGCATCGAGCTCCAGGGCTCTTTGGAATCGCTACAACAAATTACAAATGATGTGATCTGATGGTATGAAATGAATAATCTCTGCAGACGGCATGGTGTACTAGCCTGTTTGCTGCATTAGTCAGACACACGCTTCGGTTCAGCAAAGTGCTGCCAAAAATTCTGACCACACCCAGAAAGAAACATGAAAATATTCCTCCCAGGAAAACAGAAAGCTTATTTTAGTTAATTTTTGAAATGAGATGGTTGCCAGCTAACTGGATTTGACACAGAAAGAGGGAAAAAAAGCAGTATAGCTCTCCTTCCTCACAAAGGAATTATAAATCATTCAAAGGGTTTTTTAATTACTGGGTCTTTCCAAAAATGCAGACAAATGCTGGATGTGCTTGAGCATATACAAGTGCGTGTGTGAATTTAGGGGTAAAAGTGTACATAGATCCTAGACAAGTGCGCTGCATATCATTAATGTCCCCTTTGAGGGTTTCAGGGTTTCAGAATATAAGAATGTGAGGAAAAAAAAAAAAAAGAAAAAAGATCCCTGTCAGGTCAAACTTCAAACTCAGCCTCGGCCAGCCCAGTGTCCTGACTCAAAGAGTCGCCAGTAGCAGATGCTTTGGAAAGACTATAAGAAAGCAAGCAACTACAGAGCGATCCTATGCTTCCAACAAGTCATGCAGGGGCTGAGGGGACTTCCTAAGATGCAGGCTACATCTGGAGCCCAGTTTTTAATAGCTGCAGAGATGCTTACTGCTCAGGTGGTCTCTCTGCACGCCGGGGAACTTGGCCCTGTAAACAGCGATGGAGGAACGGCCCCCGGGACTGCACTCGGCTGCTGCAGAAAGAGCTACCACCTGCCCCCGCTTCTCCAGGGAGCCCCCACTTTGGGGCATATTCAATCCCGGGTTTCTTTGCTGAGACAGCCAACAAAAGTTATTATAATTAAAATAAATTGTGGTGATGGACTCCCTAATTCTGTTCAGAGAGGTTATTATGCAGCTATTAAACTGCAACAAAATGTGGCCACTACTGATCTGGCCTGGTTTGAATTAATGACCCAGAAATGAAAGACTTTATATCCTATTAACAGTCCGCCAAGCCATGCCAGATCCCATTACTTTGGTTTATTTGCAACCCGTCAGGAAGGACCCAATGCAAATCCAGATCTGGAGTCGATCCAGAGCAACTCCAAAAGGCCCCTCCATGGTCTCTCTCGCATGGCAGAGCAGCATCTGCCCAGTTCCACCCAGCAGGGGGGAAATGTTCATTTCCATGGGGTCTTGTTCACCCCGGCGCACGTTGGAGGACGATGGTGGAAAGGGACCGGTGAGACATGCAAAGGGACTCGAAGCCCCACTTTGCAAAAGCCATCTGCCGCACTGGTACCACGTTATAAATGTGTCAATGCAAGACAATCACCTTAAATTTCTACTCCGGTCGGTGTGTGACCCTGGTTTGTATGTTGCTGGTTCCAGCTGGCAAAAGAGAGGTGGGTTTGGCAATGGCAGGGCTGCAGGTGACTGCGTACGTGGTGGGTACAGGCCCCAGCAGGTACCACCCGCCAACCCCTCTCCCTGCCGGTCGATTGGAGCCAGTGGGACCCTCCAGCCGGGACAGGGCCACCGCAACAGGACCTTCCCAAGGGCACGTTTCAGCCCCGCTCCCCACCCTGCCACCCAGGCAACTGTTGGTGCAGGGAGTGAAACCTCGGTGCCACAGCAATAACTGCAGGTTATCGCCTTAATTCCAGCAATAAAGCGATAAGGGAATTCCAAGAATACCACGCCGGGAGCGAGTTATGATTGTGGGGGCCTGTGCCGGACTTGGCAGCAGATGGTAGTGATTGCCTGTGGAATAGCCCAGGTAGGTTGTGTGCCGGGCTGACAGCCCAGTCGCGTGCAGCACCGCAGGTTTTCCTATCTGCTCGCTGCTGGAGACGGCAAGTAAGGATAAACATACTAGTGTGCTGAGACGATCCTCAAAAATAAATAATAAATCACCCCTTCCCACCCCATCTGATGTGAAAGGAGGAGGAGAAAGGGGAAAAAACGCATCCCCTCCGCCCCGGCCCCCTGCATCCCCGGCTCCCAAAAGAGCTGCTGCGACAGCATCACCGTCTGGGCATCTGACTGCAGCCGTGATCCAGTCCAGGCTTTCTGCAGATCCCTACTGGAAGGAAGCCATTTTTCTTGAGTGTATTTCCAAGAAACAGTCGACAGGCTTGGCACAGCTATTCCTGGAAATGTTCAATAGGTCATCTTCTGGAAGAGAGTGCTGACTGATGGAATTGAACAGATCTTGTTCTGCGCGCCGAGCGCTGCTCGCTCCCTCTCTTGCGACAGCTCGGCGTTCGCCTTCACACTGTGCCCGGGGGGTCCCCCCTTTCCATCACCTTGGCATCCCCCCCTTTCTTCCCCCACCCCACCAGCTCCACCCAACCCGTTCTGCACCCAAGTGTCCCGCAGGATTCGGTGTGCTGCGAGCCGCGTCTCCCCTCCTGGCAGCACCGCCATGGTTGTCCTGCGCTGCCAGAACAATTGCTGCGTGAAGGCGAACGGCCCCAGACTATAAATTAAAGCTCTGCCCCTTTGCACACCCGCTGGTGCGGTGGAAATCCCGTGCATGTACACACGCACACACACACACACACACACACAGAGGCACGTGGTGGCCGGGAGCAGGGCGATGCCAGCTGTCCGACCCTGCTGTGCCTGGGTGTCCCTGGCCATCCCTCTGCGCTGAGGCGCACACCGGAGATGGGCTTTGAGCTTTTGCAGCGTGCGGCTGTTTGCCAGCCGCGAAAGCAGCGCAGGGTGAAGTCACGCTAGGAGAAAGTTGCTTTAAGGTGAGGCACACCGGCGAGGAGAAAAACACCCAAAGATCCATGTTGGGTGGGTGGTTAAAGGCTTCTCCTGCCTTTAACCTGTTCCTGGTTGTAATTGCCCTGGCGAGGTCCACTTCTTTCGCTGATTTTGGGGCGGACCCTGGCACCTCTTGGGGACTGAGGAAAAGGTCTTGGACAGTCATCCCGGCCCAGCCTGAGCCAGGGCAGGTCAGGATGACTTGCTGGCATTCCCACCCAGGGCAAAGAAGTGCTGCCATGTGCCAGGACGTCCCCTCCAGCGGCAGCGGGGAGGGCCTGTGAGCGTGGTCAGTCACCCAGCCTCCCCAGCCCCTTTTCACCAGCCTCGGCATGTAGACAGCGACAGGGGTCGTGCCCTCAGGGCACCAGCCAGAGAGCAAAGTTGCTCTGTTTTAGAAAAGCACGCAAGGCCGCTCCCCACAAAGTGCCACAGCCTGGCTCTGCCATGTCCCACCCCAGCCAGGATGCAGAGGAGAGCTCGGGTCCCCCCCCGTGCCTTAGCTCCAGGGTCAGGCTTGCCCTTCTGCCCACGACAGCTATTTTCTCCTCATGTTCAGAGAGATTTAGCTGGCTGTGTTTAATGCTGGCCTAGATAGCTCCTTATCATGTTAAAGGATCTTTGCTTCTGTATCAGCACAGCTCAGCAGGTATATGCCGATATCACCGGCAGCAGCCACGTAATGCTCCCTGCTCCTGCTCCACGAGAGGAGCACGATCTGGGCTTGTCTTCATGTCCCTCCCCAGCAGCGTGAGGTGGATCAGGGCCAGGAGGGACAACCCAGGTGCTTAGCTGAGACGTGGTGCAAAGAGCCGCTCTGGCCTCCGCGTTTGGGCTGTGGTGATTCTGCAGGTTAAATGCTGTCTCTGCCCGGAGTCCCATGAGCTTTTTCTTTCTCTTCTGTAGCCTGCGAATGCAGCTGTTCACTAAAATTATTTTTAAATAATGCTCTGCAGGTTCTGTGTTATCCCTCTTCAACTCTATGAACAACAAATAATGTACTCGCTCTCTGCCAGGAATTAAATTTCATCCATATCTGTAAAAATATCAAGACAAAACACACTCGGCTCAAAACAGTTGCCAGAGCTGGCACCTGCTGGGTCCCCAGGCAGAGGCTCAGAGAAGCCTTCCCTTTTCCCCTCTCACATCATGGATACGTTTCAATACTGTGTGATTTCCCCCTTTTTGCCCCGCCCCTGATTGGCAGTGGCCCAGAGCTCATCTTGTCTGTGGGTTCCTAAAACTTGTTTAGCATACAACTGCAGAGGTGTAACAGAACCATAGAAAATTGCCTGGTTTGGAAGGGACCTTTCAGATCCACAAATTTTAAGACAGGAAAAATAAGGACTGGAAGGTAGTCCTTGTGCTAGCAATGCAAACGGAGGCGATCACGCAACGGACACTTGGTCCCTACACCTCTGGAGAAGACCCACTTCACACCTTCCCACTTGCTCTTGGATGTTGCAAGTCTTCCCCATTTGAAAAATGCAGAGTAATTTTCAAGGAGACAGTAAAACCACTGCCCTTGTTTACCGGTGAGCGGAGAGGTGTGAAGGGGGGCTACGCTGGGCTGGGGCACCCAGGCCACCGACTCCAAACTAGAAGCTCCCTCCCCCCCGCCAAAGAGGACCATGGTGCCCAAGGCTCTCCACCCCATTACCGTGAAGTGTAGCCCAAAACAAGAACTTCCCTCAGAGCTGGGGGAAGGTATGAAACGAAAGTCTGATTTTAGAGAAACTCAAAAGGAGAAAGTTGTAACCCTTCCGAGCAGAGAACAGGAACGCGCCTTTACTCTTTAGGCTTTACTCTCTACCTCCGAAGCGTGGGACTGAGGAACGCTTCTCCCATAAACACCCCCTTACGCTTGGGTGTGGGTGACTGCTGCAGCATGTTGGGGCGAGAGCCATGTCCGTGGCTTCCCCCTCTCCTTCCCTTGCCCCAGCCCATGTGGGTCCTCTCATTTCCTGCAGATAACCCCAGGCGCGCAGACACGCCAGACCTAAATTGAGCTCACTGTGGGATGCACCTGCTCTTCAACACTGACAAAGCCATGTTTTTCCAAGTCTACGTCTCCTAGTCCTTTTCTTTATGCATTAATAAACATCTCAAATCATCATTTGTTACTGACTTAATTACCGGTTGTCACCACTCAGCAAATACTTCAAACAGCTGACAGCGGGAAACACCCTGTTATGAGCGGTATACAAGACGAGCTCTTCAAAAAAGATCCCTAAAAAGAGGAGTCGTTCACAGTGATGCTTTTTGGTGTCCTTGCCTCCTAGTGGGTGGGCATACAGAAAAACGTGCAAAAATCCTTCATCCAGCATTCATTCCGAAAAACCTTCTCAGCGGCTTCACGTAATTTTCGGGAGCTGATGGATAGGCAGTGAGACCAGCTGCCGTGCCTTCCCCGGGGAGGCTGCGGCTCCGTGGTCCCCTGGGCACAGCGGTGGGAGGACCTCCTGGAGCTGGAGACTGTGCAGGGCCGTGTCAGGCTGAAGAACGCACCTTTCACCTCATCTTCAAGAGAGCACTTTCTTTAACGTGAGACTTGCCGAGTCGGCAGGAAAAGCAGTTTATGGCTAAATGCAAGGAGGGTGGGGTAAGAGTGGGGAAGGGGTATAGCAAAAGGGGACAAGTTGTGGGTGTTTGAGCGGCTGCAGGAGAGCTCATCCTCCTCTGGCTGAGAAAGAAATCCTAGCTTACAGTTTGGGATAGGATTCACGTGGAAGATACATCTTTTAAATCATACAGTGTTTATTAATAGATTACGCTCTCCTTCCCTAAACCTAGATCCCCTATAACTCAGTGTCTGCCGACGGGCAGCTGACACTCAGTATTGCTTTGTCATTTTTGTTCAGAGCTGTGGTTTTTTAGAAGCTATTTAGAAACGTCTCTTCCATTTTACTTGCCTGTATATCTCCCTGCTCTCTGGCCAGCTTGTGGCTGATAATTCTCAGTGACTCACAGATAAAAACTATTAAAAAAAAAAACCCCTAAGCAGTGATGCACCAGATGTGCAGTGAAATTTTAAAAACATGTTATGACTTTTTAGGAATACATGCAATTAATATTAAACAGATGCTCGAAGTTTCCTGCACAGCTGTTTCTCTATTACGTGTCATGACTTTTAATGGCACTGAGGTGAGACACACAGACATGAGGAAATGCAAGTCTATTCCAAATTCAAGCTTTTAAAATTCTAGCAACAAAGAAGGGC
This sequence comes from Larus michahellis, assembly GCF_964199755.1. Classification (NCBI taxonomy): domain Eukaryota; kingdom Metazoa; phylum Chordata; class Aves; order Charadriiformes; family Laridae; genus Larus; species Larus michahellis. The sequence goes on along the minus strand of NC_133896.1, from coordinate 50,047,440 downwards.
GGGGGGGGGGGAGGATAAAAAAATCCAAACCACCAAACTTCTCACAAGGCGCAAAATGGAACATTTTTACTCTGGCACTTCACAAAGCAGACAGTGACGTACCTTGGTAAAGGTAACACATACCATCTACTGCTTGGTAGTTTATCACCTTTGTTAGGCACCCTTGTCTTTATTGGCTTCCTCTCATATATCTATTTTTGTAGCAGAGATCCACTCTGTGTTTATACACAGCTAGGACTAGAACTGGATTACAAGGCTGCGTTTTGTTCCAGAATCCCTCTTGCTGTGTGTGAACTGTTTATACAAACTGAGTAGGTCTTTTTCCAGGGAAGCTTGTCTACCAAGTTTCAATTTCCTTTTATTGGATACACGAGCCATTTATTACCCCCTGAAAGGCCTCCCTGAAACTCACGTTGTCAGGACCTCCACAGCTGGCAAGGTGGCAGCAGTACTGCAGGGGCTGTCCACGTTGGCAGCCAGAACCATCAAGTCCCTGATTGACTGCACTGTCTCAAAAAATCAGGACTTTTGGGTGGGATTCATTTAATCTGACATGAGGGATGGGATTCATCTCAATTAACATGCATACCTACAGCTGGGCTAGGCATCAATTATAGTCACTGGGGTGTGAATTCATCCCATCCTAGCAAAAACATATGGAAAGGTAGATGAATTTGGCCCAAAAGGTGCCTGCTTCTCTCCCTTGACTATAAAAGAATGTGACAAGGATCAGCTCTGATGTAGGTGTCTCTACGGTAGATGTCTAGATGGATCCTTCTCTGGCTTTCTAACACTAAATGGTTGGCCAGATGAAAACTAGAAGGGATGAAGTCAGGGCTCCACCTCGTAGGGTTACTTTGCTTCAGGATCACACCCTCACCCACGACCTCAGTAAAGCCTCAGCCCACCTTTTGGCTGGCACGGTGCAAATGCATTGGTGCTTTCCCGTTTCCTCAGGTATCTTTTCTGGCTTCAGGGTGAAGCAGTTAAAGCGACACGGGAAAGCCTCTGGATGCTAAGCAGCTCCACCCTGGGCACCCTACAGACCCTTACCCTTAGGGTGCAGTTCCCCCTCCCTCCCAAGGGGATCTCCTGCGGCCCCAAATTCCTCCGGCAGCGGCAGTAGCTGCTGCCTCTCCCTGTGTCCCTTTAGAGGCTCATTATAGTTCTGATATTTGCTCTCTCGCTATTCATCGTGCCTTCTGCGGGGAGTCACAGCCAGTTTATCAGCTACCAGGAGCATGCTTTCTGGGCTGAAAAGCAATTTCCTTTTCTCTTCTTATTGCAGGAGCCTAAGAAGGGTTTGATTTATGCCATCAGTTTTAGATTTAAAAATCTTCAGCTTCACCTAGGTACATTTCCTGGAGATCGGCAATGCTCAGTATAGTAAGCGTTTAGTAATGCTTAACAGATGAGCAATTCTGTTATGCCGTATGATCACCTCTTATATACTAGGTCTGGATTTTTCCTACCACGTTAGTTATAGCCGCTGTCAAATGGTGCCGTTCATCTTTTCCTCGTTCTCTCACCAAGCTCATGTTCCCAGGAGGGTTCACAGCAGCGAAGGTGGCAGCCCGTCGATGCTGCTTCTGATCAGCTGCACTTCTGGCTTACTTTTGTGCAGCACTCCTACTTGGTTGCTGCAATGGCCCTTAAAAAACATAAGGGTTTGCCAACGTGCTCAAGTACAGGAGAACACAATGGCACTATTTGAGAAATGCTGGCTTTTTAATGAAAAACACTGCTGTTTGCCAGGGGAAGTGGCATTCACCACTGCATGGGTAGCTCCAACTCAACGGGCCGCACTCGCCGTTGCTGGATCTCTGCTGGGCTCATCAGCAGGACACCGGGGGGGGGGGGCATTACTCTGGCCATGCCCACGCTGTGACTCGGGTATGGAGCAGTGCTCCTGTGAGCTCCAGGGCACTCGCACAGCTCACCCAGCCACCAGTTTCCATGTCATTAAGATCAGTGAAGCCCAGGCTGCCTGCACAGTTGGTCTGGCCTGGCAGCTGGCCACCTTCAAGTCCCTCTAGGAAGGCACCCAGATGACTCCTGTGCCCAGCACGTCCCAGTGGGGTGGACAGGAAATGGGAGTGGGCGGGTGATGGCACCATGCACAGCTTTGCCTTCCAGCAGGGAGGTCTCTGCTCATGGGGATGGTGAGAAGCATCAAGATGGACTAAAACATGCCACCATGGTCCACCCTGAGGGTCCATGCGGGCCCATGCTGAGAATGCCCATGGTGGGGCAGGCAGAGCAGAACTAGCCACGAGCATGGGTACAGTAAAGGGGCATCCTGAGGAGCAAGCAGGAGTATGGGCCTCCACGTTGGGCCAATGCTCACCCACTCCTCTTCTCCTTGATCAAGGTGCTTTATTTATATCACTGAAGAGAAGAAACCTGCATTTCTAAGACAAGACACTTGAGAGCAGCTGATGCTTCTGTTGACTTATTTCGGTTCCCAAGGAACCAGATATTTCATTTGCCAGTTTGTTGAAGGCAGAAGGCAGGTTTCTCCAGCTGATGGAGCCTGACATTCTCGTGAGGCTTTCCAGCTCCAAGAAAGCTGCACCCAATGGCTCAGGTGGTTAAACACATCCCAAAACTAGGCCACGACAGCCAGCAGGAGGCCATGGATGGGGTGGCGAGGGCTCATCATCCAGCCTGGCACGGTGCATGTCCCGAGGTTGGCCCGGTGCTCACGTCCCCCATTCAGGGAGGCGGTGGTGGCCACGTGCCCCTCGGGGCGGTGCTGGGCGGGCAGCAGCCATGGCCAGAAGTGTTTGCTGTCGGCCATGCTTGGCCAGGTGCCTGCTGGCGCTTCTTTTGGGTGACGACTTTGCTTCAGTCGCTCATGGCTTGTCCCCTCGCCAGGATGCACGCCTCGTGGGATTAGCTTTTGGAAATCGCAGCCGCGTGCCCTGTGAGCAATGTCCCTTCTAGGAAAGCATGTTAAACCTGGAGGCAGCCCGTCGGCTGGATTTCAGGGTGAAATCTGATGTGTTGGGTTGTGTCTGCCTGGGAAAAGAAAAAAAAAGAAAGAAAAGGCCTACCTGCTCTGGCATCTGCTGGTGTCAGAGGACACATCTCCCAGCACGCAGCCTCGTGGCAGGGACAGGGACCTGGGGCACTGCTGAGGATGGGGTGATGCTGGGAGTGAGCCCTCAAGGAGCTCCGGAGCTCATTCTCTCCTCTCCCAGTCCCTTTATTTTTGTCCTCCACATGCTCAAGCATCCGTGTTCCTCTCTGATCTGTTTGCTATTCCCTGTCTTTACCAGGCGCCTGGGCGCTGACTCACCGGAGCCCCGAGCTGGCATGGAAGCGGAGAAGCCCACAACCCATGACACAGAGCCCACTGAAACAGAACAATCACAATCCTCAAATTCACGACAGGCTGGTCATCAAGACTCGGGGCGTTGTTTCCAGTCTAGTTTTCTTCAGATCTTTGCTATTACTCTTGCTTGCTTCTAGGATGTGACTCTTGCTTTAGATAGCTAGTTTCAGGGCGTTTTGGTTTTTTTTTTTCCGAGTTCTGTGAGACCCAAATACTTGGTGCTGGGTGAGAAAATGTGTGCGTATCACAAGAAGGAAAACCTCTGGTTGCCTCCTCAAGAGCCGTGTTGCCACGCTTTGCGCCATGGCTGAGAAGAACGGCCACGCTCCTCAGAGCTCCCTCTGCTCTGCAGAGCTTTCTGTGCTCCACCCTGCTCGCCCTGCGATGGCCACTTGCTCGGACAGCAAACCCCAGGCGTGCATTAAGTAAACAATCTCAGGCTCGCTATACCTTCGTCAAACTCTGCTCATCAGAAGTCTGCATTCGCTCTACAAGTTGCAGCCTGAAGTGGTTTCTCAAATGTTGCAAAGTCAGGACCAGCAATGGAGAGGAAAAATATGTAATTATTGAGGCTCATTTCACATGCAGACATCAGACCTGATGGCACAGCGAGCCCAGTGCGAGGCAAGTAAAATTCCTTCAGAAGGCTTGATTTTCCAGGTCCCTGTGTGGCTTGTTTGTTAATGCTGAGACTTTTTCTCAGAAGCCCTTATTATCCGGAACAGGGGTGTGTGCTGATCGCACACTGCTTCTTGGAAATTACTGGGAGGCAACTTACTGGGAGGTAATTCTAGATGGGAATCTGAACAAAAGGTGTTGCTTAAGCATTTTGAAGAATAATTGAGCACTTGCTATGCAGTTTGTTTAATAACCCAAAAGACGGATCCTTATCAGCAGTCTCCACAAGCTCTAGTTATTCAATTGCTTTCTTATTTAAATAAAGCCTAGCAAATGTGTCCATAAAAATAAAATTACCTCATAAACGGCGGTATCACTGAGGTATGCCTGCTCAGATAATTGAAAGTTTTATTTTCCTGTTAGTATGTCTTTATATCCTTTATTTTACAGGGCTGTTGGGTGCCCATTGGGCTGTCAAGGGCAACGACTGTGCCGTTCCTGTTAAAGTGCAACAAAGGCGAATGTGGTTGTGGGCTCATCCCGACCAGCCTTAGCCAAGTGGGAACACTCCCAGCCCCTTCCTGGTGTTCACAGGGTTGGGAGCGGGGACGCATCACCCTCCCCGCAGAGAAAGGATAACTAAAAAATCAAAACGATCATCAACGGAGTGTAAGAGTTTGCGTGTGTCTGCTTCCCAGGGAACAGTGCTCAGCGTGCGCGCATAAAAATACCCCCACTCCGGTTTGCAATGATATCCTTCAGGACAATCCAAAATTAACGGTGCAAAGACAGAAGATTAGAGACAGTAAAAATAAAATAGCTAAGGATTGAAATCACAGTGAACAGCAACATGCAGATGTCGCAGGTGCTAGAAGAGCTCACATATTTTGGAAGTCAGAATGGCTACTTTTGAGGCCCGCGCCTGAGCTGTGTGCCGTGGGGCAGGCTGACTTACAGCTACGGAATGGCCATGCACAAGCATCCTGATCCCGGGGGCAAAACTCACTCTGCCACCACAGAACTCAAACCAGGAAGCAAGTGCTGGGTCAGCTCTGAATTTAAGGAAAAAAAAAAAAGGCATTGTTAATCAGAAAACAACTCTGACTCTGGAAACGTATCTTCAACTAGAAACACTACTGATGGGATCTGCCTGTGGGCAGCGCTCCCAGCTAAGGTGTTGTCCTACCCTTCCCCGAACCCGTTCATGGGAAGAGACTCTGTCATGCAGAAATGGGACTTTGGGCAGTTAAATATTATGCCTAGACACACATTCCTCAGGAAGGGCTATGACAGCACTCACAGGAGAGCAATAACTAAGCAACAAGTGAAAACAGCTTTTGAGCGTATGCTGCAAGGAGTTGTTACGGAGGTCCCTGTGTGTCCTCTCTGTGAAGGAGCTTGCTGTCGGTGTGGAGGAGGTCTGGGTGACATCTCGGGAAGCTGATGGCCTCTGCATGCACCATGTGAACACTAACACCGGCTGTGGCAATTCACGTTGCCTACTTTGCCCTCCCAGGGTCTAATGGGTTTGTCCCTCTTCTGGGCAGAGGGCAGGTCAGGCACTTGGCTCATTTAATCCTCTATGCCCTTTTCTAAATGTGATAGCAAGGGCTGGTGCTGCGTAGGTCAGAAATGAAAGTCCTAAAGAAAGAAGAAAGAAAATGCACAGTTCATTTTGCACAAGCTGCCACTAGGTTACATTTCTTTTGGGTCAGTGTGGGTTTGGATCCTTGATCTCGAGGTGGAAAACTCCATGAATCTATTAACAATCTCCTGAGCCATCAAATCCCACCTCTTAGGCGATTATTCACATTCCAGTACTCCAAACGTTCTCGGTTTTGGAAACATACCGATATCCTTTGCTGAATGGCTCCACTCCTCTGTTCTTTTTCCTTTCTTATGACGCTTACTTTGAAGTGAATAGTGCAAAGTAGCACTTGAGGCAGTGAAAAGAGGACCCCATAACCTAGACTGCTTGCTACACCCACAAAAAAAACCCCTTTTCTTTTTATTGCCCCAAATCCATAAAGACTGCTTTTCAAAGGGAGGTAGTAAAAGTACCACGCTTCAGCAGGTTCCAATTAAAGAAGGCCTAATCCAAAGCGCACTTTTTTGCCTCTTTGCTGTTGGGGCTTGGACCAGACGTCAGTGTCAGAAATGGTATCTGTAACACGTGCAGACGTGTTAGTGCAGTCACTGCTGCAGGAGTGCCGGGAGTCTTCCTGCACCCCAATCAGGTCTATTGATCATCCAGCTCTCCCCAACAGCTTCAAAGGGAAATTGCCAAGCCATCTCTTTTTGCAACTGAAATGCTAGGTTCAGAAGTGAGTTCTGCTAAAACACACGCTTCTTTTTTTTAGTCTGGAAAGATATTTTGAAAGATTATTTCCTTTTCCGGCAAATGTTCATTTTTTCTCAGGAAATCAGTTAAAAAAAGGCACTGTATTAAGGCCAAAGAAAAGGCAAATCACTGGTTTTATTTTTAGATCTATTTATCAGGCAATAGAAAGACACCTTGGAAATCAAAATTCTTTTCATTTAGGGAAATTTGGACAAAGCTTTTCAATATTCATTATAAATACAGAAAGCTTTTACTTCATCTCTACTTCTTCTATGCCTTGACATCAGCCTATGGCCATGGAGAATACGGAAGTTTATAAACAGATTAGCTCTCAGAGACTGTTTTTATTGCCAATAAGAAACAAAACTGGCAGCATGACCGCATTTAGCATCAGATGAGCGTGCCCGTTATGTTCTGTGAATATAATATGACTTTGTTTATTTTTCCAGCCTTTTGCAAAATGTTTTATTCCATCGATCAATGACTGCCATAACATATGACTCAAGATGGAAATTTCCCCCACATCATCTGGGAGAAGCGGCTCAAAGACGACTGCATTTTCATTTTACTCTACAGTCCAACTACCGTTCAATGCAGCATAAAGCCTCCTTGACATGGTTCTGCCCTGAGGAGATCCCTCCTTTGTGATCATCCATGCTACTTTATACAGGTGGGAAGCAGTGCTCTTAGATCTCGCCTGTTGCTATGCTAAGAGTCCACCTGTACTTGCAGAGTACAAAACAGCTTTTATAAAGCCTGCTTACCACTTAGGAAAGTTACATGGGATCTCAAAGTGTCCTTTACAGACCAAGGAAAAGAATCAACAACTACTTTTTCCAAGGAACAGAAGTTAAGCCATCCATTTCAGTGGAAGGTCCAACAGGGGCCACCTTTACGCTTTCCTCTCTCAGGGCTCCTAAACACTGCCATAGGTAAGTAGATAGCCATAATACCATTTTTACTAGAAAGGCTTTTTCAACACCAATTAAGAAACCCAAACACACCAGAGAACAGTTGCTGCTGCCTAGCCTTTGTCCCTGAGCCCACGCACTAGCCGGAAGCCTGGAGTGGCCACTCAAGGTAAGCAATGAGCGGTGGAAGAGGGACGAGTCCTTGCTGGGGGGGCTGCCCCCAGCTCTCAGCCTGTCCCATGCACCAGTCCTGGGGGCACAGGAACCCCTGCGCAAGCCCCTTGTCGTCACCCAAACTGGTGGCGCAAGGCAGTTGAGGCGAAGGGAGAGATGGGGAAATTCACTCCCTGAGTTGCCTCACTCCTGAACAATACTGAAGTCCCAGCCGTGTCCATGAGTGAGATGTAAATAAATAACATTTGCTCCCAAATTAGCCAGAGAAGAATAAACATTTTAAGAGCTTTTGGCTGTCCTAAGAGAGAAAGAGAGGTCTTGCTATACATTTGAAGAATTAAATTGTCTTAATTGCATCCTTGTGCAAAATAAAGCATTACATACAGAAGAAAAATATTTTTAAGTGGACGGAAAAATCCACTGGGTTAAAGGAATACTACTGTCAAGTTAAATGTGTCCCTGCATTTGTGTGGTGCAAAAACAAGCTTTAATAAAACTGAAGAGTCTAATAGGAACATTTCCATGAATTTAAAAATAACAGCAATGGAAACAGCCTCATAAAATAAGTAAACCTCTCCCTTCAGTATTTGCAACTCAAGTATTACAGCATTAATTTAGGGCCTGGGAATGTGAAAGTAACTATAAATTATGAATTAAGTGCTTTGTTCTACAATACAAGAGGCCAGGTTTTAAATTTCTTGCTCAGCCATGGCTCCTGTCACTTCGGTACCACTGCCGGGATGCAGGATTCAGCCCACCTAAAGCCCAGTTTAAAGACTGTGGGGAAACTACCTGACGAGATAGTGACCCATCAGGTTTCCAGTGGCCCCTAGTAGATCCACAGAAGGATACCTGGATTGCAAGGAAGGCTTCTTTGGCATGAGACTCCACACCTACTCCAGGCTGTTTTCTTAATCATTAAAAATGCTCTAAATATATTAGTTATGGATAACCTGACATTGGTCTAACAAATCAGGAACATGAAATACAAAGTTCATGTAAAGAAGGTGGTACTAGGGCCCTGTGAGTGTGCCCATTACACTGCTCTACCATCCAGACTGGTTGCCTTCCCGGAGCACTGCCTTCAGGCTGGGTTAACTGGGAATGTCTCCTTTGCAGACCAGTCTGTATTAAGACTTGGTCCGTGCCAGCTCAGAACAAGGTAAGGTACTTACATTTATATGACCGGGAGCCAGCTTCTTCCTCTACGTGATTTCAGTAGTTTCTTCCATCTCTAGCTTTTGTTCCTCCAAACTGCTGCCAGGGACACTGCTTTTCCCCTCTTCCCTAACACGCAGACCATGCTCCTGCCCGTCTCACGGGCAGAATTGCTTCAGAGTCCTCATCACACTCCCCATGCTGGGCCACGCTCATCTCAATTTGCCAAATGCCTGTACACCACCTCTAGGATGATTTTCAACCAAAAAGGAATACGCTGGCATTAAAGCATCATGAAACAGAAAAATAAATAAATCCCAAGGCCTAAACTTATTTACATTGTTTATTTGGGACTTGTTGATAGCCTTAAACCCTGTAAGTAGCCATAACAGGATATGATTAGTTAAGATCTGAGTGAGGTATAACAGGATCATGATTTACTGAAGGTCAGAACTGTATGCAGAAGATTAAAACCAAAATACCATCAGACTGCTCTGGGACCTGTAGGAGCTGATACTGCCAGGATATGTTTTCTGTTTCCATGCTTCTTAAAAACAAGGCAGACAGCGTGTCCTTAAAATCTCTTTGTCTTTCCTAATTTCCCAGACGTCTTCCAAAATCCGGGCACAGGAAGAATTAAAAAAAAAAAAAAAAAAAAAAAAAAAAAAAAAAAGGCAGTAAAGTTCATTCATGCTCCAATAAAGACTTCTGACAAGGCTGTTAAGCTGTTAAATTATACGGGGCAGATCGTGTAGGATGGGAAGTAACTTGGCAAAGACTCTGCAGATGAAAGAGTCTACCAGAACTTGCTCATAAATAGACCTTGGATGCAGGAAACCCTGCATCCAAACTTTGTTCCTCGTTTACTGTACAGCAAACTGCCCAGGGAGAATTAAAATGCATTCTGCCTCTTATCAGCAGGCCTCAGAGAGCAGCTGGTCACTTCCATTGCCTTTGGATGCGTACCCTGTGGACTGATCGCCACTTACCTGATCAGCAAAAACCTCAGTGGTTTCTTCCAGCAGGAAGAAAAACTCCCTGCCAGGAGGGGAGGAGGAGAAAAGCCCAAGCTTTACCTTTCTTCTGGATAAAATCTAATCATCACTGGTGGTACGATTACAGCTGGCAAAGAACTAGGGACGGGAGTGTCGAAGCTGCCCCCATTAGGTGCAGAAAAGCTGGCAGAACGCAAATGAGCCTGGTGGATGGCACAAGCTGGAAGGAGAGGAGTGGGGAGTTCATCTTGACCAGCAAAGACCTGCAAGTTTCAGTACCCCGTTGGGCACGCGGTGGTCAGAGAAAGGTGCCTATGACACTCAGCCTAAGAGTAAAACTCCTGTGAAACAAGATTGCCTGGATCCAGAACATAGTATAAAGACTCAGCAGGCACCTGATTGTCTCCCAGTTTATCAGCAGAGACAAACACGGACAACTTAGAAGTTGTCTCATTTTTTATGCCCCTTCTTGCTCTGTTTGCCGTCTCCTGCCTATCTTCTGGTCACTTTTAAACCATGTGTCTTACTAAGAACTCCCCACCCGTGCTATGCTAAGAGATGGCATATATGCACACTGCCTGTCTCCTTGCAGAAACGCATTAAATAATAACTGGAAAAAGCCTCACAGGCACACTAGGTTCCAGTTACTTCCACTTAGGGCCAATTTCAAAGGCAGACTAAGGTGGCAGCCATCTATCCTAGCAAGAAACCGTAGGTGCTAAAACTTTTATAAATGTGAAATTAGCCACCTGCAATAACCGTTGTAAAATTGTTAAATTAGTAACAGTGATTATTCTCATTTCTTGCTGGGATATCAGGGAACTAGCATGGAACAGCAGTAAAAAAGGCTCCTACATAGTCCAGAAAATAGGTTAAACCAAGTGTTGCTCCCGCAATGAAACCAGAAACCTTGCTGAACTCACTGCAGGGCCTCCTGCTTGCAAGGACTTTAAGTGTCACCCTATATCCCCACTGGAATAGTACAAAAGCGAACAGGAAAGAGTGATCCATTTTTTAATGCCTGCTAAAAATTAATCTGGCATGAAAAGAATTACAAGTCACAAGATGCCACAGAAAACTGGAATGTTTAAGCTTAATAAAACCACACTTCCCAACCCCATTTTTTTCCAGTTTGAGGTGTCAGATCTTCAGTATACATTTCAGTGAATCCTCTAATTAATTTAACAAGTTACTTGAAAGCTCGCAATCAATAGCAAAGCTTCACTCCAGCATGTACTGTATCACAGAAGGATCCACTTCTTCTGCCATCAGACCGGCTTGGAGATTTTGGATTGTGGCTTTTTTCCCCAAACGCTGTCTCCACAGGACAAATGCAGCTACGATCTGTGACTGCAGGTTGTGAGGGTGATTGACTTTACATCGATAGATGTCAGTATGGGACAAACCCAGGCACAGAACTATATGCTCCCATTCGGGTCCCAGTCTCCTCGCAAGCTTGTTCAGCTGCTGATCTGTTGGTGAAGTCTTCAAAATACATGGTGCGATTTCAGTTACAGCTGTGAAAAAAGAGAAAGAAAATGCGTACACATCTCACTAGGTAATGATGTAAACACCAACATAAGACCTTGACAAAAGAGGGAATAAGCAAAGCTGAGGTGAAATAATTCATTAATTAAAGAAACAGAATACATACTCACATGGAAAAATTAACTACATAATCAAGCAGAATATTAATTAGAAGAAAAATAATGCTCTGCGGACCATACTAGGGAGCCTTGAGGGTTTGTGTGTCAATAATCCAGATACCAGAATTCTACTCCAAAGCCAAGACTTCCAAAAGTAATTATAGATTTTGGGGAACACGTTTCCAGCAGCCATCACCCTCTGAAAATCAATCTGCTTGCACCAGTATGATATAGTGACTAATGACAAATATGGGACCAATAACATCTTATTACTCCTATCCTGTGACTCTGGTTATATACTTCAGAAATAACTTTGATTCCTTAGTTACTAGGTAGTACTCCATTTTTTGCTGAGGGCTCTTCACAGGAAATTCTTCTGTCTCCTAAGATGCTACTTACCCTTTGTGCTCTGTCATACACGGCAAACTCATCTTGAGGAGACCAGCTCTGGGGGCTTTTCTTCTATTTGAATGAACCCATAAGCACGGTTCAGGGGAATCCAAATGAACAGGGCATCAGCACTGTTCCCCAATACAAATTATGCTTCCTTATCCCTCATCCCAGTTGTAGTTACACACCTGAAAACAGGCATGTATATCCTACAGCCCCACTCACCTGGCCTCCTTGAGGCTGTTCTGAGGAGAGTGCAAGGAAGACCCATGTTCTCTCAGAGATTTCTGCCCTATGTCCCTTCGTATTGCCCAAGTACCCAACATGCCCCAGAGCGCATTCTTCACCCGAGAAGATGGCTCGGTACCATCAAAGTGGTACCTGAGCCATGGAGGACAGGACCAACACGACTATCAAACCAGCTTTCACAGGAAGCATGAAGGTAGCTGTAATTACCAGCGGTAAAAATCTCTTAGGGACCGAATCAAGTATTTCTTACAAACACAAGTGATCCCTTTGTGTGTGCCCTACAGTAATCTGATCATTTAAAAAAAAAAAAAAAAAAAGCATTGATACAGTGTTAATAGAACAGTGAGAGAATACAGTGCTATTCAGAAACATGCTGTACGGGATCCATCTCACGTAACTACAGATAGCCTCTTCTGAACTAATTATACTAGGATTAGTTATCGCTTAGGAGAGAAACAGACCGTTCTAGAACACAATCCATCTCACTGGAAAGAAGATGCCTAAAATAATCAGATGAATTACTCCCCTAAACGTGCACATTTCTCTCCATTGACTGTAAAAGGAGCGCTGGGAAAAAGCTCAGATGTTGACGTCGACACTGTAAACACCCAGTGCTGGTGAAATGATTCTCTGCCTGTAAATTCAAGCCACATACCAGTTGCTTTAAAAAGGTATATTTACAAAAGCAGCATAGGATACCTATAAAGCATATTTGCTCTTCGATACCCTTTGCGATCACAAGCTGAAATGAAGGGTCAATGTAGCCCTGCAATTGCTGCTCTACTTCTGTTGCTGAAGATACTGCATCAAAACAGAGCAAAAATATCCCCAAGAAAATGCTAATTATAGCCTGTCCGTCTGAAGCAGCAGACTCCCTACAGAAGAGCCGCTTTGCAAAATCTAATTTATAGCTCCAATATCATGCTCGCAGTCTCCACTACAGCAGAACAGCAACACTAGAAAGCACCACTCCTTCATTTTATCAAAAGTAATTGTTTTTGCATAGAATACCCAGAGCCTGGAAACGTTTGTACAATTTAAGCCCAATCATACATAAGTACTACACAAAGCTGCTTTGAGTAAAGGGAAAATTGCCTTCTGAAGAGTATTTAGGTCCCTTTGATCTTTCTGTCTCCAGATTGCCAAAGGAAGCCGGGGCAAGTGGCTGGTTCGGGGACAGGGCAGAGGATGCACGGCTCCTGAAAAAGGCTGAGCAATACTGGTGGGGCTGCACTACGCTGTCACATCCCACGGGACACCAGCTCCACAGGTAAGTCAGGACAAGGGGATGCCTTTTGTGAATGCAAATACTTGAGAATAACTAAAATTTAAACTAAATATAGCTACACTGTGCTGTCGGCAACACTGCCTTTTGATATTAAATCCTTGTATTGTCTTACTGAGTCTAAAGCGGCGTGCCCGAAGGAGCGCTACGTGCCAGCCTGGGCTTTTTGCTCTCACGCTGGAATTTTTATACTTCATGCTCACTAGCAGAATGATTTTATGATACTGAAATGCGATCAAGCAGGGAGGCCTAACAATAATACATGTCAGCTTGTCCATCCAGCCTTTGATACTAGGCAGATTTTTTTACTACAACAAGTATCTTGCCTTCAGCCTGTTATCAGCCCTTTAATAAGAATAGGAATAAAACCCATCCAGGAAATCTTTTCATCTTATGCTACCATCTGATTCTAATATGGATGTGGAAAATCCTGGGACAGAAGCCAAATGTTAAATTTAATACAAAGGACTGTTATTTTAGTCCCATTTTATTTTCTGTGATAGCTCTTTTTCAGCTCTGATACAAAGTCACTGAGGAAAATCTGAGACAAGTATTACATGATGGGTGATATTATTTAGAGGTATGGAGAAATATTTAGTGAGAACTTTTAGTTATGACAAATGCAAAATCACAAAAAGATTTGGATATGTTCTAGGATTAATGCCACTCTTAATTTAATAAACATAATGGCATTTCAGGTAAAAGGGAAATGTGTTTTCTGTGCTCAGCACCCAAGCTTCTTTGAACACATTGCAAAAACATTAAAGATGCCTTTTTTTAGTTAGGTTTACTACAGACCCTCACTTATAATCTCCATTTGTCAGGAACTGCCTGAGGGAAGTAATGAGACTAGAGCAAAAGTTTCAATTATGCAGATCCTGCAGTTGCATTTGAAAGGTACGTCGTGGAGACTGAGACCTCAATTTTGCAAAAAATGTGAAGCTCTTCTTGCTTTAGGTGGATCCGATGTGGAGGCATCCATGCTTACATCGGGTACATGCTTCAGCTTAGCAAAACGAGCACTGCACTGTCAGAAAGGGGAAGAAGCGGTGCTTGGGGCACCACTGGAGGGTGTTTAGGGTTTCCTTGGAGAAGGCGATTTGTGGTGCTGCCACCTCCAGCGAGGACACCGAGTGAAACACCGTGTCCAGCTAGGGACATGGTCGAGACCGCAAAGTGCCAGGGCCACACGCTGTGGAGATTTAGAGGCTAAAGTCTCGCTGCTCACGCTGAAGCCACGAAGTCCCTGAGGAAATGGGGAGCCGACAGCTTTGTGCTGGGGAGCGAGCCAGCCTGGTGCAGAGCTGCTCTCCCGGGACTGACGGCCAGCGCGCTGGCACGGCTCTTGGGACCATGAAAATCCCCTTTCTCCAGGTTGGCGGTGGGGAGGACACTCTCCATCTTGGTTTTGGAGATTAAACCGACCCAGAGAAAGACCTGCAGCTCCTTCTATTCAAAGTTGCAGCACAAGGGAATGCGCTTCTCCCCATCTCCAGCTCTCACTGGTCAAGGAAGCTCATCCACCCTAAGCTTTCATCCTATCTGTCCCAGTTAAAAAAACAGGAGATGCTGACAACTTCTGGCCTGTGTGTACATCTGTGCTTCCAGACCACTGCACAGACCAGGAGACAGGAGCTGGTGAGCGTGGACAGGAAACAGAACTGGATATAAATAGACAGTATCACAGATATGCACCAGACAAAACAGAGTAACCCAGATACCAAAGCTACATATGGGGCAAAGGCTGCCAGTCGCCGCTTGTGCGTTTCTTTTTCTTCAGGACCTCTCCAGCCTGAAGTAGGAGACTCCAAGAAGATGTTGCAACAAACAGGGGGATGGAAAATAAACTCACCCCAGCTCCCGCTTGGCACAAGTGGGAGGATGCAAGATAAAGTCCAGTGAAAATGGGCTTTGACTCACTTAAAGACTTTTTTTTTTTTTGCTTTTGCTTTCTCATGACATCTCTAGGTGATGAAAAAAAGCTGAGATCATCTCTTAGGCTGTCTTGTGCCATGGGAATATCTTTATCAGCATCGAGGAACTGACCTCCCGCTCTCCATGCTGTTGGAATGCAGTGGGGAGCAAGCGAGATTGGCTCCAACACAGGACACAGCAGCGAAAAGTGCTGAGGCATTTTTGGGTGATCTGTAAACTACCCAGCTGATTCCTCCAGACTGCTGGCAGCCCAAAGTGCCTTACGGTTTTGTCTAAAGGACCCCCCTCCATGTAAGTATGACTTCTCTGCACAACAAAAATGTGTAGAGACACACAAACCAAAAGCATCTGTTGGGAGTTTCAGGGAGTCTTCTCCCTTATGCAGTCAACACATTTTTACATGATGCAACACAAAACCAACTATTTAGCTTTTGCTCTTTGCTGTGTAAAAAGGACTTCGATGGAAATGATGTACCTGAATCCAAAATGCTGAAAAAGTCTCAATCAGCTGCTGCCAAATCCTGCAAGGACAACTCCACAGGCAGTTCAGGAGACAGCTGGGGAGCCAGGGATACAATGGCCCACCTCTTATCTAATAACTACGTAATAAATCTGTCCCTTGGGAAAGGATGTTCTGGGGACTGGTCTCAGCTTCCAGTGCTGCCTCTGTATTTTATCCATTTAAATGACCATGTACATACTCAGTGGATAAGAAGACAGAAGCAGCCCTGGAAGCAGAGATGGGAATCCAGGTCTCTCTGAGCTGTACATCCTAACGCTGAGGCGCACAGTCATGCTCCTCTTAATTCCTTTTCTCCTGATAAATCATTCCAGCAAAAAATATAAAGATTTCCCTGGGAAGGGCCAAGAACGCTTCCCAGCCTCTAGAATGGAGCCTGGTGGAGAGAAAACTCTCCCGGGAATCAAGGGGTGTGCTGAAACAGAGCAAAATTGAATGCAAGAGCCCTTGGCAGAAACAGTGCTAGGCAAATGCTCTAATTTTTATATAATCACATCGGAAACAGGTAGGTGATTTTGGGCTTCAGACCCTGCATAGCTGGAATGAGACTGTAAAAAGGAGTAGTTGCTTAGGCATGCATCTGGCCTCAGCATCTCCTACTGATAGGTGTACAGAGTCCTTCAGTGATCTGGACTCAAGTCACTGTTGTTCACTTGACCCTCTTACCAGATCCTGTTCGTAATTTCTGAAGAGTTCAAAGCAAGCATTTCAGAGTCCTCTTTAATCATCTTTCCTGGCATCTGGAGTACAGTTCTTCCCTGAGAAGTGCTAAAGTTAGATCAAGCAGTTCCACAAGCAGCAAACCGAAGAAGCCTTGTTTCCCCCAGGTGCGAGTTCTACAGCTGACTCGTGCTTCAGGACGTCTCTCCTCCAGCTGCTTACCAATTTGCAAGACATCATGAAATTGCTCCTTTCCACAACAGCAACTAGGCAGGCTTCTTGAAGTTGGCCAACAGGTTCAGAAGCTACTAGGGGTACATGAATACACACAACGGCCCGCAGCAGAGGAGCACACAGCCGTGGTTACTATAGGAAATTAGGCTAAAAGGGACTTTGAAGCTCCACAGAGTCATCGTGGCTACCATGCCAGCAGCCAGTGACATTTGGGGCACTTCAGCTAAAGGCCAACATATATAATAGAGAATCTAGCGTCAGGCTCTGCTTCCCTCCTGCCCCCTCAGAGCACAGTGCACTTGTTCCACAAACCTGAGCCACAGACCCAGCAGTGGGCACTGAACGGGCATGGTCATGGTTGCCAGACTGTGTGCTGTGTGTTTTGGCAGCTGTGCGATGTTCCAGAAATTATTTAATGACTGCATGTCACAATAGCAAACACAACTTGCACACAACCAGGTAATATTTGCTTTAAAGTGAAATCCCCTTGGCCTGAGCACCTCGGTAGAAGTGGGTCAAGCAGCAGAACAACACTTGGCGGATCAGGTTGGGACAGGCTTTCAAGAGCAATGAGGTGGGGTTGCACAACCTGAATTGGAAGGTAAGTATGCAGTGCTCCCACTAATGGAGAGATCGGAGACTTCTGAGAGCCGCAGCCCCCCCTTGAGCCACCAGAGAGGCTGGATGGAAGGGAAAGCAGAGAGTAAGCATTTTGAGGGATCCCAGTGGGGGCTGTAGGTCACTGAAGTCAAAGACGAGATCACGGTGGAGGTCCTGGAGAGAAGGGTCGAATAAACAAATGGTGCTGGGTAACAGCAGGGGGTGGCTTAGCTCAATTTGTTAGAAAAGGGGATAGGAGGTGACAGTGTACGGCTGCTCCTCTGCTTTCTTTTTCAGCTGTTCTCTCCCAACCCTGTCTGAACAGGTGGAACTGCAGGCAAATGCCTGTCCTCTTCCTACAGCGCATCCAAATTCATGAGCTCTAAGCCAGCCTGTGGCAATGAATGACTGGAGTGCCAGATGAGAAAGTATCACGCTGGATGTAAGATACTTGGCAGGCCTGCATGGAGAATGCAGCGCTTACTCCCTCCTGTGCAAGTTAAAAATGATCATGGAGCATTATAAGGTTATTTCGTTGCTGTGAACTTTAGAAGACCCTTTAGAAGGGGCTGATTCGGGGCCTGTTTAAACACAAGAAGCAAGTTCAAATCGCTAATTGGTGAAAAAAGTAGAAGAGACTATCTAGAAACCAACCCCTGCTATATAATTTATGTGTTTCTTTTTTTTCTTGTTGTCGTTGTTGCTAATTAAACACCAGACTGATTCAAAGGCTGGGAAGGGAACATTAGTGTTTTGCAACAGCTCCAAATAATCATGCTCCAGGGAACATGGAAAAATACTTCTCTTCTATGTATCACCTTATAAGTATCTTTTCTACACATCTGCAAACAGCATGGATCACGCAGCCCATTGAAAAGCCACCAGGTCCTCCTCCTGGTGTTGATGGGTTTCAAAAAGCGCTCGACCAAGAAGCGAGAAAAAATTGAACTGTAAATCCTGTACTACTTGAAGACAGATAGCTGACCCCATTATAGATAGATCTTTCCATATATAAAGTTAATACACTCAGATTAAAATAACTTACACAAGAAGATTACAATATCTTGGAGAAGATGTAGAGCCTTCTCCCGCTTTCAGCACGTACATAGCTGTTTCTCTGTCTCTCCTGACAAATGTGAGTGGTGAGTTACATGGGTAGCTGCGAGGCGGAAGACTGTGGTAGCTGTTCCACTTATCCATGTTGGTTGCCTCCTCTGTAGGCTTCTGCTCACTACCAAAGAGCTGCCCACCTCCTTCATCCCATTTGAGGCTATCGGAGGACACCATTTAACGATGGCTGCCAAGCATGTGCTGATCTCTGATCTCTGCTTGGGAACTTCTGCTTCTTCCCCCCATAGAGCTGACTCAGCACAGGGAAATCCCGGGAATGGAAAAACTGCACCTTTGTAGGAACAACAGGCCCTGTTACCTTCCTAAGAATAAATACTATCTTCTCTGATGCCATCAGAATCAAATCTTGGTCAGTTAAATTCCCAGACTAAACTGCAGACTGGACTCTGTACCATAAGCACATTAAAAGAAAAACACCTAAAACAAGGGTTTAGAAAGCAGCACATTTTTTTCAACTGACCACGTTACAGTAAAACAAATTTGAGAGAGAATTTTATGTTCGTCTGAGTATATGCCGCAGTTATGCTTCACAAATGCAGGATTGTAAAGTTTTCGTACCTTGATAATTTCTGATCTGATGAATGCAAACAGTCATTAATATACAGAATGTGTATGAATAAAACCAATCTGTCAATTAATGATCATAAAACACATACTCGTAAGCATGCTTCTATCATGGTAATTTACATTTCCATGTCTTGTAATTAAATTATGAAAGGCACTAATCAAAATGAAAGCAAATATGACTAAATTTTTAAGACTGGCTGCATTCCTCCGCATCGTGCTGTTTTTTTAAGACTTGTATTAAAAGACAGGAAGTTCTCTGTCTTATTTTAAATAAATTGGAATCTAATCCTATGACAGCCAACTTGCAGAATAAATTGTGGCCATGATCCCATGATAATCAAATCTATGGCAACTTTACACAGTCTGCCTCAAGTGACGCAAAATCCACCCATGGTACCACATTCAACTCCTTCCTGCCAAAGGCTTGCTGGGACTCAGCATCACCGGTGTAATTAAAAAGTACATGTATCTTCATTTGTTGGCAATCTCTTCTCCTGTGCGAGCTCTAAAGCATCACGCTTTGTGACATTAAATACATTTTGGGTATTAGGGCAGGCAAAAAAAGACAGCACAAAATTTTTTAAATCTACAGGCAATTCAAGAACGCAGATGTTTCTATTTTGGCTCAATACCAGCAGCTAATTCGTATATTCTTTATCACTTGCTAATGACTGCCTAGTAGCTGCGGATGTGGCAGCAGACTGCTAAAACCTGAAACATCAACATTCAGATCTCGTGACAAAAGTTTTCAACTGTATTCCCACTATTCAGTTCCAGTAGCTACGCAGTTTTCCTGAACTTTTTTTTTAATCTGTTTTACAGGTTTTGTACCACAGATCTCTGCTATACTGATGGCCTTCAGTATTAATCCACGTTAAACAGATTGACAGAGAAGTCCCTAAATAAATTCATGCTGTCTTAAGTTTTCATCCTTTTCAAGCTGTAGGGAGCAATCCCTGGATTTAAGGAGTTGAAAGAAATTGGATTTTCACTTTTTCATTTGTATTTTATTGGGAAGAGCAGGGAGGAAGTTTCAGCAGTTAATAGCGTGGATTTTAATCTGTTTCCCATGCAAAAAATTCAATACAATCCCGCCTAGTATTTCTCTGCTGTTGCATACCATGAATTCAAATAGTTAATTTCATAAATAAAGTGGCGACTGCAGATGCATGCAAAGAAAAGAATACCTATGCAAAGAAAACACAAACACAACACACTATAATAACTGTTCTCTTTTCAAGCAGGAATACCCTACGTTACAGACAGGATTAGACTTAATGATACTGTATTTTTATACTTTTTTACTTTTAGCAGCACTTGATGCTGATGTAGGCCCTGAAATGGAAGTGAAATTAGCTTAATATTTCCTATAGGTTTCTATATTGCTATAAGTAAATAAGCTATATGCATCAGCACTGAAGCCACAGCTAAGACTGGCATCCTTGCGGTGATACCTTTGCTATGAATGCATGAACAGGTTCAGCATGCAGCATTACACTAATGAAGAAAAAAAATTTTTACTCAGTTGGGAGGTTCTGAGGAATACCTGAGCTTTTAGGAATTATTTGGAAGAACTGCTGAAATAGAGATACTGAGCGTTCAGAGCTCGGCCAAAGATTTTTTTTTTTTTCCCCAAATGAACAAATACAACTTGAAAAGTTAAATGGAAAGAAGACGTATGACCGCTTTTTGGAAGCCAGGTGCTACCTTGATTGCCTGAGAGAGGAGAGGTGAGAGTCTGCAGTTCACATGCTGGCAGTTGCAGCAAGAGTCAACTCTAGAAATAATGGTGAAAAAATCAAATTCTGAAGTATGCCCGTGGATTTCTATACACTTTTGAATGCTCTGCAGTTCTTAGTGAATTCAATGGAGTTTGATAATACTCATGACACTTTCAACCATTAATTATTGGTCTGAAGCACACAAAGCCAACATTTCCCTCAAGTAAAGTTTCTTCTCCACGCTATCACAAATAATAATTAACAATCAGCGGATGATAATTGTAAAGCACATTCATATTTGCAGTAGATTTCTCACGGTTTCATAGGAGGCAAATGTTTACCTGGGTGGGCAGGGCAGCTCTGACAGGGTAATTCACCCACTTCAAGTGCAGAACAAAGACAATTGGAGCAATTAATGATTATTTTCTCAGCTAGGTGACAAACTCATCTATGCAACTTTTGTCAGGGGACTGGAAGTTAGCTTCTTTCGACAGATGCTACTTGAATGCTTATTTCAAATAGCCTAAGCTGTCTTTCAAAGAGCTGAGGCAAGTGTTAATCCTACTGCTCCTCTGCGTGCAAGAATCACGGCCGACTCCTTGGGCTTTTTATCTCCTGAGTACAATAAGTGAGTAAATTTTTCACTAGCAACTTTTCTACTGAGAAATCTTTCTAAAGGCTGCAGCATTTCAACAATAAAATCATGTGCTTGGACTTTAGCTATCGATGTTCCTTTCACGCAACAACAAAAATCATACTGCCAGTATAAAGGACTGTTTTCTTATACAACGCAACTAATCGCACATGTTTCCCTTACAGGACTTAAACCAAGTATGACAACAAGCCATTATATTTAGCCTTGATAAAACTGTTCATTCCTCCTAGAGATTTTTTTTTTTTCCTTCAAGTTGGCTCTTCTTTTTCCTTTGGCTCGAGTAGTTAGAAATATCAGAACCGAAGATCTGCACAACAGATGGAGCTCGGTTGAGAAGAATGCCTTTGGCTGGTGAGGATCTTTGCCTGGCAGGTGTCAAACCAAAATTAATACTGCACATATTATGCTTTACCGAGTTTCAGATTTTAGCGAAGTGAGACTGCGTTCCTTCCTGACCACAAACATATATTAATAGAACAAGCCATGCAGAGCAAGCTAAAACAGTACAATCATTATGCTGAATCTTCCACTGCTTGGCATTTTATTTAATCATTTACACCCATGCAAAGCAAGTAAACAAAATGCAACGTGGTTGTTTAGTGTCTCTTTACAGACATTTTGTGCAGGTGCAAAAGGCTTCACAAAATGCCATAAGCAACACAGACCTAGACCCCTCTTGCTTTCTTTTTTTTCCTCCTTTTCTTGTGTCAGTGCCTTAAAGGCTTACGAAATGCAGTAGACTTTTTGACATTTCAAAATCCACAGGAAAAAAACAGGTACTGGTACTAAAATACACTGCCCAGCCACAGCCGGTCGCTACGCCCAGCTTGCCAAGCCTGCGATTCAACAGCCTGAGTCAGAAGACGGGACTTTCCATAGGTGTCAGGAAGGAGAGCTTCAGGTGGCATCATCTGCTTCTCTGCATTTCCAGCGGGAGTGGGAGGCTTAGCATCGCAACCAGCCCTCTCAAGTGCCAAGTCGCTTGAAGATCTGAAAGAAATTGATTTGGAATCTCAAGGCTGGTTTGACAGACCCGTACTGTCCGAAAGCAACTTTAGCTGACTGATAGGGCAGTAATTTTAGAAGGTCACAGTCACAGGACTTTTAATTATCTGTAAAGCAAATGTGAGATTATATTTGTCTGTGTGCATAAATAAGTAAATAAATAAACAAACATTTTCAAATCCTTAATAAAAAAAGATGAGAGTCTTAGACATCTACAAGTCAAACTCATCCCCTTTTAGACTTCCATTTCCACCAATTCAGGTCAGGGAACTGTCACACCACCCTGTGAGCAAAAAAGGATGAGAACGGGAGCATGGGCGAAGTCACTTCATAAACAGAGGTCCTAATTCACAGAGCACTTTACATTGCCAGGGGTTTGATGAGTGCTCCTTTCCCCTCCGAGTCAGCACTGACGCAGTATCCCGCGCTATGTGCTCGCTGGCGTGGCTCGTGGCTGCCCTGTGACACGGCTTTTCGCAGGTGACACCCCGTGCTGACCCGCCACCGCCATGATGGACCCCAAGACACTCCTGAAAGTCATGAGGTGACTCACAGCTGCAGCCACGCACTTGAAGGCACTGCAGACCCAATTACTCTTTTACTCACTCAGGAATAGTAGTTTGCCAAAGCAACTGAAGCAAGTTGGAAAACAAACAAGCTATTAGCAAACATTTATATTACTTACAGCGTTTGTCAAAGATTTATGCTAGTATTAGTGGGACAATTCATACGCAAAACCTAAACATCTGAAAAAATCTTTTGCTTAAACAATTCGTTTTCATGTCTCATGCATACAGAACAATGTTTTCCCTCACAGTTTTGTAGTCTACCAGCTGCCAGATTTTGATCCAGAATTGAAATTTCAGTCATTTTGGCTTTCATACATAGCAAATCAGAAATAAAAATGTTTTAACATCAGAAATGAAAAGGCTGGAAGATCAGACAGACCATAAAAGATTTGTTTTACTTGGTTTGGGATTTTTACACAGCTATGCCTAACATAAGTGAGACTGAAACAAAACCAAAAGGCAAAACAAAAAACTAGACAGATCTGTTCTGTCCCAGAGATGCAGAAATACAAATGATGCTTGTGTCCCTGGGGCAGACAAATCCGAAATCCTGCTATGAACAACAGAGAAGGGCTGTTATTTCCTCGACAACTGTTCCTGATATCACAGCTACCTTCTGGAGGTAACAATGGAAAAGCA
Source organism: Larus michahellis (assembly GCF_964199755.1). Lineage (NCBI taxonomy): Eukaryota > Metazoa > Chordata > Aves > Charadriiformes > Laridae > Larus > Larus michahellis. The sequence continues at coordinate 50,024,100 of NC_133896.1, read as the reverse complement.
ATCTTAAGAAAGGATATTTTTTTTCCCTTAAGCAAACATCTTTTCAGTTCTACAAAGTCGTAAACAAAGAGACCAGGTTGGTTTTTTTATAATGCTGAAAACTTTAGTGCCAGAACTGTAAACATCAACATCTTTCTCTTCCTTCCTTCTTCAGCTGTAACTGCTGTGCGTTGGTTGACTTTAGTAAAGAAATCAAACATACCCTGCAATGAACCTTCTAATTGACTTCGGTGTTAGACAGGGCTAAATATTTTGAGCTTCATGTTCAATGTGTTAACTGATTTTGAGTGTTGCGCTCCTCAGAGCAGAGCCGAACGATCTGGCGATGCGAGGTTAACACATTCTGCGAAAGCGGCCTCGAATTTCCACCCGCAGAAACGCGCCGTACCACATCGGCGTATGCAAACGCAGCCTTGCTGGGTATGAACCACACAGACAGTGCCCAGCTACCTAACCTGACCTTCCACTTGCACTTTAGTGTGTGTAAATATGCTAATGACAGGCACGGAGGGTTCATGCGCAAGTTCACAAGTTCAAGTGCAGAAGACAGACGAAAACTTGGCTGCAACACTTTGGTTTTCCCTCATTTTGGGGGATGCCAGCTTTCCAAGTCTGTTATACAGCCTAGGAGGTGCGTCCTAAAGCCACAAGACTGAACTATTTAAATATCTTTATTCAGTTCTGTAGATTGAAAATGAGGGCTTGTTTACTCAAAAGAGGTTGACAAGAACATGAAGGTACTGCTATGACTCAGGCTTTTCAAGATACGTTATTTACTAGCCATTATTTAGTGATATTTATATTGTACCTGAATTGTTTGAGAACTTTAGGCAACCCATGAGAAGTCCTTGCTCAAGGCATCTTGGAATTTAAAGATTTGTGAAAGTGTTTACCTCCAAAATTGCCAAGTGCATGGGAGCAGTCAAGCTGAAAACTGTGAAAAGCCTCAATGCTTCCAGGACACACCTGCACAGTCCATGCAGGTGGATTGTCAGACTCAGGACAAGAATCCCTGGATCACCACAAGAAGCCACTAGTCCTTTTTAAACAACCCAGGTCCAAAGCATTCGACAAAGCGACTCAAGAGACCCCTTCTGTAAACCAAGCAAAGAAAGCAGAAGTGATTTTTAATACTGTTCTTTGTGTCATGCAATTATTTCCACATGCAATTAGAGAAATCGGTCAATGAAAGACGTCTGTGTCTGTAAGTATGGCAGGAGCACACCTTTTACAGGGAACAGTATGTTTGGAACAGCTGAACATAAGCTTAATGGAGTAATTTCAAACAACATATAAAATCTGATATAAAAAAAATCAGATTCACAACTGCAAAAAATTTGTAGCTCTGTAAACCCATGGACTGCTATTTTAAAGACAGTTTCATTAAGAAACACAGCTTGAGAATATCTATCAAATAAGATCAGAGCTACATGCAGGGACAGCAGGAGGCAGCTGAAGCAATCTGCAGCACAGCTCTTCTGCTCCTCAGTCTCTGACCCTGAGAAAAAATATAATTACTGCATGAATACACATATTAGACCAAAAGAGAAAGCCTAGGAAAAGACAAAACTCTACTAGAAAGAGATGGTGAGAACTCCTCAGGTTTTATGCAACTGTCTCCAGCTCTGTATGTCCCGATCCGGTACACTTTGTTACACTGACAACATGGCTATGGCTTTAATTTTGAAGTCCACATTTTTCTATGGGAATCATTAAATATGACACACTTGTCCTGTTCAACAGAAAAACAAATCTGCCTCTACTTTTTATTCCTCTGAAGCCTTAATTTAATTGTGCAACATTTGCTTTAGAAACATATTTGAAGATGTTTTAGATATTACCTCATTTGTACACCATCCCAGGCTTTCCAGGAACTCTGAACCAACAGCCTCCCAGCCTTTCTTATATCTGAACTACTGTATTTTATGGCTGCCACACTGTACTGTCTGGAAACTCCCCGTGAGACTGGCCTTGTTGTGTTAAATACAAACATGTAGGGAGGAGAGATGCTGCACCGGAGAGTTTGCAATCATCTCAGGCGTGGCTTGTGAAAAAGGGCTTTGCATGTATTAGTTTATGTACACAGAGGTTGCCATGATTATGCTCAAATAACTCCAAAGAGCGCAGGTCCAAAAGGAAAAGCACTAGAGGAGACAACAGCCCAGCAGCTCATCCGTGCTGGATTCCCAGCTCATGACCACTGCTTCGAAAGGTGCCCATCGTCAGCTGCTGATGGAGCTCTGCAGTTCTAAACAGAGAACCTAATTTACCAGGTTCCAGAAGTGTAGGTAATAAATTGTCCCAAACGATCTCAGGTATGGAATCGAGCATATTGGAATTTGGAAATCCACTGAGGTACTCATAACCAGAGGGAGCAGACAACCAAAGGGGCCAGCAGCTATTTGAGCCAGAAAGGCTGAAATGTTACTGGAGACAAATACGCACACGTGTGCTTGGGACGAGGCTGGGGCTCCGACCGCGGGGCTCTGTACAGAGCAGATCCTCCTGAAGCTTTTGACCCATGGAGCTAGGAAGGCTCTGCACAGAGGAGCTCCCATGCGTTTAAGATGGAGACTTTAAGTGAAGTTTTGCCCTGTCTGTTGCCAGCCATCCAGTGACCGCAGGTAACTCACGAAAGTATCTGAAAACCTCTCCCATCTGTGCTCGCTGTGCATGCAGGTGCTGCCATGACCATTTCTCGAAAATTCATGAAAAGCTACACAAGACCGTAGCTGATCCACTGTCACTGCTTACCAAAGCATCCTCCAACGTCTGGACCTCACCTCTACTCTGCCAGTTGCTTCACGTGGACTTTAAGGCATTGGGTTTAATCTGGAAAAAAACACCTTTGAGTTAAATGCCGATGTCTGCATTTACATGAAGCGAGAGATTTTCCCAGACAGTTCACAGCATGGATTCCTTCTGGTCTCTCACGCTTAGCATTGACTTAGCCTATTCCCACTGTCGGCCATCTCCTCCATCTCTCTTCTCCTCTCTGCCTTGTGCTGTGGCTGCTGGAGGACCCTGGAGCTGGGGCAGGGCACTACCACTGTGTCCCTCCATCACAGAAAGGCAACTGGTTTGTCTCCTAACCCACGCCGGGCAGGCACGCAGCCCTCCCACCGGATGGGTGGACTTGCCTGTGTCAAAGGTATGTTATGTTGCAAGTTTTTCCGTAACAAAACTCCCCTCCTACTTTTAAAGAATGAATTTGGTTTTTTCTTCTCCAGCTTTTTCTCTCCTTCCCCGCCCACTTTTTCAAGCAGGAAGGAGAGTGACAGGGAGAATAATGATTCCCTCAGCTTCTGTTGGAAAAAAAAACACAAAAATTTTCCACCAAGACAGAAATTTTTTTCTGGGTGTTTTTTTTTTTTTTCAGTGTGGTTCAGAAACCATTTTTTTATTTGAAATTTCCTAAATAAGTGTCCAGTTAATACTGGCATTTGGTGTGGAAGGTAGCAGGGAGCTGGTACCTCTGTTTCGTTTAGCACAGATCCCAGCCTTAAGTGTGGCAAGAGGTCAGCTTGAATTTTTCCTCTTGAATTGTATCTTTGCAAACCTCTTTTCAGGGTTTCGGCTGTATAAATCAAACCCCGTAGCCCAGCGTGGATGCACAGCTTGTGATGCTTTCCTGCTGCCAGTTGGCTTCGTGCAGCCCCGGTGTTAATCCCCGCTGCCTCCACATGTTCGGGAAGGAGGGAGGAAAGCACTGGTGAGCGAGAAGACGACCAGGGCGGCCAAAAGCTGGGGCAGCCTTCCCATGCACGGAGAGAGCGGCGGAGACCGGAGTGGCTGGTAAAGGAGAAGAAAAAGGCACTGGAAGCTATTGATTTTCCAATGGCGTTGAGGGACAGGGATCTGAGCAGGTCAGCGGTGAGAAGGGAGTGTGTGGATACATCGCACGCTGTCTCTGTTTCTGCTCAGGAGTCACCCTTGTTTAAGGCGTGCTTTGTCTGAGCAGATGGCAAAGCATGATGGCTGCTGGGTTAACATTTTGCTGCCAAACAAGCCCCCGGCTGTTTTCAAAAATAAAGACTGCTGCTCTCTTTAACAATGCAAAAATAGCCGTCTCTCCAATTCCCTCCTTGAAACTATTATTTTATGTATTACAGGAGCGCATATCTAGCCAGACTATATAATTAACATTACACAATTTTTAATTAACTACCTACAACAATCTTTTTGCTTTAACTGGTGGTGGTGTTGGAGTGTTGGTTGGTTTTGGTTTTTTTTTTTTGAAGCTACTAGGAAAATCCGAATTCCCAGCTAGAAAATCACATGGTTCAGAGCTGAGCCTGCACCACCAGGTGCAGAAGGTGACCCGTCGCTCCGGCTATACCATGTCTCCCACGAAAAAAAAAAGTGACACAGGAACAAACCCAAACTTAATTTGCAATAGCAAGTACATAAGGCAGGACTGTACCAGAAAAGACAGTGACAGAAACACATACTGATTTAGTTTATTCCCTCGGCAGCTTTTTTTTTTGGGTTGGTTTTTTTTTTCATTTATTTTTGGCCAGGAACCTCCTATAAGGCTTGGCTGTTAACCGACCGAGCCCTTTCCAGCTGAGTCTCCAAGGGTGTGCTGCGACGACAAGGCAGCACGGCTTCCTTTGGGTATCCCTCCTTCCGACGGTGCGGCAGCGCTCACCAGCACAGCGAGATGTAATTCAATGCCAGCCTGACCCAGCAACAGGGCGTTGGCCTCCTAAAACTCAACAACTATCTACAAAACATGAAATAAGTGAAAGTCCAGCGACCATCATTGGCACAAGTAAGTTCCACGCAAACCAAGACAAATAACAGCTCTTGGAAACATGACGAGTTCTGGGGACAAACAACAACCATCCTCTTTCCTCCGTGACTCTGAGTCTGCTTGCACCTGGAAACAGGAATGGAAGAAACATCCCAACCACACGCGCACACACACATGCAACTTCTCAGCAGACCACCAGCAACTGTTGATCCAGCAACTGCAGCTGGAACACAGCAACCCTACACCAGTGATAAAACACTGATGGGTCAGATTTTATGGTGTCAGCCCAAATTCAGTATCACGGAGCATGCATCAGCCAAGCCAGCTGTTCTCTCCAGCTTCAGTGAGGCTTGAGCTGTGCTGTATGGAATTGCTGCTTTCCACGTGGAATGTCTCATTAAAAGCAGCGTCTGCCACAGCAACTGCAAGAGCACCACACGTTTTTGGTGTGATAAGCTGTATTTAGAGTGGGAAAGTATTGCTTTGTGAACCGAAAAGCAAACCAAACGAGCGATTAAGTCCAGAGCTTCAGGCCACAGGCTTTATTAGGTTTATCCCACCTGAAGTACTGCATCCAGCTCTGGAATCTCCAGCTTAAGAAGGACATGGACCTGTTCGAGCAGGTCCAGAGGAGGGCCATGAAAATGATCAGAGGGCTGGAACACTTCTATGAACACAGGCTGAGAGAGGTGGGGTTGTTCAGCTTGGAGAACAGAAGGCTCCAGGGAGACCTTATTGCAGCCCTTCAGTACTTACAGAAGGCCTACAGGAAAGATGGGGACAAGGGGTAATGGTTTTAAACTAAAAGAGAGAATATTCAGACTAAATATAAGGAAGAAATTTTTACAGTGAGGGTGGTGAAACACTGAACCAGGTTGCGCAGAGAGGTGGTAGATGCCCCATCCCTGGGAACATTCAAGGTCAGGTTGGATGGGGCTCTGAGCAGCCTGATTAGTTGAAGACGTCCCTGCTTATTGCAGGGGGGGTTGGACTAGATGACCTTTAAAGGTCCCTTCCAACACAAACTATTCTATGATTACCTGATTCTATGATTTAATAGCTGATGTCGGTCTCATTTCCCAAAACAAAGGATAGTTTACGCACGCTGTAGACATTATCTCTTTACTTACACTGCACATGAAGTGTCCTGCACCCCCACCCACACAATGGCCTGAATTTAAATTCACCCTGCTGTTGCTTGTGGGAGGAAATCTAGGTGTGTTGCAGAGCTGATGGGTGCTAATATTCTGCAACAACATCAGGCAGAAAAGACAACACGCGTCCTTCCTCACAAGGCTCCAGGGTCCTCCCAGAATGATTTTACTATCACCCGTGGCAAGGAGAGGGGGGAATGGTAGACAGAGCTGTGGCAGAGCTAAAAACTCAGGATTTCTGGAGTCTCCGTCATACGCCATAATTGCAAAATCATGCTTCCACGTACACAGCAAAATGTTTTTTCCCTTTGTCCTGGAGGGGATGAGACAATTAGGAAATTCCCGAAGCTTCCCTTACTTAGGTTTTTTCCCTTGTTTCAGAACCTGACTTCAAAAAAAGACCAGGCCATTGAACGCTGTCTGGACTTTTGCTTCCAAATACTTCTTTCAGCATGGAAAGGATCAAGCAAGGAATAACCAAGCAAGTCACCCTATTATGCAACAGATGGGAAAACTATTTGTGCTGTTACGCTGTGGTTTTCACTCCTCTGAAGGCTCCTCTCCTCCAGGGAATTCCAGTAACTGGACTAACTGAAGTGTGTTTTGACAAGTTATAACAGCCCAGAAAACCCACCTATGAAATTACATCCTGGTAGCATCTTCCAAAGTAAACTGAAAATCTTGGTATCGCAGCTCCTTTGGGAAACTAGTATGCCATAGCTTTCATTTGTTATGAGATCATAGCTTGAGTTTTTGTTGTAGATAACAGGTGGTGTTACACCTAATGACGTGGGTAAATCTTCCCCTGTAACAGGTTTTTGTACAAGCAGAGGTTCCATGGATCATCTGCTGAAACTATAACCAGAATAAAAACATATAGTCTTAGTTTATTCTCATTTCGTCTACTTTCTTTCACTCTCACAAAGTCATCAGCTCACCCCTAAGGTTGTCCGTCTGTCCCCAGTAGACAAAATAATGGAAGAAAATCAGAACAAGCTGCCAGCATAGATGCCAGCCTGTTGGGAAGACAGGGACTCTGGCAGAGTACAAGGACCAAGCAATGTTACTCTGAGAAAGCTTTCTTACTACTAAAACCAGCAGTGCCCATGAGCCCCAGACACGTGCCACACGCCAGGCACAGCACCCGGTTCCCATCACTTAGGTTTTTGTGGTTTATTCCACTACTCCACAAGCCTAGTGGTCTTATACTGACTTTTGCTTGCTGCTGCCATGGAGAGAAAATATTTGGATGGGGGTGGGGGTGGGGGGGGCAGGAAGCTGTTATATACAAATAATTTAGGATTCGGAAGGCAGAAGCTTTAAAATGCTAGAGGTTAGAACATTTTGGAAAGTGAGCCACAAGAGGTATGCATAGATGGACCAACTCCTTTCTGGCTCCTGGGCTCAGCTGCATCCTGGACGAGTTAGCACGTCCTGGAGATATCTACCAGGAAGACAAAGGAGACAGAGGGAGCGAAAAGGAAGGAAGTCCCAGACTAAAATATTTCATTTTTCCATATTTTTTTTCATGAATATCCCAGAACAGAAAGCAGACAGATTTTTTGCAGAAGTGACCAGGATTTATTAAAGACAGGATATTGATATGAAACATTCATGACCCTCAACTTCGCAGTATTTCTCTTGGAAGGGGTAACGAAGCGAATTTATTACATATCAGTGCCAAGAAGCTCATAATAAAAATACAGATTATAGTTCTCAGATTCATCAACTCAAACCAGATATTTTTGAAAAGACACTTCAGCAGGAAGAATGTAAGTGTCATAAGATACTTGGGCTACCAAAGCAGCATATGAAATACGTATTTTATCCAACAATAGGATACAAAGTAAATGATTTGATTTAAAAACCCTGGAACAAAGACTGTCTGTGAAGACATGAGGAGACCCCTTGTCATGTTATCCCAGGTGTGGGGCATGCAGAGGAAGATAGATATATGTGTTAGACATAAACAAAGCAAGCAGAGATTTTATTGCATTGGGAGCTGATGATTTTACAAGACTTGAAATAAAATAATAAAGCACGGATAAAGCAAGCAAGATTGAGAAACACTGAAACTTCATGGGAGGCCAGGTTTTGGGTTTTGGCAAAGGTTTGGACAGACCACAGCCACAGCAAACCTTCACATCTGTTCTACCCTGACCATTTGGTCTCCTCTTCCCTTCCTCTTCTGACCTTCATTTCTTTCTCTACTGAGACATATCTAGTGGCAAATCAGCCAAGGAGGTCCCGTTTATTAAATTCCTAATAGTGAGCTTTGAATATTTCATTCAGCTTCTGCCACGCTGCCTGCAAAAAGGAAAGATCTCTCTTCAAAATGCCCCCAGAGCTTGCCTACATCGCATCTGCATGGTCTGCATGGCTTCAGGAAGACATTAGCATTCTGTGAAAGAAGGAACTTGTATGTCCCTAGGTACGACTGAAGGCATTGTCACTACCGAAAGTTTCCATAAATCAGAGTGTAACAGACTAAGCCATCTCTCCTCATTTCCAGACATACTACCAAGGGGAAAAAATCATTTTGATTTTAGTGCCAAGGATTTCCAGGGTTTCCAATTCTTCACTTCTCCCAGCCCATCCTCAGGAAATACAAAGCAAAAAAAAAACCTCCAAACAAATCTCCCCCAATCCCCAAAACCCCAAAGCAAAGAAAAATAAAACAAACCAAACAAGTAAGTATTATAGTGTTTCTAATTACCTTCCAAAACACAACAAACAAAAAAGCATTTAAAATTGCTTTAGTTTGGGGAAATTACTAATCATGAGATCTCTAGTGCGTGTATGTGTTTAATAGAGAATGTAATGGAAAAAACCATAGAGCATTAGTGACCATCCAAGAAAGATTTCATGAAAAACAGGGTGGAAGGGAGTTTGTTTGGATTTAATATTTCCCCAGAAGCATCTCTAGTCCAAACATTACACCACAGGTCAAATGGAGGGGAGCCAGGAAGTGAAACATTTTAAAAATAGCCCTTAAAAAAGGAAAGTGAAAGTTGCCAGTCTAGTTCCACCTTTTGTGACCACGAAATGCAAATTCTGTGATGAAAACCAAATTTGGGCTCTGGTACCATCACTGAGTGTCAGTAAATACTGCAACCTATGCATGGGAAGTCCAACAAAAAAAAGCTTCTAAAATTCTTCCAGGCTTAGCAATCCAAGCTGGTACTACTGCTTATCAGTAAGCTTACATGAAAATATTTCCGTTTGGAACTGACAGTTTAAAATAGTATGAACTGTCCTCAGCCCTTTGCTGTAGCCCTTCCAAGCCGCCCCCTTGCAGATGGAGAAGCTCTCCCAGCTCCGTCTCCCAAACGGAGCAAAGCTCTTCCATGAGACTGACTGCCACCGAGATCAGAAAAAACTGCATGGGGCAGCTGCCTTGGTAATATTTTATAGCTGTAAAGTTAGTTTTACCAGCCTGTTTCACACATTTCAATACTTGCTTTACTTTAGACATTCCTTCCAACTGACGGAAAGTAACTTTGTTAATGTTTGGTAATGCTCAGACTTTGCATCCTGATGCTCATTGTAGGTTCATTTCTCCTTTACAGCATTTCCCTGGGCCTCAAGGTTGAAGATGCTGAGTGAAGAGAGAAGGATGGTGTTGGGCAATGGAAAGCAGTCACATCCTCCCTAGTAGATTCTTGCAGACAATCTCCGCAATCCCCCTCGATGCCTCTCAAATTGGTAAGACTGCAAAATGCCTGTAAGGCAATTTTTCTCTCTTCTCCAGCTGCTCTTTGAGAAAGACATGTGCACCATTAAACGGGGAACCGGAGGGTTAAGCATTAAATCGCCTGAAAGACAGAGCACTTGAGGCTCAAACAAGCTTGAAGTCTTAGTCAAAGAAAAGGCAATTCCAAACTTCTTGTCAAGCGTCATTGAGAAAGAAGTGATCTTACTCAAGGATGAAATGACCAGCAGCTTGCAGCACTGAAGCAAGAAACACAAGCTCTGGGAGCAAAGTCTGACACGTTCTCAGAGGATGCTGGGAAAGCTTTGAAAAGCTAATCTCTCCTGAGGCTCATGAGGCTGAAGGGGCACCCCCTGAGAAGGCAGGGGAGGTGGCACCTATCTACTCTGATGTGTCATCTTCCGGGAAAAGTCGTAGCCCAATAAAGTAGCAAAGGAGAAAAACTGAGAAAAGACAAGTTCTGTATTTTGGAATTGACCCGGAGGGGGAGACCTGCTCCAATACTGCAAGCTGAGCACTTCAGGCTTCCGAAGTAAGCTACCTCTGCATTTCTGAAGAGGAACAGGCAAATGTAAACAATGCTCCAGGGAAAAGACCATGATGAAAGGTATTGTGTGCTTCAAAAGAAAAAGAGCAAACTGCTCCAAACAGCTAAGGGCTCCACAAAGGTCTGAACAAATGCAAAGTGGGAAGTGCAAACTTGCAAGATTTCAAAGACTGGATTTTCATGGGACCTTTAGATGCCTTCCTGAAGGCAGAGGCTCCGTCTATGCTGTGCATGGGGCAAGCGAGACATGTGAGAGCATGATCCACAATAGCTGGCAGACTGAGCAAAAACCAACTTAACGAAATGAGAAGTGCTGAGCCTTTCTGCCCTCGAGAACAACGTAACACAGGGCCACAAGGAGGTATGTCTCCATTCAAGGTTCTCAGCCTAGAATCCTCTTCCAGAGCAGGATAAATCCTTTATTTCAAAATCAAGCAATGCCACGGTCCTCGCAATGAGATCCGAAGACCGGTGCTGTTGCTGACCCACCTTGCCCAACATCCCTAGGCACCTGCAATTCATTTCTAAGGGGGTTTGAATCCACACCTCTCAGTTCCCACAAAAATGCCTACGTAAAGCTGTTTTTCTGGCTGCCCTCAGGCACCAAACGCGTGCATGGCTTTCTAGCCTCCTGCCTCGGTGTTCACCACCAGTGGCTGCTTGAGGGTCTGCAAATGACAGCAAAACTCTGGGCCTGAGCTGCAAAAGGAGATAAGACTCGAGCAGGGCACAGCAGAACTTCCCGTCCCAGCACAGCTGGCGGAAGCCAGGGAGGAAATGGGAAAATTGAGTCAATTGAGGAAGCAGTCGTGGCCAGGAATGTCTTTGGTTTCTAAACTGCCTGATTTAAAAAGAAAAAAAAAAAATGGAGGGGAGGGGGGCGGCGAGGGGGGAAGAAAAAAGAGAGAAGGAAAAAAAAAAAAAAGAAAAAGGCTGTGGTAGAAAAAGCCCAGTCAATCAATTAGTCAGTCACTTCCAGTTCAAATATTTCCATAAGTGCTTGGCAGTGTTTTCTACGTAAGGGATGTCTACTGCTGGTGAAAGATTTCTTAGATGGCAGAGAATTCCCCTTGATGACAAACTCTCCTCAGACAAGCTCCAGTCTGGGCAATTTCCCTTTGGAAGCCCTCACAACTTGTTAATTTGTTCGAGCATTTTGAGTCTTCTTAAAAGAAACGCCAGTTGGCTATCAATTGCATTTCCAAGCCTGATACAAACCTGATACACTGAGAGAGACGGTGCTGAAATGTAGGAAAATTCCTAAATTTAAGACACCAGGAGCATATTCTGTACCTGACCTGAATACTCTACCTTCACCAAAAACATTTACACAAGTCCTAGATGTGTCCCAAACAGGTCTGTGTTTCAGAATAATTTTGTCTGTTACTGAAATTCAGCCTCATCTGAATTATAACCTGGCAGCTAAAAGCTGGCAGTTCTTACATAGAAAAGTATATAGCTAAAAGCAAAGAGAAATACTGCAATCTTTTATATTCTGATAACCTAAACTCCCACTGAAGTTCTAAAATCTAAATAATCTGACATTTGGCTGTGGTTTTGAATTTAGGCATCTTTTCTTACAAAAAAATATTGTGGGTTTTTAGACAGCCCCATGAGCTCAGCAGAGATTTACAAGATAAGGAGTTCACAATCTGGCTCTGCAAGCAGGCAGCAGTATGTTCCACTTCTAAACTTATTAAAGCATCTATGAACATCACGGCTGTTCTGCCGTCTTCCGCTCTGCTGCTGATGGGCTATATCCTTTGAGATCACCTTCTGTGCTTTCCGCGTTAATCAAATCGGTCATGCAGGTTTGCTGAAAAACTAAAAGGCTTTGCCAAGAAGCTAGAAGCTGTTCTCTCCCATCCACGTTTTCCCTCCAATTCCTCATCACAGCCAGCCAGCTGCCTTACACGTCAAGCGATGTGCATATGAGCACAACACACCCGAGTCCAAACTGGAGAGCAGGGCACGGCCAAACTCTCATTATAAATCCCAGATCAGGCCATACTCCCAGGAAGGGATGTACAGGCCAGCCAGCAGGCAAGGAGGATTATGAACACTAATGACACAAATTTTAATTATGGTACATAAGTGTCTCCATTGGGCAACAATATCTAAAAATATCTACTCATTTATTCCCAAACTTCAAAAAGTGGTTGCAATGCCAGTAACACAGGATCTGCAATCACAGCATTAGGTGGCTTTGTCTTATTTTCCTTTATTGGTTATGCCAGCAAATCACATATGAGGATAGATGATAAATATTCTTCATACTGGAGAATGCTCTAATGCTTTCTTATAAAGAGATCTAAATGATGCAGTTTCTCTTTTTTTTTTTTTTTTTTTGCTTGTTGTTGAGGATTTTTTAGCTTTGAAATGGGAAGTGAAGTGCTCATCAACTGCAAAGTGTTACTTTAATATCACCCATGCAACAATTACCTCTGCAATAACCTTCATTACTTTAAATAACATGTTATCCTCCCTCAGCTCAGTGTGAAGACTAGCTGGAGAATAAAACAAGAAAAAAACCCAACCCACTGAAAAGCCATTGTACATTACTGTGCCTACACAACAAAGGTGAATGTACTTCCTGCAGGGAAACTATCACTTGAGAACTGCCTGCCTTTGTTTGAAGTCTTAAATAAAACCTAAGTGAAGTCCCCTCACCTATTCTGATATTCGTTTCACCGTATTGATGCGGTGCTATTGCTGAAAATGCGTATCTATGACTGCATAACTCAAGAGTGGTGCAATATGTAGTCATAAGGAGTTAAATAGTGAAGATGATTTTGCTTTCAGTGTTTTCCTAATTTTTAATAATTCTCTTAGCAACCCCAATAGGTCTCTTTCAGTACAGAGCAGAGATACACATATATTCCATTACTTTCTCTGAATAACCAGTACAAGTTTGTTTCTTTCTATTCCATTCTAAAGATATGTCTGTCTGTACTTGCTGGCTTTTAACAAACAGAATCACAGAATCACAGAATGGATTTACCTATTAAAACACATTTATAAAACATATTTACCTATTAAAACATATTTACCTATTAAAATTCTGAGGTTTTTAAAGGTAATTTTTTTCTGAAAAGTGGCTTATTGAAATGACATTAAAATTCTGCACCTTGTATATCTCAGTGGCTTCCAGACAAAATTAATTCCATTTACAAAATATAAACATTTTTGGTGGTGTCTTTTCTTAACTCTCAGCCTTATTCACTGCCCAGGAGCTGAAAGCTCAGCTGCATTCTTTTTGATTCTGCCATTAATGCTGGTAGTAACAACTATGCAGGACAAGACGAGAGAATGTGTCAGAATGCAATAACTCAGGAAAAGATTTAATTCAATTCAGTGACATCGAATAGAAAGCAGTTCATAGTTATGCAAAAAAATCAGTATTCTGAAAAAAAGGAAACAAAAAAGGAACTAGTGAGTTTCAGGACATTGTGGGCAAGGCACATTCCTCATTGATGAACAACCTCGTAGCAAGGCCATGGGAAACCGCAGCACCATGAGTGGAGGTAGAGTGAGACTGCACAACAGAGGTGGACTCTGATCATAGACTCATAGAATCTGTTGGGTTGGAAGGGACCTTTAAAGGTCATCTAGTACAACCGCCCTGCAGCAAGCAGGGACATCTTCAACTACATCAGATTGCTCAGAGCCTCATCAAGTGTGGCCTTGAATGTCTCCAGGCATGGGGCCTCCACCCTGGATGGAGCTGAATGGAAAGATGAAGAGTTCTGCTCCAGGATCTGCAGCCCCAGAGCGAAGTCTGAATATCGAATGTCAAATCTTGTCCATGTCCTTGGACAGAAAAGGTCAGTGGAGGGCAGATTCCTCGGGGCCCTCTCCATGGCACCGTCCTGCCCCACGCCGGGCTCTGCGCTGCCGGAGCCTTGGGCTCGGATCATCTATCTGGTCATAACTCTGTGACGTCCTGGCTAAGCTGGACCAGTAATAATGATCATGTGTATGACCAATATGTTCGCTGGAAAGAACTTGGAACTGCGTATGCTCTTTGACATATGTTTATGCTGTGAAGCAATCACCACCTGCTGAAGTCTCAATGGAGACAGGGTATTGCCAGCTCTATCCCAGCCAGTCTGGATCTCTGAAAGTGGTCACGGCTTATTCTCTCCAGCCTTTAGAAACCTTGTTGGAAATTGGAGGAACTGGTTGAGAAAGAAAAAGAGACCACAAGCAACAAGACTATGATCAGTGTCCCTGAACTCATGCTCCTGAAATTCAAGTGTTGCTACTGTTAACACCTTTGGCAGCAAAGAGATCCATCACAGGAAGCCCCACTGATGTTTATCAGCTCTCTATCAGCTTCTCATGAAACTGCCCTCCTACTCAGCAAGTTCACAAGTTTATTTTTCCCTCCTGAAAGTGAAGAGCTCACAGAGGTACTCCATACTGCAAGCATTGTTTTGGGAGTTTGAGAACTCCTCCATTTCCAGAGAAACAATGAATGGGCATCTACTTGATTTTCTTGTCAAGCATCACAGAGATAATGTCCATCAGGGTCTGCACTGTGGATTTTTGACAAAAGTGAGAGAATACAGTACCATATTCATGGTTCAGAGTTCCAAAGCATTCATAGGATGTGATGTCTTCTAAATACCATGCCTGAAACTACATATTCATGTAGGCTCCCCAAATTATTATGGAAACATCAATAATCAAATCCTCTACTGGGGACTGGTAAGCTAAGAAGGAAAACCTGCTGTGGGAGTTTAACTTATCTGTCAGCTGGGGAGACATGAACCAGCATGAAAACTTTTCTGTATATTAGCTGTTAAAATAAGGAACAGGTGCACCAAAGTTAGAGCTTTAGGACACACAGGTAATGTCCAGCAAGCAGCAGCACATTCATGAACATCAAGGTATCTTACAGCACAACAAAGCATATCTAGATTGTCACAACTGGATTTTATTTCAGGTCATGTAGCACTAAAAGCAGCAATCATTAACAAGAATAATTTTAATCTTTGTGTTTACCGTAGCTCCTACAAAATTTGTCATTGTTGGTTGCATCAGAGATGACATTACTGCATTTTTTTAAGACCCAGCACAAAACCCAAGACAACATGTTCTAGGCTGTTTGCAGTTTGTTTTCTTTCTCTTGGGCAGAATTTCCAACTATCACATTACAAGACAGTAGGAATTTAATTGTTATTACATTTGAAGCTATGTTGAGGAATCATACATGAAAGTGTACTATGGAAAAATTGATTAGTACTTTCATTTATTTATTTGCAACATACAAAAATAAGCAGAGGAAAGGAGAAAGGAGGATAATCTTTATTCACCAAACAAATCTAGAAAGGACAAATTTGAAGTCTGATAAAAATACCCGGTTGGATGCATTTCATGGTCCGTCTCAGGACTACAGAAAGAAAAGGGGAGCTGTAATAGGATCACGTTTGCTTTATTCTTTCACATCCTCATTGGAAAGACAAGCAGACACACAGAACATGAGTGACCCTGACAAACAATACCCTTAAAAAAACCTTTCCCAAGCTGACACACACCTATTGCAGGATGGGACGCTGACACATACTTAAAGAAGAAACAGTTTGGCCTCTGGCTTCTAAAGGAGCACCCATTAGGCACTGAACCTATCTTTATGCAATCCACATAGGACTGATGCTAACTGCCCTTAACACACATCAAGCTTGCCAGTGACTGGCACGTACAAATGCACCGTGGGCGAAATCTTGGCATAACTGAAGGATAGAATAATTCAGACTGGAAGGGACCTCAGAAAATCTCCAGTCCAACCTCCCACTCAAAGCAGGATTAGCTGTGAGATCAGATGAGGGCTTTATCCAGGTGAGGCTTGAAAACCTCCAAGGACAGAGACCACACAGCCTCTCTGGGCAACCACTGCCTGACCGTCCCAGTGGAGAAAAAGTATTTCCCTACATCCAGTTTGAATCCCTCTTGTTTCAACTTACGCCTGTTGACTCTTACCCTACCACCGTGCATTGGTGTGAACAGCCTGGTTCCCTCTCCTCGATTACTCCCACGTAAGCAGTGAGGGGCAGCTACCAGGTCCCTCTGAAGCCATCTTCCCTCCAGCTTGAACCAGCCCCGGTCCCTCAGCCTCTCCTTACACGTCAGGTGCTCCTGCCCCCAACCATCCTGATGGGCCTTCACTGAACTCATTCCAGTTTATCAATGTCTTTCCTGTGCTCAGGGGACCAAAACGAGCCACGATATCTGTATGTGCCCTCATGAGTGCTGAAGGAGGTAATCACTTCCCTCAATCTACTGTCTCAGCTTCTCTTGAAAGAGGCCAGGATGCTGTTGGCCCTCTTTGCTGCCAGGGGACAGCGCTGGCTCATGTTTGCTTGCTGTCTATTACATCCCTACATTTGCTTTCAGCACAGTTGCTCCCCACAGTCAGCCCCCAGCCTGTGTTGCTTCTTTCCTGGGTGCAGGACTTGATGTTTGTCCCTATTGAATTTCCTAAGGTTCCTGTTGGCCCCCTTCTCCAGCCCGCCTAGGTCCCTCTGAATGGCAACCTTGTGCTTTAGCATACCGGCTGGTTCCCCCAGTTTGATGTCATCTGTGGGCCTGGTGAATGTGCACTTGGTTTTCTCCCCCAGGTCACTGATGTCAAACAAGGCATGTCCCAGAACAGACCCTGTGCTAGTCCACTTGTCACAGGCCTCCAGGTCGAGTATGACGCATTAACTACTAAAAGAGTCTTTCCAACCTCATACCACCACAGAACAACAAGAGATTGCATCACCTGTGTAAAAATTAGTATTTTCGCAACAGCAATATCACAAACTGCTTTGTGGGCTACAGTGAGTTTCAAAAGATCATAAAAACGTATGTTCTCATTTTATTTGCAACTGAGTCTGTGAACACTAAAAAGCCACCATCTGTGCAGAGAATATATAATCTTCTTGAGAAGATTATTTGTGCTCATACTTTCCATTTGGTAATGATTTTTTATATTTAGTATCTATCACCATGTCAGCAACGCTCACTGAAAACAAAGGAACAGAAAGACAGATGCAAGCCACCCTTGAGCACAGGTGCTTACCATACATACCTTAACAGGCTGCGTATAACTAAAAAGCAGGAAGGAAAAAATTAGCTTTTTTCCTCACTACAATTTGCCAAACTCATAGACACAGGATGTTTTGGAGGCTGAAGTATAACTGCGTTCAAAACAGATTAGATAAATTCAGAGGATAAACAGTCTTCAGTGACTACAAAAGACAGTGATTCAAATGCAGCCTTTGGACACGTTCAGGCCCTATACTTCACCACCATCTCCCACCAGCCTCTTTCAAAGAAGCAACACTGCGCCAGGTAGGCTCTTTTTCCAAGCCAGTCCACAGCTTTTCTCAGGCCTCTCTAACAGAGAGAAATGCTTAAAAATAGGGCCTCCCATAAAAAAAACAAACTTCCCATCGACTGCCTCAGAGGTTCATCTTAAGTTCTAGCAGAAGGATCCTACCATTTTCTCTCAGCATCACAGAATCACGGTACTCCAGGCTAGTGCTAAATATCCCTATGGAGCTATCATGTGATATTAGCCACCATGATGCAAGAAACAAATCAATCCAGAGGTCCAAGTCCAGATCATCTGAATACCCGGAGTAATTATAAGAATGCTTGCAGAACTTCTAGAAATGGGTATCTCTGTTAACAGGTTACATCAGCATCTTCTAACAGACAGCATCCATTCCTAAAGTAGCCGGCTAATCTGGAGGGAAAATCTGTCATTTGCTCCAGATAAGCTTCTTGCAACTCTTTCTCCAAAATTCTCCTTTGCTATGCTGCCTGCAAAACTTCAGCAATATTCAGAGCACAGAGACGCTGAGTTCAGTGCATACCATCTTGCTGACAAATATCACTTTATAATGCACCGTGGAGCATGGTGGCATGTTTGTTTGTTTGCTAAGTAATTGCAGTGGTGTAAATAAAGGTTGGGATTTCTGAGAGGCCCAGGAGATTAAGATCTCTGTTGGCTGGCCTAAAAGTCAAATAATTTCTTTTTCCATAACACAGAAGAAGGAACTGTTTCCTGCTAATTAGGTAAGAGGCAATGAAATGTGTTATGTGCTAATTGGGTAGCTTGGAATGCATTGAGAAGGTGGGGAAGATGATGTGATATAGGATAGGGAAGATGATGTGATATAGGATGATGAGAGCATTTGGGTATGACATTATGAGATAAAAAGTTTGCATAAGATATTTGTAAGGTCACTGTGACACTGATTATATTCAAAATTCAAAAGCAGGGTGTCGCGGGCGGAGTACATTACCCACACAGGGTAAATGTAATAAAAGCAGAGTTCCTATAATAAAAATCAAATCTGATAGTTTGATTTATATGGTTTATAAAAGGCCGTGTATGTGGAGCTTCCTCCAAAATAGTGACTCTACCTCTTTATCTCAACAGAACAAGATGACCAAAATATAAGTATGAAAATTATCTCAAACCTCTGGGGGAGTTATGAATTTTAAGAGTACCTCTTTGATTTTAGTAACAATGAATGTTTCTGCTTACACGAACTAATAACTTTCCTTTAAGTATCAAATGATTTATTCTGTGCTATAACAATTTATGTCAAGAATGACTTAAAGCAGGAGATATCTGCAAAATGAAGATGACACTTCGCATTTGCATAATAACCCCTGGTTAGTCCCTAAGCCCGTAATAAAATGAATATAAGAAAAATAACAACAAAACCACACAACTTAAAGTAATGTTTCACAGTCAAAAAACGTATCTCACAACAAATACCAATTTCCCAACAATGTATTACTCCCTGTCATCTTCCCAGCCCTACACAGAAGGATGAGAGCTGTTCCTGTGTTCTGAACACAAGTTCCTGGGAGTTATAATTGATGGATTTCTGAAATGCATTATAAATGCTGTTTTTATTTTTAGGCCAGTTATTTGAGTAAACAGCTTTTCTCATAGGTGGAGTTTCTATAGGTGGGTCAGATAACAACAGGTGATCTGCTTGGAGATTCATGTCTGAGATTTCTAGAGAAGACTAGTGGAGTTCAGTGGGAGCTAAACCCCAATGCACTGACATGTTTTTGGAAGAATCTCAGACTTGGCTCACAACAGTCTGTTACTTCTGATCCGTGGGACTATGGTCACAATTCAGTACGATGTCCAACACTGTCACTGCCACAGTGATTTCAGTGGGAGGATCACAAGCGGTGACAGACCTATGACCTAGCTACAGCAGTCTCAGTGTACTTTCTGCTGTCCTAAGAAGATAATTTTGCTAAATTATATGGGTTTCTTAATTGCTCCCCACATTATTAATTCATAGCTGACTCATCTTCAAGGCCTTACACACGCCCAGGATTACAAGAAAAAACCAACACATTGTAATTGTTGCACCTTCCATCGGAGGATCAGAGGGTACCCTATCCACACAGCTACGCCTTTGTGAATTAGCCAAATGTTTTCTCCATTTTATAAATGGACACGTTGACCTACAGTACTTTTGCTCCTTGCCCATCCTTGCCTTGCATCTATTTTTCCAGAAAAGTCTGACCAAGTTCAACAGAAGTTATGAGGTTCACGGAAGAATTACTGTGCAGAGTATGTGAGCTATAACGTGGGAGGGCAGGCTAAACAGCACCTTACAACTCCCCACTTCCCCCGCCTAGCCCAGCCTTAAAATTGCATTGACAGGATCCTTATCTTCTATGTTTCCTTCCTAGGTCTTAATTGCAGGGCCATCTTCTATCTCTTAAGGGGAGTTATGGGGTTCCTCAGCTCCATTCCTGTATGGTTACACTTTCCTGGGGCAGTTGCTACTCCCACATTTTCCAGTCTTTGAATTTTGAGTGTGGGTAGACCACCTCGTCTTTCTAAATGATTGTATCCACGTCTGCCCTCTTCAATCTTTTCTGCATATCTAATCCCAGACTTTTAAGCAGACGTTTTACAAGTGTGGCACTAGCTGAATTTCAAGGGCTGGAGTGAGGTACAACTAGGCTCCTGCATGCTCTTGACTGTCCTCAGACAGAGACCTGTGTGTCTTAGCAGAAGTAGCTACTGGCCACACTTTTCCCAGAGGCATGCTAGTTTTCACTCCATCTCATGATGGATGAGTCCTACAGCAACAGAGGGGGTCAGGCTGGATGAGGGGCCATGTATGACCCAGAGTTAGATGCTGAACCTCCCCGCTCTTGTCTAACCTTTTGCATTATCACAAACCATTTTATTTCAGATTGTTGCTCTTGCACTAAGTTCAGCTGTGTTTGAATACAGGGCAAATTTATGTTTGGCTACAGCACATCTTCCGGAAAATTTTCTAGTCTTCAGTAGCAGATATCAAGAAATATTTAATTTGTCGACCAGCATTTTACTCCAAAGGTTAGCCACCTCCCTTATTAAAAATATGAACCCTGCTTCTAATTTGAAATTTTCTGGCCTCAGCTTTCAGCCACTGATTCCTGTTATGCCTTCTGCTCCTGTTCAAGTGACCTTTAGTAACCCACTATTTTAGCATCCCATATTTTCTCCCCATGAAAGTACTTTGGCATTACAAATGACCCAATGCTCTATTTTCATTTTAACAAAAGAACTCAAATTGATAAGTTTAACTCTCTCCTTAAGTAATTGGAGGTCATATAAAAAAATTCCTTGTTTTCCCTCATTTCTTCATTCTCTTAATTAGAGCCAAATGTTAGAAATATCCTTAGAAAGACAGAAATAGGCAAGACATCCCTGCTTGGCCTAGTTACACAGCATGACTCAACAGTGGCCACAGAGTTGCAACACATTAAAACGTTAAGAAGAAAAAAAAAAAGAAAAAGCACTACTTATGTAGGCAGTGAGCCAAAGTTACTCCCTGTAAATCTAGTATAGTATTGAACACTTATAAATGATTAACTAGCACAGAAATTAGAAAGTTAAACTACAGCAAGAGATAAAAAAAGACCCCAACTGGAATAGCAAAACAGTACACAAAATCGCAAAGTCCAGATTTCACTCTGATATAGTTTACAGTATGAACAAATTTAGCCACATTTGAAAAGCCGTAATATTGCGGTGTTATGTGGCCTTCTTCCCTCTGATACCTAAAGAGCTCATAAATTATTGTTGCTAACCTGCGTGATCCAAATTTCAAGAATAATTTTTTGCACTGATTTTATGTCCTTTTTTTTGCAACTAGAATTATAAAAAAAAAACCAGCTTGAAAAGTTTTACTAATTATTTGTTAAATTAAATTAAAATACATTTTTCGATCTTAAAAGTAGCTGGCTTCAGGCTTAAAATCGCATCTGAGTTTCACAGTCCACTGAGATGCTAGCTAGCAAATCCACTGTCTGAGAAAGTAATGCAACAGTGTTTTAGCTGCTGCTTTTTTCCTTGGTCCTTTCATGGCAACCTGATAGCCCAACCTGATAGCCTTCTATGATAAGATGACTGCTCAGTGACCAGGGGAGAGTAGCACGTGTTGTTTATCTCAAATTCAGTCATGCCTTTGACACTGTCTCCCATAAGATCCTAGCAGACCAGCGATGGGGTTCAGTCTAGTTAGGTGGACAGTGAGATAGACCAAAAAGGGAATGAGCTGGTGGGCTTCGAGGGTTGCACAAAGTCCAGCTAGAGGCAAGTCACTAGCGGCGTGCCCGAGGGGAAGATAGTGGGGCCAAAACTATTTAATCTCCTTATGAATGATCTGGATGATGGGACAAAGGGCACTCTCAGCAAGTCTGCAGACGATACAAAACTGGGAGCAGTGTCTGACACACCAGAGGGTTGTGCTGCCTTCCAGAGGGACCCGGACAGGCTGGAGAAATGGGCCAACAGGAACCTCATGCAGTTCAACAAAGGGAAATGCCAAGTCCTGCACCTGGGCAGGAACGACGCCAGGCAACAGTACAGGTTGGGAAGCAGCTTCTCAGAAGGACCTTGATGAAACAGTTGACCATGAGCCAGCACTGTGCCCTTGCAGCAAAGCAGGCCAACAGCCTCTGAGGCTGCATTCGGCAGAGCATCGCCAGCAGGCCGAGGGAGGTGATCCTTCTCCTCTCCTCAGCCCTGCTGAGGCACAGCTGGAGGGCTGGGTCCAGCGCTGAGCTCCCAAGAAAAAGACAGACATAGACACTGTGGAGAGTCCACCAAAGGGTCAGGAAGAGGATGAAAAGGCTTGGAGCATTTGACATACAAGGAGAGGCTGAAAGAACTGGGAGCGTTCAGCCTGGAAAAGGGAAGCTCAGAGGGATCCTATCCATGTGCGTAAACAACTGATGGGGGGAAGTAAAAAAGATGGAGCCAGGCTCTTCTCAGTGGTGCCCAGCAACAGGATGACAGGCAATGAGTGCAAATTCAAATATAGGAAACTCAAACACAAGAAAATTTTTTACTGAGTGATCAAACAAACAATGGAACAGGTTCCCCAGAGAGGCTGTGGAGTCTCCATCCTTGGAGATGCTCAAAATCTGACAGGTCACAGTCCTGAGCAACCTGCCCTGGCTCACCCTGCTGTCAGCAGGAGGGTTGGACTAGATGCTGTCCAAGGGTCCCTGCCAGCCTCAACCATTCCGTGATGTCGTGACTGTGCCTATGAAAGTAGTAATTCTTTTCATTAGGGACATCGTTTTGCCACTCTGAGAAGTCACTTGCCCCTTGCTGCAAACTAATGTGTTTTGAAACTTCCATGCTCTGTAGAATTTTGTTTTCTTGGTCTTTTTGATAAACATTTCTTTTTCCGTGCCTCATCCACTCCGTTAAGAGGAATGAAATCCTTCCAGTCTGAAAAAGCCTAGTGTGTTTTGGGGGTGAAAAAGCAGGAAGAGGAAGATAATCCAGGATGAAGGGTCAAATATCACTTCTTACGCTAGCAGAAAATACTATATTTAGAGAAGTCAGAAAATGGACTCTTGGAGACAGCTTTGTCAACACCCATGATAAGTGGGACTACCCCTATGCTTGAAGTTAGGCTTGTGATTAAGAACTCCATTGAATAAAGGCCAGAGTATCAAACGAGGAAGCCCCACGCTCAGCATATGGACAAAGCTTAGAGCAATAAAATCATCCAGACAAGCCAGACTAACTCAAATGCAGCTGTATCACTTGCTGGCTTTTCACTAACCATTCCTAGTAATGAGGATATACCCATTAGCCCTTGAAGTTACATCCAATTTACATGCCACTGATACCAATTCACAATCGGTTTGTTCTATATTCATAAAGCTGCTAAGAAATTATTTCCGTTTCAAACACAAGCCATTAGAAAGGGACACTAAGGTTCCTGGACAAACCCAGCTAGAGCCAAAATGGCAAAATAGCTTTGCTACCAGGAAACTGAGGTCATTCTCAAACACACACACACACGCCTTACAGTGCAAATCATCCTGAGATATCCACTGATGTGCACCACAGCCATATGACAGAACAGGCCATATATGCACAACATGTACAACATGCCAACATACAGTTATACTCATTACAGTGACATTTTAGCAGAAACAGGGCACCAGGGATCACAAACATGAAATACTCTAATCTCCATTCTGCTTTAACATAAAAATGGTCCTTAAGGTCAAGAGGACTGAGGGAAGAAGGACAGGGCAGTTTTAGCCAGTTTTGCTATTACTCACTAATAAATCAGCTTGGCAACTTGTCCTCATTTTAATTTAGATATTCTGGAGGGAAATTGGGGATAGATAATTTCAGAATAGGTAGCTGTGTTGCTAGGGAGTCCCACTCTGGCTGCAGTTTGGTTTGGAGAGTTGGTTGTTTTGGGTTTGTTGGGTTGTTTTGTGTGTGCACGTTGCTCTTCTTGTAACTTTGAGAAGTACCTGAGAGCTGTGTGGTTTTATGCTGCACAGAAGATACCACTTCCTACAGGGCTGGTGAACAAATACACGCTAACCACACTCAGAGAGATCCTCTTTTATTATCACCTTGAACTACATTTGAAGAGCTGTTTTTTTATCATTAGCTTGAATAAAAGAAATACGTGAGGAATCGGTTTCTCCCTTGCTTGTTTTCTCCCCTTCACATTAAAAAAAAATAAGACCGCCCCAAGATTAATTTTATCATTTAACACTCAAATTCAAAAGTGTAGCTCAGGTTCCTTATCAAATGCCAGCAAATTTTCTAAAGAAAGGACTGATCAGCCTCCCCCACCTTCCACAGGCATCCAAGGGCCCCAAGGGGCCTCCAGTCCCCTCTAGTAAAAGCAAACCCCAGTTCAGAGAGGAAAAAGAGAGATATTCAGTATTTTGGCCTTGATACACAGATTCTATTAAAATGAGCAAACAAACCTCAGGGAGAAAAGAGTAACAGGAATGGGGGGCATGCTCTGAACACTGACGCCACCTGCTCTAGTCTCTCTAACCTCACTGACTGCACCTAAGTTTCAAGGTTTTCTTTACTTATGCTGGCTTTAGAAAGCTCTGATTTACCACAGACAAAAAGTACTTCAAGTCACTTCAAAAGCCTAACAGCCTAATAGAAATAAAAAGCAAAGCAGCAACTTCAGCTGACAGTCCCTGGTTTCTGCGAGGACCTCTGCTATTTGTATCACTCCACCAAGCAAAGCTCACACCAAATGGATGTTCTGGCAGAGGTCCCAGAGACACATGCCACCAAGTCACACCACTCTTACTAATGAGAAGGAGCAAGCTACAGCAGCAGTTCTTCAACATCTTTTCCTCTCTGCTCTCCTGGGATACATTCCTTATGCCCTCTCCTGCCTTCCCCAGCCAGATGGAGAACTGCTGAGACCCTGGGAGAAACAAGGAAAGGAGAGATGGGGAACTGCAGCCTGTGTCCTATGAGAAAGAGGCTGCTCTTCCAAGGAAAACCATGGGGAGGGCAGCTAGCAGTGATGACTGGGCAGGGGTGGCAGGAGGTAGGCACCCAGAACTGACCACAGCTAGAGGAGGGTAGGCTGGCAGCCTCCATGACTAAAGACTGATGCTGCGCCAGCCACTAGTTACCATGTGCTCCGGCTTCTCCTGCTTGCTGTGTTCTCCTGCTCCTCCTTCATCTTCCCAAAAAACTCCCCCAGCCCTGTACCAGCCACTTCTTTCCAGGTACTCCCTTTGCTCCACTCCCTGAAGCACACCACGGTGCAACCCGCCCTGGCCCCCCCAAGTATATTCCACATTCCCCGTCAGACAGAGGTGTGTCCCAGCTTGGCAAGCCACCGTGCTGCATCGCTGGGAAAAGAGAACAGCAAAACATTATACGGTGTGAAAAACTGCTTGGATGGGAGGGTAGGCAGCTGGTATGTGAGAGGAGGAAGATTCAGAGGGAAAAGTTGCAGAGCAAAGCCAAGCCCAGATGAGACACTGAGCGGTAGACACAGTAACAGCAGGAGCGAGAAAAAGTAAAGACAAAGATCTTCCTTCAAAAGAGCTGGAAAGGCTTATGTAGGATTGTGACCACATCTTTCCTCAACCATCCAGACCCGCCTTCCAGCTAAGCAGAAAAAAGGAGAGCTCATTTTTCATTATGCACAAGAAAGCTCTGGGAAGTTTCTTTTGAGATGAGTGGCTATTCCTCATTCAGGGGACAAGAAACAGATTTTCCTTTTGCAGATTGCTTCAAGCACTGAGATAATCCAGGTGGTGGTTTCTTCCTGAAGCCTGGGAGCCCTAAGCGTGTACAAAACATTCATGAGCAGAATAGCTAGCTCATTCCAGAAAGCAATGGGAAGGAAGAGCAAACAGATCCACCAGACTGTGACAGCATCTGTGCGTGCTGGAAGTGAAGTGGGACACTTTAGGGAGCTGCCAGAAAGGGGGATGGGTGAGGGCAGAGGCCTTGGCCACAATCAAGGCCCAGAAGTCTAATAGAAGGGACTGAGGGTTTGGAAACCAGGGAGTGGAAGCATGAGCAGCTTGAGGATTCTAAGGGGGAAATCACAAAGAGAGTCATGACTGGGGGAAAACGGAGAGAGCTCTCTAAGGAAGGAACTGAAACTTATATATATATCTCCATTACATCATTGTCTTCCCCTCTAGGGAATTAGCATCTCTTCTCAATGCTCCATGCTGGTCACCTGGGTGGGGTTGGGGAGACACCGTATCACCAAGAGGGGGGAGACCCTGCTGCTGAGTATGCAGGATCCAGCACAGGTCTCATTATCCACTAGAAGACACCAGAGCCCTGAAGCCAGATTTATCATTCCGCTAAATCAATGCAATTTACCCTATGTACAAGGCAAAGTCAACGGAGGAAGAAGGCGGTTTCTCAATGCTGTTTTGGGGTGCGACATGAGCCACACCATCTAGCCTTGAATCAGTCTCTTTCCTTCTGCAGGAAAGAGGTCCCTCTTCCCACAGGCCCACTAGTGGGAGGGACTGGCAGATGAACCTGCTGGCACAGTCTCAAGGGGAGGGTGGCAGCCATTCAGAGGATAGGCAGCATGAAAAATCACTGTGCATCTCTGGGTTACGAGATTTTGGATGGTTTATCTTACCCACTTCTGTGGTCAACGTTGCTGAATGGCAGAAAAAGTTGTGATGTGTTCCAAGAGAAAGAAGGCTTCAGCAGGAGAAGGGGATCACAAGCTTGAGACCGACCTAGTAGGTGCCAGTAGAGGCACTGTCTGCACAGGGACATCGCGAGGGTGGTGATTTGCTGCCTTTTCCTGTCAGGTGTGCGAGTCCAGCAGGGCTGTGGCGACAGCAGCGAGCACCGAGTCCTGTATGAGGCGCTTGGGAGTGGTACATCTTCAAGGATCCAGCACGCCCTTCCCTTGAAAGGTGTTGTACAGATTACGTCACATTTAAAACACACTTCATCACCAGGGCATACACTCTCCTTTCTTCTTTCCACTTATCTACCAATAAGTCATTCAAATGAAAAATTACTCTCCAAGACAGCACAGGAATTTACCACACCCAATTTCAACACCTGCTCCCAGCAGCACAAGCACAGAGACATTTTATGGAGGGATCTTCTTTTTTTTTTTTTTTTTTTTTTCCCTTGTTATTTTTACACATTTCAGCTAGCCAGAGACTTCTGACCAACAGAATCATGATATGTGAGAAAACACTTCAGGTTTAAATAATTAATCTTAAATATTGGAAGTTCAGTACTCAAAGGGAACCTGATGGGAAAAGCAAAGACACAACTGATACCAGCATTAGAAGTAAGTCTGCACTAAAAGGCCAACTCTGCTGCTCCTTGGCAGGGAGAAAATTGCAGGTTAGGAAGAAGATATGTCTTTCAAATACAGAGCTTCACTCAAGTGACCTGCTACAATGAAGTGAGAAAATGGATGTTGCTCCTGTCACCTGTAACTGCTACAGGACTCAAGCCAGTCTCTACACACAACTACAGGTGCCAACATGTCAAGCAAAAGCATGCATATCAACAGGAATGTCGTTTCTTCTGCATTGAGAGAACTATAATTTAATTTACTATGGTTGACATAAAGCAAACACCAGCTATCGGAAAGGAGATTGCCTGTATCATTAGAATCTACCAAAGAAATTCAGCTGGAGAAAAGGAAAAGCTTTTACCCAGGAAAGTGCAAGTGATGAAAAAGAAGAGCAAGGCAATATTCAAGATGCCATTAAGATCAATTATCTGGCCCACCAATCCAAAAGAGCAGCATTAAATCTTGAAATGGGTAATCATGTATCTGGTTCTGAAGGCACGCTGCAGAACCTCAAAGAAATGCAGATATTACATACTGCTTACTTAGGATTTGCTTGGCTAACAGCACACAGCCAGTATATACTATAGTATTGGCCTTCAAATGGGACAAGTGTGGAATGCATCCCAGGACGTGCGCCAGGACAAGGAGTAGGAAGGTATTGCTTTGGGAGGCAGCGAGTCTTAGCTTTTTGAGGGCCACGTTAGGAAGGTGAGATAACGGGCTCTAATGAGGGGCCCGTTCCTGCTGGAGGAGAAGCTGCTGAGACCCAGGTCTGATGCGAACAGAAATGGTCAGCCCCCTCCGGAGCTGTGGAAGAGTCAACTTCGCTACCAGTTGTTGTCTGTTTCAGACCTGCTTTCCCCTTACAGACTATCTCCTCTTTGCACACATCAATAATTCTTACTCATAAAATAAACCTGGGCTGTGACAAATGAAGTATTTGTCACTGTGCACTGACTGACTCCTGGGAGAGCACTTGTACTCTTGACTGACAACTCTTTTAGGCTGGGCTCAGAGTCTTCCACCAAAGCCATTATTCACTTTTCGTGGATGGCAGAAACGGGTGTAATCCCAAACAGGATTAGCAGAGCTATATCATTTTACATCATGTGGGAACCAGCCTGTTTACCTTAAACTGCATTTAACTTCATAGGCTACTTATTTCATCTTTTCCCAGGAGTGATTACTGTGATCCTGAAAAGAGAAGGAGGAGAACCACACTGGGTATTAAAATCCAACAAGATAGGTCTGGCAGCTGAGAGGTACATTCTGAGATAATAGGACAAGTGAATTTCAGTTCCTAAAACCAAGCTTGAATTCTGCTGATGTGATAACCTACTTGTGTTTCACATTTACTAGCCCGGTGCTTCCTTCCCTCTCCTCTCTTTTTTTTTTTTTTAAATTTAAAATAATAATAAAAAAAAAGTAGGCATTAATAATAGATTTCTGCTTGCAGCCCCCGGTGCTGGTGACTGAGGGAGGGATGTCTTCTACTCTTCCTCACTAAAAACAGGATGGGATCTGAAAGCCTAAGGAAAATACTGCCGTGGTTTCCTCTGAATACTGAGCATCATTGGACTTGGGCCCTGAGAAAAGAAGAATGAGGGTGGAGAAAATATGAAAAAGGCAGAAAAGGACTAACTTCTGAGGAAACAGCTGGAAAAAGAAAAGAATCAAATGAGAGAAAGGTTAAGTTTTGGCAAGTTTAACGTGAAAAACAAATTAATAGGAAAATTATAGGAAAGAAGGAACTTCCTACTTTCACAGAAGCCAGTGAGAATAAAAAGCAGATATGTTTCATTCAAGTGCAGAGGAGAATGGCAACAAGCTATTACATAATTTCCGTATTTTAAAAAATGTGATTTTTATTATTTAGTTAGTTACCCCTTCCTTTTTTTTTTGTTATTAAAATCACTCTCTTTTGGAGGGCAACATTTGTTTGTTTAATGTAGCAAGAATGTATCTGCAATTACTGCTTGTGGTTATTTGCTTGGTAAAGTGCAATTAAAGTATATTAAACAAGTTTACAAGATAGCACATAGACTAACAAATTAGAAACCTCTATTTCACTACTTTCCAAACTTAAAAACAAACTCACTGAACTGAAGGCTTTATGTTTTCAAATTCTAAGTAGAACATTTCTTAGTTCCAGAATTCCTGGAAAACAGTAAGAGTAACTGAGAAAAAAAGATAGGAACAGCAAAAGCTCAAAAAATAGCAACCGTAACTTAATTAAAATTTACCTAATTTCATGCTCAGCTGCAGGAGACATCTGCAATTGTAACAGAAATTTTGGTCTCTTATTCAACTATCAGACTGAACTAATTCATCAATATTGTATACTTTAATAGGTTTTGCTGGAGAGGGAGGAAAAATCCACTAGTTTTTCACAAGCTTTAAACTATGCTGTTCTATAGAAAAAAAAATTTCGTCAGTCTTGAGAAAGAATAAGAATGTAAACCTCTGACTGCGACTCCACCAACAAACAAGCTTAAATAATTTCCCAATTACTGTAACAGATTTCTGTGAATGATAAGAAATTATTTTGAACGTTGCCTGCATTCTTTTCAGGCTCAAACATACAATGAGAATTTATCTTATTAGAATCAGCCACATTAAAGAAATATGCTGCTTTTGTCTATTACTTAGACTTTTCCACAGCTTCAAAGAGAAACGCTTAATTTATAGAAGCATCTTCATTTTTCAGGAAAAGAAAACATTCTTTGAAATTGCAGCTTTAAAGTATCTCTGTCAATACGTACAGTCAAATAGTAAAATGCTTTCCCACAATGCTGCTACGCTGGGTTTTTTGGTATGCATTGTAGTCAGAGGTTCCTTTAATACAATAACAAGCAATATTAAATTCATCAACTTTTACTACGCTGCGTGCAATTCCTCAATGTAAGTCTTTCTATTAAGCAATTCACCAACTGATTACGGTATGTATTTTCTCGAGAAAGAAGCCAGTAACCGTGGACCAGATCCAGCAGCCTTGGAGCCAGCAGCGGAGAGAAGGAAAGAGGGCAGGCTGTTCAGGAGCTTGGAAGGGGAAGGCTTTTCTCATTGGTTTTGTTGTTACAAGTTCAGGGCAAGGATGAGAAAACGACGACAGTGACTACGGCAGCAGTGGGGCAGACCCAAATAATTACAAAGACAAGAGGGATGACTGGATATAGAAAGTGAGGCGTCCCACATCCTTGACGGTGTATTTGACAGATGCTTTTTTTACACAGGGAGACAACCAGTACAGCTCAATACCGTGGCAGGGACTTGGCACAGATTTGCCAAAATAAAACAAACCAAAAATCCCCTAGATAAGGGTGATTGTGTAAGCAGAGAATGAGACCTATGAGCAGTGGAGGGAAAGGGAACATGAGGGAAATAGCATTACAAGAAAGAAAAGAACTGAAACATGGAGGGACTGGATCCTGACTGTTCTGGAGACTGCAGCTAACACAGCAAGCAGGATGCTCCACCGACAGGAGAAAGGATGGAAGAGAAAGGAGTCAGTGTCCCCCCCACAATGGGGGACTGTCCTTAACACGAGCTGGAAACCTGTCATCTAACCGGATCTACAGATAAGAATTGTGTATTGAATGGATATAGGATATCGAGTTAGGCTTAAAAACGATCCTGAAAAATCATGCACTTAAAAGATATGGCAATGGGCAAAGGAACGTCAGTGAGTAAAAAATGAGAAAGAAAACAGATTCAACACTGCCGAGTACAGTGATTGAGAGGAAACACAGGATTATGCCTAATCCAGCAAGGGAAATGGATGCGGTTAGTGAGAAACAAGTATAATGTTTGTGTACTAATACTTAGGCCACTGACCGAAGAAAAAGGGGAAATTTAATCGCTGGTGCAAAATGTGAAGCAATACGTTGCAGGAAAAAAAGAAAATGCAATCAGGACTAGAACACGACTGTGTTTTCTTAAGGTAAAAACAGAAGTAAAAATGATAGACAAGAACTGAGCATGAATAATATCAATGGCAATGTGATAAGAAGGAATAGCATCGATAATACAAAACCCATTTAGGAGAAATGCTCTGCAGTAGGCTCTCATTTCCTTTGCAGAAGATTTCTTCCATTTTCCCCAAAGGAATTTATACCTGCCACTCAAAAGACACAATTCCTACTAGAAAACAGGATTTTAAATTATGAGGTACAGATAGCAGAACAGCAGGGGCCCAGTTATTTCTGGATGTGAGATCCTGTGTATTCCTTTACCAAACACTGGTTAAACAAGAGGGTCTGTGGACAGTCTTAGGGTCGATTTTTGGAGTAGCAAAGATATCTGTAATACAACCGATTAAGAAAATAATCATGAGTTGAAAGATCTTTACTTGCTTTTGTTTAAACTAAACAGAGATAAGCAAAATGCCTGTAATAAAAGTTCAGGACTTCAAAGGGGCAAGTTTGATAAACTAAAAGAAACCAGTTTATTAAATAATCACCTGGCCTGAGGAGATATCAAATAGGAAGAACTATCTGAGCTGGTGAAGCATTGCTTTAGAAATGCAACTGAAAAAGCAAGATCACGAACAAAAGGATTGAAAGCAAAATTTCTGCTATAAACTGGAAACTCATCAGCTAGAAATGTCAAAGAAGACAAACCCATAAAATCGCACAGAGAGTCACCCTGATATAAGAGACAAAGACACTGCTAAAGTGTATCAGATGTGATTCTGCTAGATAAAGATCGCTGCAAGAGCTCAACTGGAGCACTGAGCAAAGGCTTTCATTACCCACGTTGAAGGAAACTGGTCCCCAAACTGGTGCACAGCAGGGTTATTGAGGTGGTCAAGGGAGCAGACAAGCTTCTCCTAGACGAGAAGAGGACCTGAGGAGCTTGGCTCGGTTAGCCTCGGAAGACGTAGGTTGAGAGGGCTACAAGATTTGTTTCTATAAATATATTGCAGAGGAAGTAACAGAGCTATTTAAGCAAAATGACAATGTTCACTCAAGAACAAGTGGATATAAACAGGCCACAATGAAATTTAGGCTGAAGTTAGAAGAAGGCTTCTAGCCTGACCGCACTGAGGTTTTGGAACATATTTTTAATGACAGTAGTGAAGACAAAGAACTTAACGGGATTTTGATCAGTTTGCAAATGGCATAGCAGGAGGAGGTTGCCTGGAACAGTAAGAGAACGAATGCTAGGTTCAGGAAATCTTTTCCATTCCTAATTTAAATAAAAATTTGTTCACTGAAACTTGGCAGAAGTTATTCAATGCTGTCTTTTAATGGCTGTCTTTGTTACTTCATGAAATGTACTTAAAAGGATTGTTAAAAGGAAAACCTTTCTGTTGAAAGATAGCATGGTGTTTTTATGATGTACAAACAATAAGTATCCTGGAATCCTAACAAGCACTCCGAAAGCCTCTAAAATAAGCTGCAGCAAATTCATTAGGAACAGTGATAACTATAAAAATGAGGAATTATTGAAACAGCTTAAACTTCGTGCATTCTGGAGTTATGTATTTTGGTAAGATTCCCCAAATCCAATTCCAGATTCCAAGTGAAAATTCTATGCAAATAATTTGATACCTATTCTTCATGCCCATTGGAATCTTATGTTCAGACATGTACAACTGTACTGCAAAAGAATTTCTCTTTTTTTAACACATTCATCTCCGTGCCGCCTAATTCCCAGAGCAGGAGTAAGCCCCTGGATTTACAAGGAAGGGAGTAAGAACGATAGGAAAAAAGATATTTAGAGCTAATATAGGGTTCCAATCTTTCAGGAATTTAAAGAATTATTTTACCAGGTTTCCTAGAAAACATACACACTGATGGTTTTGAAATACTACCTCAAGAAATTCTCTACAGAGGAAACAGCAATCTCTGTCTTCTCTTGGGACCATGGAAGAATTCAGAAGTGAGCTAGTAGGAGACTTCAATCTCAGAAGTTAAATTCCGGCAAATTTTGAAGTAAAATAGATACCAGACATTAAAACACTCACAGGTTAAGATGGACCAGTGCCGTCAGCTCTGAGGTATCCCTGAAAAACAGCCTTGAAAGCTTTTCATTTAATTGATGATAAGAAAAACTGTCTGTGGTTAGGACAGTGGACTGGGACTTAATACTTCAGTTCCTGAATGCGCCATGAACTTTGGGGAAACTATTCATTCTGCTGCTCAATTTGTTAGCTGCAAAAGCAAAATAAACATCTTTTTTTCCCTTGCCCTACGTATTGAGGTCTCCACACCTGGAGACGGTGACTGCTGAGAACAACGGAGCCGGTTCTCATTTTACATTTCTCCTGTTACCGCGACCAGCGAGTTGATCCCGCAGGATGACTTTGGCTCCGTTGGCTTATTCCCACTGTGCTGACTTCTAGCAACTGATAGGGCTAAGCTTTTACATGTAAAATTACACAACGACCTGGAACCCAACCATGGCAGAAGTTGACATATCAACCATATTAGGTCTGTATCAACTGGGAAGATCAAAGCTCTGGCTTGGAAATGAATTATACATAAGTGAAAGGCAATGTGATTATAATCACACTTCACAGGGTCAGTCACAAACCTTCATATTAATAGCCCCTAGTCTTCGAGTTCAAAGGTCAAACTCAGTCATACTGTTAATATTTAAGTAAAAATAAAATGTACATTTTAACTTCATCTTTAATATCTTTTTTCTTCACAGAATATACCCTAAATTTTAAGGCATCTCTCTGAAAATGCTAGTTTCATTCAACTTCAGTACCTTCACAACAATGTAACAAAAGGAAATGGGACAAAACACAAGGATCTCAGTGTGAGCAGAGACCTGCTGCATGTCTGAAGAAGTTTTCGTGAAAACAAGGATTACCACATTTGAATAAAAGTTGACTTGTTTTAATCCATATTTTGTAATGGGAGGCCTTTCATAATTTTCTTGCTGGTTATTATTATTCTTACAACCTATAGGGCAACATGGAAACCCATCCTACCCCCTGTGAATTAAACACCCACAAACTTTCATCTTCATTTAAAAGCACCCCAAGCGGCTATGAATTAATAAGCACTACTTAATAGGACATAGGACAAATTCTATCTGTCTGGTATGCAGAGAGCACCGTTTTATTATCTTCCTTATGACTGTCAAGAAATCCATCGAAGAGAAGAAGTGGCAGAGCAGATGGAGTGGCTCTTTCGATAGACATGGAAGACTGCCTGCGTTAAGCAACTTCCGCAACACAGCACATACAATTTCGCATTACTGCTGAACAACTACACAAATGGCGTTGATTAATCCTATGCAGAAAAGAGATCATCAATGCTGCAAGTTTCAAGCTTTGTTTATATGTGTCCAAATTTATCGATGGACCTTTTACAGTAGTATCTTGCTTACAGGACTTCAGAGTCCTTCATTACCAGTTATCTACAAATCACATTCACTTAGCGACATGGTTTAGTGGTGGTTTTGGCGGCGTTAGGTTGATGGTTGGACTTGATGATCTGAAAGGTCCCTTCCAACCTGGGCAATTCTATAATTCTATGATCCTAAGATGTGCCAGCCAGAATGCAGCCACTTATAGTAACGCTGCTGGGGAACTACTTTATACAGGGGAGACAGACAGACAGACAGACATTGCCCTTCCACGTGTGAAGCTGGTTTGTCATGCATCGCACAGTGACAAAAGGCAATGCTTCAAGTCTTCATGCGAGGCTTTCTGTAAGTAACACCAAACTGATACCTTTGGGCAGTTGGGTGCCATTATTCTTTATCAGAAGCATTTGTCAGACTAAAGCAGTCTCACTACATAACTCTACAGAGCCCATCCTAAAGAAAAAAGGCTCACTTTGGTCTCCTGAGCCGAGCAAGACCCCTGGTGAAGGAAGAGGAGAGGAAGGTCAAAGAGAAAGGGCCTTCCTGCATGCATCTCTTTGTACAACTGGACCTTGCCTTTGTGCTTGAAGGTAGATGATTTATTACATAGTCATCACAGGCTACATCCTTAGTGAGAGTATACTGCTCTCTCTCCTTCAAGCCAACCACGCTTGGGGAACAGAATGGGAAAGTAGGTCAAAAGTTGAATCCGTCACAATCTCCCAGCACCAGATTTCAACAGGCACATTCTCTAATTCAGGGAGAGAAAAATCCACGGAGTACTGTACAACACTGAGATACAAACGGCAGCTCATGACGCCTCCAAGCCCCAGCCTGAAGGAAGAGCAAGGCAGGTACCCACTGCTACAGGCAGATCCTGTTCTTGCTGCTTTCCCTCAGCCACGGGGCTACTGATCTTAATCAGAAACAGGTTGCTGAGACAGATGGACCTTGGTCTGGCTTCATATGGCCATCCTTAGCTTATTTTTATGTTCAGTTTTCTCGAAGTCTGTTCCCAATACGCACACAATATGTCATTTCAAAGAGTTAACACATGGGTTAGAAGAAATCAGTGGTAACTTTGTACAACACTGCCAACCCTGAGCGGCTTACGCACCAGCACAACAAAATAAAAGAAAAATCTGGAAATGGCAGGGACGGGAGAGGAAGTTTAGTTTGCAAATTTTGACAGAGTAGCCAATTTGTTTTTTATAGTTTGTTTCCTTAATTGGTAGGGGCAACATTTTGACATTATCAAGAATTCTTTGCAGGATTCAAGTACCTTTGCAAAGGGAAAATGAAACAAGAAGCTCTAAAATTGCTACAGATCTGAGCAGCACAGTATTCAGCATGTTAATACCCTCTAAAATCAGAACTGCCTTGTTCTTTTTCTCTCCCAGTGCTCCTCAATATTAGCTCATCTAGCGCACATTGCAAGCAAAAACTGAACCTGCTGATGAAATGGATGCAGAGGTCTCCCTCCTATATAAAACCAAAGAAAGAAGGTTTAGGAAGAAAGTCAGGGCGGCACTTCATCTACTGCAGCATGAGATTTGTCTCCCTCTGCTTATGTGGGAGGAACAGCTGTCCCTGAAGAAGATTCCCAAGATATTTCCTTGATCTTGGGAGCGCCACGACATCCCACTCTGGCGTCAATCCCACGAAGGACCAATTTCAGAGCCATAAGCCTAAACCATGAGGGTGACTCCAGGGGAGCTGCACCTGCCCTGGCCTGGCAGCAAGATTCTCGATGGCACACCTACAGCTCTTTGCTAAATTTTCTTTCCTAAGCTATATGGCACCAGGGCTGGGACCAAGCATGTATGATAAAGGGCAATGCTCTTTCCTTCTGCCAAATCTCTGCTCCTGCCACGTGAATCTGAGATCCTTTTGGCCTACCCAAGGAGTAGGAGAGGAGATGGCTCAGCCTTTGATATTGTCCCTGCCTTTACATAGTAATGAAAAAAAATCAATGACCAGAGGAAAAGTATCAGTCCATCAGGATGTTCTGTATCACAACAAGAACAAAGTTACTGAAAATTTCCTCCCGTGCCAGGCAAACTACAGCCAAAGACAGAAGAGCCTGCTGGTTATAAAGCATGCTGTTAATTTTTGCTTTTCCCTTCCTCTTGCGGGCAAAACAGTCTCAACTCTGTGAATTTTACTTAATTCACTTAATTAACACAAAGTTTTAATTACTGATTCAGATGTTGAGGTGGGGAAAAAAAAAAAAAAGATGACATGAACTTCTCCCCCTTCCTAGCCTCAATTTCCCTGGTTTTCCCCAGGTGCCAGGCTCGTTCTGCGGGCTGGGATCCAGTCCGGCAGCTGCTCCTTCCTGCTGCGCCTCCATCGTTCCTTCTCCTCCCCACATCTCGTTCTCCCCCGGCCCCTCCGAGGGCCAGGAGTGGGTCCCCAGCCATGTCCCCAGCGATGGTCCCCTTCCAGATGTCTCCTCCCGGTGGCTGCCCGTCCCCCAGCACGTGTGGGCCAGGCGGCGGGAGCTGCTCAGGGACATCCCCCTACCGTGGGGCACCCCACGGTCCCCTCCACCCAAACCCCACAACTTACACCCCCAAACCCTCACTGCCACCAAAACCCCAGAAGTCAGGGCTGTTGCAATTTCAGAAATCAAACTGTGAAGCCTTTTTTTTTTTTTTTTTTAACCAGCAAAACAAGGAAAAGAAACAGCGAGAGGCCAAACCACGCATTGCCCAGGCATCTCCTAAAGCTGCAGCGGCAGGGCTGCTCACAGGCTGCGTTTTTGCTAGCTACTCGTTCTGTAATTCTTTTTTCCAGGCAAAACCAGTTTTAGCCGCAAAATCCAGTTGTCCAGGTGGGTGTCTCTGGTCTGGGGGGAGGGAGGGGGGTGTTTCGAGCATGGGGAAAATGCACGGGCAGGGTTTGGGAAGGGGCAGGCGTGTGAATTTTGTGCCAGCAAAACTTTCAGCGTAATGCTCCAGAAGTAACAGCTGTAAATATTTATCTTTTATGCTTAAAAAACTTGACTGCACAGAACGGGTAGATGCTGGTGCATGCACTGGGGGACAGGAGAAGGGGAGGAGAGTCGAGGCCCTGAAGGTTGCCCGCTAAGCTCCTTCTAAGGTAAATTTTCTGTAGCCTGTTCGCAAGAAATCATCCGCTTTAGAGAGAAGCATGCATTGGCGTGTTTTGTTTTCTCAGAGAAGTGTGGAATTTGAAGCCAGGTCCTTTGGCTTATCTGTTGTAAACCATGACTGCTTCTCAGTGCCACACCACTCAGTATTTCCTAGAGAAGGGATTCTGAGAAAAAAGAAAGAGCCCCAGTTCCCTAGAAGCATTAAATTAACACAAGGGATCTGTAAACGAAACAGCAGAGGTTTGAAAGCCTTACCCTTTACTGTTTCCTGCTTTCTTGGAAAAATCTCAGTATTAAAACAGATTGGATTACATTACAGGACTAGTTGCTGCTGAAGAATTTTATTTTGGGTCATAAAACACAATGTTTGCTGTTTTTCTAATTCAATTTGCTTTTACCTTCGTTATGTCACACTGTTACTAGGGTTCCTGTGAGAAAATGCAGGTTGTTATTGCCTGCAAACTACCCCAATTATCATCTGCTCTCACTTTGCAAAGTAATCGTGGGTAGAAACTATGTAGTGAGTATAATCCTGACCTAAAGAAATATGTCATAATTTCGAATCTATTTACAGCTTTTACTTTGGGCATATAGAAGAATTACATTAAGAACCTTTCTTCAAAAAAACCACCAAACCCTCCAAAGGTTAACACATTTCCAAATTAAAACAAACACTGACCATAACACTACCAAACAGTTTACATCTCTGAATTATAAAATGTAAACAAGTGATCTTGTAAACTTTATTTTCAAGGGCTTGTGCCTTTGTAGAGAAGTTTTCAGCTAGAATAACAACACCAGCAACCTTGCGTGGGCTCAGAATAATTTCACCACGAAGGGCTGACTGTAACTCCAGCCCTACTCCTGCAGTCCTGACACAAGGAAAACTCGCATTTAATAGAGTGGGAATTTTTGCCAGGTGATAGCCAC
This sequence comes from Larus michahellis, assembly GCF_964199755.1. Taxonomy (NCBI): domain Eukaryota; kingdom Metazoa; phylum Chordata; class Aves; order Charadriiformes; family Laridae; genus Larus; species Larus michahellis. The sequence goes on along the minus strand of NC_133896.1, from coordinate 49,985,425 downwards.
AGGATCAAGCTTCCTGGGCAGGATAAAAATCTAAAGCAAATTTTTATATTCACTTTTAAATGTTTTAAGTAGGTGAAGTGAAAATTCTTGGCACTCCCAAATTACATCAAAGATTGAGGGAGGAAAAAACCAGAAGATTCTTGGTAGCAATATATTTAGCACCTTTCTTGGAATGTAATTGTTACTGGAAAGTTTGGGGGTGTATCCATGTGCGTTAACCACTCTTGTACAGTAAAGTCCAGTCTCTGAACTCATAAAAGTATTACACAATATTCTAACTACCTCGAGAGGCCTGATAATGATCATAAAATCATAGCGCTGCACCATAATCCTAAAGATAAAGGGAATAATTAATTTGCAGCTGGAAAAAATATGCTACTGCATGTGTTACCGCAATTACAATTTCTCTGCATACTGCAGTGATGCTTCTCACATAGCAAGAAAGAACAGAGTTAAAAATATAAAAGTGGCAGGCCCAGACAAGAAATTGACTCTGCCAAATTTATAGATGCATGTAAAAATTTGATTTAACAATTTTTTTTTTCAAGTATTCATGAGCGATGTGAAAAATGGGGGATCAGGGGGAAGTTGCAGTGAAAACAAGCGATGCAGGTCAGGATCAGATTGTTTTTCCTGTCGTCTTTTAGTAATATTATTCATCTGCTTGGCTTAATCTTCCTACTGCCACCTGCATGCTAAAACAGTGAAGTTTAAGTGAAGAACATTTAATGATACTATCATGATTGTAACCAATATTCCTTCTTGAAATGGCACAGCACAGCACTATCAGATTTGAAAAAGAGGGAATTGTGTGAGTGAAAATCTCTAGCCACTGCCCAGTCTGTGAGCTTGTTCTTGAGTGTTTGTAAGCAGTTTTGTTTAAAGGTAAGAGAACAACAGGACAGGCCATCAAAATCCCCTGTGCATTCCTCTTGGCAAATATTTCGCCACCACCACCTTTATATTTAGACAAGACATACACCAATCCAAAACCAGACTGTAGAGCCATTTTTAAGCTAGACATGAAGAAAATATAAATGACATGAACGAACTAATGAAAATGACAGGAGAGCCCTGCAGATTTTTAAATTATTTAATTCTTGTTCCCTTGTACATACTAATGTATTTTCATATGCCACAAGAAGAAAATATAGACATCCAAACATACAGTTATTACAATATTAAACACATACCTAGAGAGTAAAAAATTCTGCATTTGAAACTGAAATACCGAGATTTTTTTCAAAAAGCTAAACACAAAAATTATGGCTCAGACCTGCCTACAATTTGCAGGTGACCTAAAATTACTTGAAAAATAAATTAAGATACTATTCACCCAAATGAATTCCTAACTGAGTATTCAGACCAAACAGCAACAAGGACAGTAGCTTATATCATCTTTAGGATGTACTTTTTAAAACTCAGCCATGGAATTATAGCAGTTTTGACAGCACAAGGAATATAATTATGGTTCATACAGAAGCCTTTCTGTCTACCAGCTTCACATGTATCTACTAAGTTATAATAAGATAAAAAGGTACTTGCTGAAGGAAAAAAATTATTTTAATTTTTGTTGTTCCATACAGAATATTCCTGTTCAGCTCTCGATATTTTCAGAATTATTTTCTTTTACCTCATCTCCTTCAGAGTACGTTTATCACTGACCATGAGATTTTTCTAAGTGCTGCCACTGTCTGCCTCAGGACATGAGGGGTGCTCCTTATTTTAACAATTAAGCCCCAACTACATTAAAAAAGCATGGAAAACATTAGTGGACTGAAAATTATTCTAGGCTGTCACAACCAATAAATAGCCACGTCTGAATGTTTTTAAAGGAAGTTAATGTTAAATCTAGGTACTCTATTTGAGTTACAAACATACCCAATATAGCGCAAGTCAAGTAGAAAGGAAACAGTCCGAATTCTTCCCTCTCTTCTACAACGCAGTCCCTACCAACTTCGGGGAAACTTCGTATTTCAGGAAAATCAGACCAATGTTACATGAGAACACAGAATTTAGGGAAATAAAACATTTAAACTCCTTGTAAGGTTCTACACCCATGTCTTATTTTTATATATATATATACACACACACACACAAATATATATGGGTGGGTGTGTATGCACATCTATTTTAGACATCTGCATACATCTGACTTCTTCAAAAAACTTAAATATTGATCACATATTGTGTGATAACCATGAAGTGCTAAGCTACCCACAGCCAACAACAATAACAAAGCTATTCTCGGAAGAGATTTTTCTTAGGCTCTTGTAATATTTGCAGAAAACAGTTCTGCATGGTTAATATTTGTAACTAAAAATTATTCCACTAGCAGATTTGTGTGAAAAATACAGACATACTTAATATTTGGTATAAATCTTCAGAATAAATATAATTATTGAATATGGTATAGTATCAGTTATTTTATATAAACATTCAGATTTTGAGAGTATGACACACTTTTTTTTCAAGAGGCTCTTCTAGCAAACAGGTTTTAAGAAATTACTGAACATATAAAATATATTTATCATGAAAATTATATGCTTGGAGGAATACAATCCTGATTTAAATGTGGATGATATGACAAAATATTTGCTTCGAGGACAGGGAGGGACAGAATTAGAAGAGCAAACTCGTTCTGTCTGAAATATTTAAACAATTTATCGAACTTCCTACTCTAAATCCTACTCACGATATTCAATAGGAAACCAAGTCAATATAGCTTGATAATAAAACCAGAGGTAGTGCTGTAGCTGGGAGCCTTGGGTGCAAAGGAGTAAGTTGCTCAAATGCAGAACGTGGGGCAGGTTCTCAGTTGACAGTCCACTGGTTTAGCTGCTTTCAGTGGGACTATGACAATTTAAACCAGCTGAAGGGCTACCCCACCATTTTGTTGTTCCAACAATTCAATATGACCCCTGCTTCAGGGAGAAAAGGAGGGCAAGATTTCTAATAAAATGAATACCACCACCTGATTTTGTGTTTTCTTTATTTTTAAAATAGGCAGAGCCCTAAAAGTCAATAATAATATCACATTGTAGATGCAGGACCGAAGTCAATAAGACACAGTAAATTCAGTTATGGGAAACAGCTCTGAATGGTTTTAATTATATTTTCCTAGAAAGGCTTATAGAATGTTATTGATATTTGACCTGGATAATTCTGTTTTCTATTACAAACTACATAATATCAATACAGCACCATATATGTCTGCATTCAGCAGTCCTTAACCCTTTGTAGGCCCCAAATGAAAGGAGAGGCAGGTGGACACATTTACTTTTTTTTTTTCATCTGAGAAAAGCAGATGCCATCAAACCTCTCACCTGTCATAAAGCATTAAACCTCAGCTGAAGTAAAGAAGTAATGAGGTCTGAAACACCATCACATTCTAGCATGACAAAGAGAGCAGACTAGTCATTTTGTGTAAGGTATTTGTATGTTAACTGCATTAGACATCTTTTATTTTACCGTTGCCTCATTCTTTCTCTCTCTTAAAGCCGGCTCATGCGCCCAGCCTCCCCTGGGAGCCTCTGCTGTCTGTCACTTTGCAATGTGCACATTCCAGCTGATCGAATCCTTTATTAAATTAGATACCCCCATACTGAAAAAAAAAAAAAAAGGAAAAAAAAAGAAAGAAAAAAAACCCCATACAGTATGAACAAAGGAATCCAGTTTCTCAGAACTATAAATTTCAAATCCATCTGGCCTGGGAGGGGGACAATAAAAATATAGAGAAAGTGATTAAGAAGTACTCCATTGATACCCACTGCAGCTAGTTACTGCAGGTCCTGTGGGTCCATCCACCCTGTGCATTCATACCGCAGCTGAGCAGCTCCAGGAGATGCATAAATGAATATCATTGCCTCCAGTGAACGTAAGGGAAAGCAGACCAGCAGTCACTTGCCCAAGGCCACGCTTTAAATCAGCGCTAGAACTGGGAATAAAATTCCCAAATCATTCTGTTTTCCTGGTTCAGGCGCCATTCAGTGGATTGCAGTACAAAAAAACCAAACAAGCACACAGACAAAATTAACAGTTTGATGGAAAGAGAAAATTCTTTCAAGATCGGAGCATTGTGGCAAGGCTGACGGCAGCTGAACACCACACATTTGGGCTCAATCAGAGCACCCACCTGAAACGGGAGTGCTGATAAGCCTCAAAGAAAAGTGGGCAATTTTAGGAGGCCTGGGCATTATCAGCACACTGGTTCAGGAAAAAAGCAGGATTTTTACACGCTGCAGCCAACAGTAACCACCCCACTACTTACAGTATATATACTGTATATATACTTGTGTGTGTGTATATATATGTCCACATAGACACAGAAGACAGCTCGCCATGCTGATTCAGTAAAGTTAGAAGTGAAAAGGAGGTGCACAGCACGCGACGTGATGACAGAAGCAAGCAGAGACAGCAGGGTTCGGATCCATGCCCCTGTCAGACATCGGCAAGACACAGAAAATCAGAGCTACAAGTTTGACAGCAAATATAGGTTAGAAATACACGGGAGTGACTGGTGGAATAGGCCAGGGGAGTTGTTTCAACACCCTGGCGCGCTGCTCACAATGATCTTTAAAATCCATTAAAAAGAGAATATGCAGTGAGAGTGAAAAGGCAGCAAATGTAAAAGATTAAAGAAAACAGCCTCCTGCCCAGTTAAGGCTGTGCTAGGCTGTGTCCTGCTCCGACACAGCATCAAACTGAAACCAAGGGGGCACCAACACACACAGCAACTTTTCTCCCCGGTTTTCCTTTTTGTTTCAAATACCAAAACAAGCTTCCTTCTGCTCCACCGCTTAAATGCAACTGTTAACCCTAAGAAGGCAGGGAAGCAATTTTTCAAGGAAGAAGTTATATCCGTAACTTAATAATATGGGGATTCTTGAATATTTCCGAAGAAGCTCTAAAACTAACCAGCCTGGTATTATTTGGAGGGATGGCACATCTGGGAGTAGTTTGAAGAAGCCATCTTCTGAAAAGGTAAGCAAAAGGCTCTTAGGGTAGTTTTTTGATGCTTGAGGAGGAAGTCTTCGGAGGGACCATTTACAGTGATTTTAAGGGCAGGGAGTAAATTCAGTAATCTTAAAGGAGGAAGGGAACTGCCCTCAAACTATGACAGGATCACTCTTTTGGAGTGTAAGACATATGGCACTCGGATAAGTACACCAGATCGGGCCAAAACGCAAAACAGAACATAGATGAGACCACACGGTGGGTTGAGAGGTGGCTCGACAACAGCACGTCAGGAGACGGTTTGTGACCTGCGAGACGGGACGTAAAAAGGCACAGTTAAGCTCGGGTGAGTGAGCCAAGAATGACGAATGCAAGAGAGCTACCAAAGTGCCCTTTAATAAATAAAAATCCGGCTCACTACTGCAAATAAACGGAGATTTGCACGTCAAGGAAGGCGTGAGTTGAAGAGGCCGTCTGAGGAGTGAGGCTGCTGTCTGAAGCAGGAGGTAGCAGTCTGGTCTCCATGTCTTAAGGCTGTGGTGTCCACATCCCACCCTTGCCTTCCCTACTGACCCAGGACCGGCAGCAATTTCTCCACAGGAACAACACCCTTTGCTCTTTTGCCTAAATGCCCGGCTCCTGCCATCATTTTGCCAAACCCACTGCCCTTGGTTTTCATGAAGAAAAAGACCCCTCCATTCTTCATGATGAAGGGAGGGAGTGAAGACTTGAAAACTTTCACCTCAAGAGTCAGAAATGAAAGCCATGCATTGCCCCCTTTGCCATGCCCTTGGCTGGGGGTCACAGGCTCCAGCTACCCCCCAGGACACCCCAGAGAAGAGGCAAGTGATCTCACAATGGCCTCAGGAGACAGCAGATTTCTGGGATCTCGGTTTGGCATCCAGACAAAGTTTAGTCATGGTCCAGATCGAGACCAGAGTCCCTTGTTTAAATATCTCTTCTGCAGGCACAACTGTCATGTAAGCAATCATCTAAAACCCATTTTCTTTGGTAACATCTTTTAGGAGGAGAACAATAAGATGGCACGTCTGACTGTAGCCCATCTCAGCCACCCATGGCAGTGGAGCAGACAGTCTACATTAATTTTTTTACATCATTTTTTGCTATTGAGTTGAAAGGGGAAATTTCTTTTCCAAACAATTTTTATGGGTAGTCAGCGTGTCCTGGACAAAGATCCACGTAGAGTAAATTACAGAATAGTTTGGGAAGTTCAAGTGCTGTAAATCACTCGCATCAGAAATTCTGAAAAAATAGCATAAAGCAGCAATGACCCTTGCTGGTAGAGCAAACTGAACCCTTTAAAAGAGCAACTATTCCTGAAAAGTCAATTATGCAGTGCCATTTTTAAAAGTAGTCAAGTCAAGGCAGAACACGACAATTAACACACCAGACATTACCAGCAGCAAACCTTATCTCAGTCCAGGGGAACGGAGCAAGACAAAAACATTAGGTTACACGTAATATCATACAGTCAAATCAAAACAGATTGGGTAAAGGAAAATTGAGGTTTGCACAGCTACTGAAACCATGAGCTCAGTCGAATGACAACGTGTACTTTAGACCAGTTTCCTCTTCTCTTCCAAATGCAATACAAGGTGCTGATCACAATCTGAAACCCTAAAAAAACTGTACTACAGTTAACAAAGATGTCTCCCATGGCAAGTTACGAATACCTGGCACTTCCCGGCTTCACCCCTGGTGTTAAACTCCCCTCCAGCAGCGAGAGGTGCCTTGCAAGAAAAGTTCAAATCTTTGCAAAGTGCACCCTCTGAAACACCATGCTACAGGGCCCCTGGGCCCTAAGGATCTTCTGTATTATACCAGTCAGCTGTATGTTCTTTTATGAGTTTTAAATATGAACCACTGTAAAAGCTTCAGGGCCTAAGAGTAAAGTGCCTATGCAAGATCAAGGCTTTCAAGATTTTTTTTATGTGCTTCTTAATTAAAAAAAATTAAATAAATCTTTGCTAGCCTTTAAGAAGCCTGGGAGCTTTGTCCCTCTTAACAAGAGCTTTCTCACTAATCCCAGTGTCTGGTGGGAATATGAGGTGTTTATACTCTGAGATGTTACCTAACACTAACTCGGTTTGAAGTTCAGGTTTCTCCTGCATATTCCTTAGGGGAGGTCACAGAGTAGACTTGAAATCCAGCACTTTCAGCTTGAGATGTATGTAATAAAAGTCAGCAGGTGATGCTGTGACTTCTGCTCCACAGGCAAGGTTCTTTATAGAAATTTCAATAAATTGTTATCAAATTAAATGATTTTTTATGTCACTGTCTAAAGGTCCTGCTATGGATTTTTCTTTACAGATTACAATCCGACTGTTCAACCACAGTAAGAACAAAAAACAAAAAAACCACATATCATGGAAAGACAAAGGAGCGACAAAAGACAGCCTTGCCTAGTTCCCAGAAGTGTGTTGGTTTACCAAAAACTTTGATAAAATAGCATGTTCTACCTGTGGTTCACGTTTCTCATGGTCTGCAAGAAAACAAGAACTACTAAGAAACACGATGAGAAAACAGATGGACAGAACTTCATACATCAAAATCACCTTTTCCTTAATCTTTCCTGATATTAGAAGAGTTCATTTGTGTTCAGAACAAAACCAACCAAAACTTGAATCTTCACCTTGTAACAGAGAGAGTTATGACTGGGTTTACCTCCAGACAGGAATGATTCTTTAAAATTCCATTTCAAGACTTCGTAACGAAATTAGACCAATTACTAGGCTTTGAACATTAACTGAAACTCTACAAAACAGCTGTAGACAAAAGGCAAACTTCAGCTTCTCCTCTGGCTTTAGTCACAAAAAAAACTACCCTGAAATTAAGTTTTGGTGTATTTTACAGTATAAATGTAACACACACAGTACTTTTGGTACTGGGGCAATGCTCTGGCTGCTACGTACTGCTTGTTCAAGGTGCAAGACACTTTTCTGAGAAGACTCAGCTCAGCTGGGTGCTGCCTGGAGCGTAACACACCCAACTTGTACAGACAGAAAAAAGAAAGTGATAAAAAACCATTCTAAAGACAAGCCATTTAGCTTTCTTCTGTACAAAACATAATTCAGTCATGCAGATTTCCCCATGAGAAAACATCAAGAACAGCAGGAGATTCAGCTGTTTTTCCTCCCAAGGCCAAAGGTTCACCAGCCAGCCTGGGTACATCACAAGCGAAGAGAATTGTGGTCTGCCAGAAGCAGCAGTTCTCTTGAACAACCTACTTTCAGCTACTTAAACATACATTTCCCGTTGGAAATAAACTACTTAGGTATGTATATGTATTCTGAATTCACGCTACCAAAACCAGGGTGACCCACTCAAAGCTGAGAACAGCTCTCAACACTTTCTCATAACCTGTAGGCAAAAACAAGCGTAGAATTGGTTGTAGTTCTGTCAAAATAGCTACATCCTCTTTGGCATCCCTAAAGCACCAACCACATTTGTGTGCAGGCGCCAATACTTATTTTATAAACCTGGAACGGTGGACGAAGATTATCTAATAGCGCATTTCCCATATCTTGATCCTAAATCGTACCTTGTTTTGAGTGATTGCCTTCTGCCTGTATGTCTGAAGTAATTCATTTTGGTGTTCCAGACATGGCATATGCGCTTTCTTCAGGTATGTGTTGTATTATCACTTTGCATGAAAATAATGATGACTGTGGTGTTAAAAGACAGAACTTTGATTAGCTGCCTCCAGTGAAATAAAAAAAAAAGTCAAACTGAGTACTAAAACCTATGCCTAAAAAGGCAGTCACTGAAAACCCTGGAATTAAATGCTCACTCTCAGCTTATTTCCTACACCACTATCCTGACTGACTTTCCTACCTCGGACAAGCAACAGATGGCTAGATGTAGGGGAAACAAGAAAATGACCGCGTGTGACTATCAAGAAAAAAGGAGAGAGGCTTGAGGGTTATGGAGTTCAAAAAATGTAAGAATAGGGGGCCAAAGGGGAGCTTCAAATAAGGCATCCCTGACACCATTTCCCAAAGACACATAAGAAACTATCAGCTGCCACCTGGCACCTCTCTGTCTGGAGACAGGACAGCAAAAGGGAGTGGAAAGAGGTCCTACCCCACTGCTGGCATTTCACCAGTCAAGCTTCCTTCTCGTGGTGGTGTGCATGTCTGGCTTGACAGAGCCTGGCAAAGGTTAATGGTGAGCTCCTTGGCACGGTGGACATATTGAGCAAAACAGACCCAGCATGACTGCCCTTTCATCATCTCTCATCCCAGTGGCTATATTACAAAAATGCTGAACAAAACCTCAAGCATCTCTCCTTTTACAGCTAAGACTTCACGGGTAAGGAAGTTTTCTGAGCACCTGCGAGACTACTACAGGAGAAGTAACATTACTAACAACATAATGGATCCCACAGGCGGAAAAAAAACCATCAAAGCCTATATGCTCCTACAAGGCCCCAAAAGGCAAGGCAAAGAACACTGGTAAGTTTGTAATGTAGGCTATGCAAGGATAGGATAGGATAATGATTATGTCTTGAGAAAGACCCTTTTTCAAAAACAAGGTGAGGAAATCTATAAAACATAGTATGAGGAGTAAGCCCATCAGCTGTGGTCAGGAATCAGTGAGTGTCTGCTACACAGCTGCAATGATTCAAGGACAAAGCAGTAATCACAACTGTACATTAGAATTTATAACAGATATATTACAAACTGGAAAAGACGAAAGACCATGATGGCAAACATGAATGTTACCACTGCAAAAGAAAGATGAACAGCTTTTGTAGAAGGAAGATACTTCAGGGTCATTTTGGTGTTGACAATTTTTAACACAAGGAATAAATTATATCCAAAAACACAAATGCAATATCCATTTGCAGTGTCATGCAGAAAATAAGCACATAGATAACTCACAGCAGTTCCCTATGGTGAGACAAAGCAGTCAATTCTTCATACTTTATACATTCTATGTGCCAATGACATTTGTTTTGGCCTTGTAATACCACTGGACTCAGAAGCCGGTAAGAAAGGACATGAAATAATAACATGACCGCTCCAAACATCCTGACAAAGGGAGAACATGCAATCCTAGAGAAAGGCCCAAGTAATCACTTTGCTTTTAGGTCTTTAAAGAAGATGCAATACAACGATGTTTGGTTTCTTCACAGAAATGCTATTAAACTCTTCTCTGGAATGTATGACTAACGTGCTTTGCGTCTCAGAATTAAATCAGATATGTTATAATGTTAACTGATCTGTGAAAGGGTTATGTATATGGAAATAGTAAACTGAGAAGGAAAAAGCCGTCCAGAATGGAGAAAGGCTCAATAGTTGTGGCTCGGAGATGCCTGAAACCAGATAAGGAGAAAGGGAGCCATTTAGAACTGGGTGTACATGGAAGGCAAAAATTTCTATATGTACAATAATGGTAAGAAGATGACTAGGGAGGGTGTGGGCCCCCTCAGAAACGGGAGAACTGGTGACAAGTGATATGGAGAAAGCCAAGGTCCTCAACAACTTCTTTTCCTCGGTCTTCACTGGCAAGGGCTCCAGCCACACTCCTGGAGTCACAGAAGACAACGGCAGGGGTTGGACAGAACTGCCCATCATAAGTGAAGATCAGGTTCATGACCATCTGATGAACCTGAAAGTGAACAAGTCCATGGGACCTGATGGGATACACCCACGGGTACTGAAGGAACTGGCAGATGAGGTTGCTAAACCGCTCTCTATTATATTCCGCAAGTCATGGCAGTCTGGTGAGGTCCCCACTGACTGGAAAAGGGGAAACATAATCCCCATTTTCAAAAAGGGAAAGGAGGAACCAGGGACCTATAGGCCAGTCAGTCTCACCTCCATGCCCGGTAAGATTATGGAGCAGATCCTCCTGGAGGCACTGCTGAGGCAGAAGAATAACGAAGCGGTGATTGGGTACAATCAACACGGCTTCACCAAGGGCAAATCGTGCCTGACAAGCCTGGTGGCCTTCTATGAGGAGGTCACAACATCGATAGACAAGGGGAGAGCAACTGGCATCATTTACCTGGACCTGAGCAAAGCCTTTGACACTGTCCCGCATGACATCCTGGTCTCCAAGCTGATAAAATATGGGTTTGATGGATGGACAATTCAGTGGATAAAGAACTGGCTTGATGGCCACACCCAAAGGGTGGCTGTCAATGGGTCCAGGTCCAAGTGGAGGCCAGTGACAAGTGGAGTCCCTCAAGGATCAGCACTGGGACTGGTCTTGTTTAACATCTTTGTCAGCGACATGGACAGTGGCACAGAGTGCACCCTCAGCAAGTTTGCTGACGACGCCAAGCTGTGTGGGGCCCTGACACGCTGGAGGGAAGGGATGCCATCCAGAGGGACCTTGACAAGCTGGAGCGGTGGGCCCATGCCAACCTCATGAAGTTCAACAAGACCAAGTGCAAGGTCCTCCATCTGGGTCAGGGCAATCCCAAGCACTGATACAGGCTGGGCAGTGACTGCCTTGAGAGAAGCCCTGAAGAAAAGGACCTGGGGGTGCTGGTAGATGAGAGGCTCAACATGAGCCGTCAGTGTGCACCAGCGGCCCAGAAAGCCAATCGTATCCTGGGCTGCATCAGGAGAAGCATGGCCAGCAGGTCGAGGGAGGTGATTCTCCCCCTCTACTCCACTCTTGTGAGACCCCACCTGGAGTACCACGTCCAATTCTGGAGCCCCTACTACAAGAGAGATATGGACATCGTGGAACGTGTCCAGAGAAGGGCCACGAGGATGATCACAGGGCTGGAGCACCTCTCCTATGAGGACAGACTGAGAGAGTTGGGGTTGTTCAGTCTGGAGAAAAGAAGGCTCCGAGCAGACCTTATAGTGGCCTTCCAGTATCTTAAGGGGGCCTACAAGAAAGGTGGTGAGGGACTTTTTAGGATGTTGGGTAATGGTAGGACTAGAGGGAATGAATTAAAACTAGAGATGGGTTGATTCAGACTGGACGTTAGGAAGAAGTTCTTCACCATGAGGGTGGTGAGGCACTGGAACAGGTTGCCCAGAGAAGTCGTGGAGGCCCCATCCCTGGAAGTTTTTAAGGCCAGGCTGGACGGGGCTCTGAGCAACCTGATCTAGTGGGAGATGTCCCTGTCCATGGCAGGGGGGTTGGAACTAGATGATCTTTAAAGTCCCTTCCAACCCAAGCCATTCTATGATTCTTTGATTCTATGACAAGTGGCTTTCCAGGGGATATTATACCCTGCTCCTGTACTAGCTTACTCAATAAATCAAAGGATTTAATCTATTCAGAGGGTAGCTCTTCACTAATAATATGACAATATGAATGCTCTTCTTGATGTGTAAGATTAAATTAGCAGTCTGAGTAACTAAACAGTGGTAGCTCTATGGGAGGAAAAAGGGCTACAACTTATACAGTCAATAGGAACTGCACAGTCAAAAAAAAACCAAAAGGCCACACTTATGGCATAAAATCGGAGAAAAGGATTTTGTTTGTCAGTGCAAACCCCAGAGGTGTACAAATGTTAGCTGGTGCCAAATCAGAAGGCTAATTAACGCCTGGCAGCACAGAATCTCTTACCACCTCCCTCTCCCCACCAGGAATAGGCATGCTTTGGGACTGTGTGCCCGCTCTGATGCTCCAGGATTAACAGTTATTGGATCCCCAATTCCAGGACTTCTGTTATTCTCCAGCCTCGTGTGGAAGAGTTCATAATTACCACAGGCAGTAATGCAAGAGAGCAATGAAGTCTGAACAGCTCCAAACTTGTCTGGATATGTCTGTCTCAGACAATGCTGCTGACATGATGACAGTTTCCCAGAAAGATCCTACAAGGTAAGGACAGCACATAGAAAAAATAGTGTCCGTCTGTACATAAGACTGGAGAGGTTTTAACTGGACAGCATATTATTTAGTACAAGAAAAACTAATAATGCTGTATCCTGCATAAGTAATTCATAACCCTTCCTCGATTCACACCAGGAGTAATCAGTAGGCATGAAAGCTGTATCAAGACGCGGACATCCTGTATATTTCCTTAACTTAGACCTCTGAAGCTTTATGGACAAAATATTATCCAATTTTTGATAATACTCAACAAAAGGATGCTGAAGTTGAAAGACCAAGATGAAGGAATGTACAATGGTGAACTGCACCTTGGGGCACGCTATCAGGAGGTCTACAGGAGGAATTTTAACAAGTGCATGGGCTACTGAGCAGTGGAAGGGAAAGCTGTTAAATTTATGGTTTCACTCGATGATCTTAAAGGTCTTTTCCAACCTGAGTCTATGACTCTGTGATTCTAAATCATAAATTCATGGCTGGAAATCACACTTCCCTTCTTATCTGGCTTCATAAAACAAATGGGGAGAAATCTTCTAAACCAGAGCCTGGTATGCCAAGAATTTTGTAAGAGGGTGCACGTACACTCTGCAGTGGACATATAATCACACTAGGAATGCCTCTGATCAGCATTAGCCAGGAAAACACCTTGTCATGCAGCAGGCTAGAGCATGAAACTCAAGTGAACAGCAATGTTTACACTCCAATTCTTCCTGATATTAGTGTGAATGGAAAGGCACCACACTACACAGTTGCACAAACAAACGTTTGCAGGTTGAGTTTGACACTAAAAATATACTAGCTCAGGCCTTTTAACTAGCTATTCCAATTAAACAAACTTTAGCAACGCACGTTTCCACTAATTGAAAATGGACACCATGTAAGATGACCATTGCCTTCTGAAGACTGAGGAGCTCCTTTCAGGCCTTCGTCTTGTGCAAGATATCAGATCAATGCAGTGCCACAACAGCAGCTGGCCAACTTAATTTTATCTAAACAGAAGTATGGTAACACACTTCTAATTAAAGGGTAGAAATTTGGGCTGAGCATGTATTATACATTTCTTTCTTACCTATATTCTACGGATTGATCATACTGGAAGCTGAAAAATCCCTAACATAGATAACAACTTCAAATAGACAGGAGAAGTGTATGTATTTATAGTTTGCATAGGAGAAGAAAGATCACATACTCAACTGAACAATTTAAAGATAGAATAGAATCATAGAATGGTTTGGGTTAGAAGGGACCTTAAAGATCATCTAGTTCCAACCCCCCTGCCATGGGCAGGGACACCTCCCACTAGAGCAGGTTGCTCAAAGCCCCATCCAGCCTGGCCTTGAACACTTCCAGGGATGGAAGCATTGCTATATATGAGAACTAGGATCAATGAATTATATAAACAAATAGTGATCAATGAAAACAAGACTCTCTGTAACAGGGTCAATTCTCCTGGATCCAGATGCAAGGAAGAGACACGGGTTTATCATCAAAGCCCTTCCCCCAGAACAGGTCTGAATTATTTCTCTCAAATCCATGCACAATTTGTGGGGAAAGTTAGGGGCATTAAGAAGGGGATTCACAAAGGCCAGCACGCCGACTTAGAAGCTGCCTCAATTAGCCCAGACGAAACACGGAGGAGAGGAAGTCAAGCCCTACCTTAGCTCTTTCTGGAACTTACACTCATTTCTTTCAACTACTAGGAAGGACTTTATTCTAGTCAAAATTCAAGATTTCACAGAATCATAGAATGGTTTGGGTTAGAAGGGACTTTAAAGATCATCTAGTTCCAACCCCCCTGCCATGGGCAGGGACACCTCCCACTAGACCAGGCTGCGCAAAGCCCCATCCAGCCTGGCCTTGAACACTTCCAGGGGTGGGGCATCCACAACTTCTCTGGGAAACCTGTTCCAGTGTCTCTCTCTTTGAGCTCTCTCTTGGAGCTACCCCTCCACCAAAGATTTATAAAACACAGCTGAGGGGGCACCGCTCATATAAACCATAGATCCGCTTACTTGGGGAGTGCCTAAGAGGTCAAGTCACAAGGTGGTATCCTACCCATTACAATGTGGGGTCCTATTAATATTAAACTAATCCATGCAAAGAGCTGCACCTCGCTGCCAGCTGCTGGCAGGGATGCAGCCCCATCTGACAGCTGTGTGCCGCCACCGCCCATGGGATTTGGTCCTGCGGGCAAGATTGCTGGAAAAAGGCCTGGCTGCGTGTCCCGACACTGGCCCTGAGCGAGGCACGGTGCTGCTCAGCACTGTCGAGGGGGCAGGCAGCCTGGGACCTGCCCAGAGCAAGCTTTGAAGTGCCCGGGGAGCTCCCGCACCAAAAGCTGTGGTGCCCAGGGACCTGGCTGTGAGCACAGCCAGCAGCTGGGTGGGAAAAGATTTAAGGCTTCCCCTTTTTGGATGCAGGTGCCCGCAAAAGGAACGCTCCAAGAATCCCGAGTTAATTTCTACTGCAAACAGCCGGCTAGCATTTATAGTGATAACCTGATCCTGCTTTTAAAACGAGCATTTTGTAGGTGAACTCCCCTGATCCAGCATGAGGACACGAGCCACGGGGATGATGCGAGCATTTTGCAACCCTAACTGCAGCAATCGCTGTTCAGGGGTACGAAGATGAAACCAATCTTATGTGGGATGTGGCAGAACTGGATCACAGAGAAATACATGATGTTTTAATTAAACAGAAGAGGAGTAAGAATAAAGAAAATGTCTTCTCGCTTTGAAAAGCTGAGCAAACACAGCCATCGCCTACAGTAAATAAAAACATATTTATATAAATACTTTCTTCACATAAAAATACTAGAAAGTACTGGTTTTCCTTTTTGCTCCAGCTTTCCTTTCTCAACAGTTATTCTGCTGAGGATTCCTATGCCCCTGCTTAAATGCAGCTTCCCGTGGAGGAAACCCACCTCCCACCAGAGCCAGCCAGAGACACCCAGGGCCGGCAAGGGGCTCAGTCAAGCCGTTACCTGTGTAAAGTCCTTTCACTCAACCGTAGCACATGTTTTATTAGAAAGATCCAAAGACTGAAACAGGCCGTTCGTTAAAGAGCTCAACATATTATTAACTGCAAATGAAAGGTAAGACTTTCAAAAGCATCAGCACAGGACTAAAATTGCCTTCTTTAAAGCCAAGGGGAGCTTACCCTTGACCTCGACGGGAGGAGGGTTGGGTGAGCTTGGGTTAACTATGAGTCCTTTTGAAAATCCCAGGCAAGGTGGTGAAACACGAAGATTAAGAAGGCTGCCAGAAGAAGTGGTGCACTAATGGCAATTTATTCCCCTTGACCCGATGCATTAATGCTTATTTCCTGCACACACAAACTGTATCATATAAATCAAATCGGCTCCTTCTCTAAATGCAGATTGGAAGAAACACCAAAGCTTCCCTTCAGTTCACAGCAGAGGTGTTTGTTAAAACAGCTGTACAACTCCTTGCCAATACATCGATATATGAGGGAACACAAATCTATTCACAGACAAAGCAAGAGCAGGAAGAAAACTTACAAAGAAAATTTGGCATTATACTGGAACAATGGTCCAATGGCTAAAAGAAGCAACAAGACTGGTTTTCTGTTTACACGGACAATTGCCAAATAGATAAAAATTGGCTTTAAAAGCGTTGTATACAGACGCATAAATCTTCTAACAAGATAAACTGCAGCTACATCACTCTGAGGTAACAATGAGTGATACTCGGCCGCTCTAGTTCTCATTCATATAAACATATATATGACCGTAAACAAATCTGGAAGGAGAGCTTAGTTGCATATGGCAATGCAGGGAGGGTTTCAAGATATAATAACCATGCATAATTAACTGTATCCTAGAGGACCGTCCTGACCTTTTCCATGCAAGTGACATTTCCCAGTGAGAAGTCACATCACTGCTGATATTCTCAGTCAACAGGAAAAAAAGTGCAAAGTCTGAACTAGTAACAGCTTTTCAGCCGCAGAAATTATTTTTCTTTGAAGGTCAAGACATGCTTCCACATCAGTGTAGGGAAGACGGCACAGCACCCATTCCTTCACCAGAGAGAACATTTCAGTCACCAGTGGCGAGACCTTTGCCCTGCTCTGGTCAACAGGACTTCACAGGAGTCAGACTTTCACTGTGAAACATGGGTTAACATTTTTGCTGACACTCGATGGCTACGCAGCCTCCACAACACACGGAAACTAAGGTGAACGTGTTTGCTGCTTGGTTGTTTTTTTTTTCTTTAAAAACAGCATTCGTAGACTTTATTTATGAAAGACAATAGATTTTCCCCACAATGGGAATATAAAAATTAAACAAACATTTTCAGATGGAGCTCCAAGACAATTCTGGAGGTGCTAAAAGAAGAGCTGGCCAGCTCTGAAGGGAAATATTAATGAAGAAAAATTTCATTAAAAGAAGTCTACAAAGTCTTAAGTATGCAATTCTCTCAACTGCTCTGGAGCATATATTAGTGTGTATCAATGGGCCACAAAGGCCATTAATTAGTATCAATTGAATGCCTATACTGATGACATAATGCAAAAATAACAACTGCATCTTTCTTTTTCATGTTTACAAGTAGCTTTATCAAGCTGCAGGATCAGGTCCTTACAAGAAAGTTTCCAGTCTATTCTAGAAAACTATCATTGTCTGTACAAAGCTTTTTCAAGGGTTCCTTTGCCACATCCTGAGACAAGACCAACAGTGGGAAGCTGGCAACAATTAACAAAAGATCTCAAGGATCAGAGAGGACTGCAACTATGCATGTTTTTTTGGAAATACAAGACGCGGGCATGATTTTATCACACTGTGATGTAAGTTGAGGAGGAAAATGGACACACAAGATTATTTTGTCTAATGGAAAACTAGAGGTAGGGAACTCTGTAAGCCATTTAGAATGGACATACCCCAAGATGAGAAACAGTACTATAAACTCTGGGAAACAGAGATGCTTAAATAATTAAAGAAAAGAAATGCATTTATTTGCATGCAGTAGCATCCCTGATGTGATGCACATCTACATCTATGTGTAGGTATGAACACAGAATTTTGGGAAGAAAGGATTCCAAGACTGCAGGTGTTTGTGGACAAAACCATCACATTCACTGGACAGCAAAGGCTACGTCTATATTAGCAAGCAGTACAGATCAATCGAAGAGGACCTACAGACTGATACAGACTATACACAGCTGGAAGGTTTAATTTCTAACTGGCTCTAGTCTGGTCCTGCGGACTCTGTGAACACCCAGAGTTCATTTTCCTTTTTAGACTCACCTGAGAGAAATCTAATTCAAACACTCCAATATACTTAAAAAGCACCTTCCTAATCTGAACTAGAAGTCATGCATACATATCCAAAGTATCCCACGTCAGCACCAGTTATATTTGGATTAAAATCCCACATACTGAGTACAGAGAGTGTGATGCCAAGTTTACAGAATCACAGAAAAATTTAGGTTGAGAGGGACCTTTGGAGGTCACCTAGTCCAATCTCCTGATCAAAGCAAGGCTAGATACAAAGTCTGGTCAGGTTGCTCAGGGTCTTCTACTGCTGAGTGTTGACTGTCTCCAAGGACAGAGATTCCACAGCCTCTTTGGGCAACCCTACTTGGGCTGCAGCCTCTGGTGTCCAGTGCTTAACCTGTCTTGTGAATTTTTTTTTTCCTTATATCCAATTAGAACATCCCTTGCTACAACTTGTGGATGCCACTTCTTTTCCTTTGGCTGCATACCTGTAGGAAGAGTCTGATTGCACCTTTTCTGAGTCTACTTGGCCTTCTCTTCTCTGAGAACAAATTCACTTGTCTCAGCCTTTCCCTGTACTTCACGATAAACTAACCACTTTAGTGGTATTCCACAGGACTCTCTAGTTTGTCAGTCTCTCCCTTGCACTGGTGGCACAAAGCTAGACACAGTATTTTGAATACGGCCTCCCACTACCAAGTACAGGGGAATAACCGCTTTTTCAGCCCTCTGGCTTTGCTCTTGCTGATGCAGCTCTGTGTGCGGTTAGTCGTCTTCATCATACTTGCTGTCTATCATGACATCCAGCCTCTTTTCTGCAGACTTGCAACTGGCCAGTCAGTGCCCATCTTGTGTTATTTTGCATCCCAGGTGCAGGACTTTACGGTTACTTCTGCTGAACGTAATGAGATTCTTGCTGGCCCATTCATCCAGCTTGCTGGGATCCCTCTGAGAGGCAGTCCCACTCTTCTGTGTCAAGTGATCCACAAGCCCTGGAGTCATCCTGCCTCCCTCCTTTAGGCACAGTTCAGAAGATCCCAGAACACAAAACTGACAAGTGTGCCAACAAAGTTAATTCACCTACAAACTTCCTGAAGATACCATCCCTCCCATCACCCAGGTCACTGACAAAGAGGTTAAACAATTGGTCCTACTGTCAGCCCTGAGGAACGCGACTCGTAACTAGCCTCCAGTCAGATATTGAACCACCGACCACCACCCTTTGAGCCTGGTGGTCAGGCCTTTTTTTCACCCACTGTGCAGTCCACCCATTCAGTCCATACCTCCTCCCCAGTTAGCCACAAAGATGCTATGAGAATGTGCTGAAAGCCTTGATGAAGTCAATTAAACAAAATCTACTTCTGTCATGTACAGTGACAGTCATTTTATCACAGAAGGCAAGAATCAAGTTGGTCAGGCTTGATTTACCTGTGGTAAACCCAAGCTGGCTGTTCCCAGTCACTTTATTGCACTTTGTGCATTTGGCTTTCTACAGCCTACCAAACATGACAGAAAACAGCTTCTCAAAAGCTGTCTCCCCAGCACTCTCAGACACATCCCATCCAGCTCTGTGGATTTGTGTATGTCCACTTTACTCAGGCAGTTCCTAACTCAATTCTCTTCTACTATAAACACCATCTCCCTCATCCAAATTCCACTACTAGGCACAGAGACCAGGGCCAACTGACAGCAGACTTTGCATATGAAGACCCAGCCTTTTCCGTGCCCTTCATCAGTTTTTGCCTTCCACTGCCAATGTACCTGTAGAAGTCCATCTTGTTGTCCTTCACATCCTTGAATGGTTTCAAACTCAGATAAGCTTTGCCCTTCATAACTCTATCCCGAAAAGCCCACAGAATGCTTTTACATTGCTTCTGGGTAGCCTGTCCTCACTTCCACCTCCAAGACAATTCCTTTTTGAATTCGAGCTCAGCTGGAAGTTCCCCTTTCAGCCAAGCTGGCCTCCTGCCATGCCTGCTGCTTTTCCTGTATGTAGGAATGGACCGGTTTTGTGCTTTGAAGAGGTTTTCCTTGATCAGTCAGCTCTCCTGGGTGCTTTTGTCCTTCAGAACTGTCTCCTACAGTGTCCCATCCATCAGTTTCATGAACAAGCTAAAGTCCAGGACCTTTACTCTGCTACTTGCTTTCCTCTCTTCTCTCAGTATCTTAAACTTGAGCACTGCATGGTAACTGCAGCCAAGACTGACATGAACAAATACATCCCTAAACAATTGTTCCTTGTTTGTGAGTAGCAAGGCCAGTAGAGCACCTCCCTTAGTCTACCCCTCCAGGACATTCATCAAGATATTGTCCCTTCTGCATTCCAGAAGTCTCCTGGATCGCTGTACTGTGTCACGTTCCCAGTAAACACCAGGGTTATTAAAGTTTCCCCAAGAACCAGGGCCTGCAATAGAAATACTCTTTTAAGAAGACTTCATTGTGGCCATAGAGTTCAAAGTGCTGCCATGACACCAGGTGCAGAGAGAGGTGAGAATATGCAGGATGCATCCACCCTTTCCCAGGTTTTTCCCCTTGAATGGCAGGATGGAGAACACTGCTTGGGCTCCATCCCTTCACATGGGATCACTGAGTCCCGTAGTCATCCTTAATCTGATGAAGTATTACTAGTGCCCACATGAGAGAGTAGCAAAGTCTGATGATTGGCCAGGCCTTGGCAACCTCTGTG